>NW_022145613.1:17258882-17858882 GCF_000002235.5 Strongylocentrotus purpuratus | reverse complement strand
GACTTGTTTAAGTTAATCCTACATATTAAAATATATTCTCAGTTTATAAGTTTGTATTTCATGGATAGCTTAAAGCGAGGAGGTTTGTCTATGCACCTGGATTTAAGTAACCTGAGCTGAATGATGCAAGCGATTTCTTATCCTCCGCTACCAACAAAGGGTCTCGTCGTCAAGACCATGGATGTGACCCTCAAGTTAACCCTTGTAACTTGACATACCGGATTATAATACTGCAGGGGTTCATGTACATGTAGTGAGAAACCCGTTTTCGTTACGAGACCTATCATCATGAGTCATGACTGTCGTGCATACCGGCATCTAATGCACAAGCCGTCATTCTTTATTACTGCCCTGTTATACTGTATTCACAATAAATATATTTTGTTTAAAAAAATGTATTTAAATAAATTTGTAAAGGTCTTCCATCATATACCAGGTACTGTCCATACCGTGCGAACATATATATTTTCATGAACAATCGCATACATGTAGATTGTGTAGATTGTTTAATTTAAACATGCCCTTATAACTCATTTGTTCGAAGCGGCTTTCCAGTAGATTTAGATTTACTTTCACACAAGTGTAGTTGTTCATTTTTTGTGTATTTTTGTGTACCGGTACTTATAGTTTTTCTTCTCTATGCGCCTCGAACACATTAGTCATGTGGAGTTGGCGCATTACAAATACGCTATATTATGTAGCTTTAGCGCTGGAAATACTGTTTGTTTCATGCATTTATACTTTGTTTGATAACCATAAAATATAGGTTATCGTTTTTCCTGAAATATATTTTTCATACCTTAAAAATTAATTAAAACGAATGAATTTAAGTTACTGGAACACTGCCAAACGCTAATCAAATTGGCAGCATCTATGACCTGCATATTTTTTTTAAATGGTGGACTGCATGGATGGATTATATTTTCGTTGATATGCAGGCATTGTAACAGATGTAGAATCTTCTGCCAAGGTATGTTGTTGCATTTCGAAATAGAAACCTAGCTAATGCTATCTTACACAAGAAAAGAAACTGCATTTACTAAATGTCGCGCGTGAACGCAATATGCCTGGTAAACAAAATGGCAGAATTCTGAATTCAATTGACCTATACGCTACGACTTACATACCGTATCCTCTCTTATCTTTCTCATGCGAAATATTCTTTTTTTTTGCGAACCTTGTAGCAATCTCGGTACCACCAATATCATCGTGCACATATCTATTGAGATTTTGTTGAATCAAGTTTGTTTCTGCTCTCATTTATAATTGAAATAACAGTCTTATATTGAGTAGCCACGTTTGCTGATCTTGTCATTATTTGAGTCGTGTGTTGCTGACTGTGATATGTCTCCATTGATAAAGTTACGTTATTTCAAAGCCAGTTCAAACAAATGCATTCCTATCATGTTTGCGAAATGTGATCATACACGTCTGGTACTACCAGTATATTTAAAATTCAACCATTATATTGTTATACTTTATAAATCCACTGCAACCGATACAGTTGTAGCATGGCATGTACTGTAAGTCTAATCATGACATTCATGCAACTCGTTTGTCTCATTCCCTTATAATTATACTCTTCTATAGCTAAAAAAAAAAGTACCTAGAGAGGCACCAACAAAATAATGGTGAAATATGTTTGGGTCTCATGCAATACGTATATCTTCCATTGCCACTGGACATACGTTTCTGCATTCCTAACAATGTTTATGTGAATAGCGATTTGGTAATTTGGATTTGATTTGACTGGTTTAATTGTTATGGTTTGACTAATAAAGTTTACATTTAAAGCATAAGAAATGTCAACACTGAAATACAAATATAAGCCCATACCTTTACAGAATAACCAATGAAAGCTGACAACCCTAAAAAGAAAAGTGTGGTAGTTTCACATCATTTAAAGATTATATAAAATGCAAGACTTCTTTTGATGTTATAGACAGCAAGGAATTTTTTTTGTACATGTTTAGTTACTATTTACATACTTATCAATGCTTATCAATATTGGAATGTGACTATTGTATGTTTTTAAAGAGAATTCCAAGATTGTATGTCATTAAAATAAAAATATGAAAATATGAAAATATGGCTTTTCACTTGTATCATGTTTATTATTGGCGAATCCAGGGAGAGAATAGCTGCCCCCTAAATTGCTCCCAAAACGAGTGAAAGAAGAATTGAGAGGAAATAAACAAAAGAGAATAAAAATGGAAGGAGAGATACAAAAAGAAGAAGGAATAACAATAATAGCGTAGCTAATATGGTCTTTAGTATATATGCCCCAGTGTAATTAACTGTACAATATGTTAAATAAAACGAGCCCCCAATTTCCACCGTAAACGTGTTCAGACTTCTGCAAACCAAAAAAAAACTCTATAGATTTTTACTGGATGCCTTTTGTAGATAGTTCTAGATTCAAAATCATCGTGCAGGAAAATAAAGAGGTACAAGATTATTAGCATTATCGTGGTCGCAAAGAAAACGAAAGCAAAAAGTTGGAGTGAAGTGGATATTTCACCTGGCTCTATACGTTTCAAGTGATGTTTACTCAACGACCTTGTCACAAAAACTAAGTTCCGAAACTTAAAGCAAAAAATTGTTGTTTTTTACAAATCAAAGTCTGACGAGTGCAGGATACGGTTACCAGTGGCGGATCCAGGGGGCCCGGCCCCCTCCCCCCTGGGAAAAAAACGTGTAAAAACACGTTAATTTTTTTTTTTTTTTAGTTGCCCCCCCCCCCCCCCTCATGGGGGGTGGGTGCGATTTTTCAAATTTTCGAGGGCAAAAAAAATAGTGCTCACTACCCCCCCCCCCCCCCCCCCCGACATCGGTTTATGTTTCTCATCTCTATGAGCGAGATATTGGCCGGCACGATTTTCAAATTTCAGCACACTATATTTCAAACTGATTTCAAATTTGGGCCCCCTCCCCTAAGAAATCCTGGATCCGCGCCTGACGGTTACGGTCGGAGTGTATTAAACATTCAGAAACTTCAGGCCAACGATACCCAAAGGTCCTCGCCGCTGACAATGCAAATTAGTACTGTAAATTTCTGTAGTTTTAATAGGAATATGAAAGAAAAAATTCGAATAAAGGAAATATTGAGAGAAAAACAAGTCTGTACCTTGTAAAAAGGACACACCCATGTTTGTTTTCCCTTTTGAAATGAACGCATTGCTGAATTGATTAGAAAGAATCCGTAACCAAGCCGTCGTCCATTAATATGAATAGGGACTTTTAGATTTGCACGTCGACAGCTTTGACTGCAACGTGTGACGTCATTTTAAGGCAGTGCGCATGCGTCACGTCGTCTCAGTCGGCGATCGAGAATGCGTCAACCTTGATTTTCCTAAATCTAGTACGGTACTAAATATATATGCCGCGTGCGCATAAAATATACAGTTCATCAGGTAGACAAAGGAACATCCCTTCCCTGCTATTATGTAAAAATGTGTAGAACAGGTGTCACATGCAAATTCACCTGTTCTACACATTTTTACTTAATAGCAGTGAGGGGATGTTCTTTTGTCTACCATAGCAATTGTTGAGGGTAGAATGAGGAACTGTATATTTTTCCTTTTTCTTTGTCCGTCATATTCATAGCGTTACTTCCTGCATGCATGTATATCATCGAGTGTAATCTAAAAGATTTCTAATTGTAGTCAACATGGGCAGTTGAGTACGTTGACACGCATGATCAGTCGGCGTTCGTCGTGTTCTCGTCCACTCAATCTAAAAGTCCCTATTGAAGCTCATTTAGCCCCTTCTTCAAAAATAATAAAATTTGAACGCTGTAAAAACAAGTTTATGACTGAGAACTAAATGAACAGTAGGACAACCGAATCGCTTGAATATAAGAGAGAGACAGGAAGAGAAAGAAAAGGGATTAGTTTTGAAAGCTAAATTTGAAAATTTCACCCGGATAATATATTAAAGGAAATTCTGTTTGTCATGGATGTGGTATAAAAGCAAGAGTACATTAAATAAACAGAGGAAATGACTTGATTTATTCCAGTAGGGGCATTCTATCTTGATTTCGGAAAATGTAGGGGAGGCCGAGAGGGGGAATGCATCCGCCTGCATTGATCCCTGGTTCCGCCCCTGTTCAATGCTCTTATAGTATATACTTTAACTATCATGCCATAGTATAGCGAAACTGAACCCTACTTCTAAACACTTACATGCTTAAAGGTATAAACCAGAGTTGGAAACGCCCCCCTCTCAAAAAATGAAATGGAAGCTCTTGTTAACAATCATGTGAAAGAATATGTTTTGACTAATACGTGATGATACAAATTTTGCCGGGAAACCGCCTACTGATTGACATATTTGGTAAATTATTATATCTATCCGGACCGGATAGATATCCCACACGTGTCGCGTAGTCCCATACATCTTTCTGTGTACAGTGTTTGTAATTTTACCAAGACTGGGCCAAATTTCTTATCATTTTGATGATTCCAGAACCTTGCAGTACACACCAATATTTATATGCTAGATGATCAACCTTTTCTGATCGATTCCACAACGTTTCTTTCACAATGCAATCGAATGACCAGAACTGGTCTACAAGGGTGTCGATTTGAATCCGTGGTTGGGGGGGGGTGATAGGTGCCAAAATATTGTCGGCAATGGGTCAAAGCAACCAAGAGGTAGAAGCTTGTGGCAGGTTGCACCCCCTCCCCATGCGCGTAGCCAGGATTTCATTTTAGGGGGCGGTAGTGAGCACGTAAAACGTGCGAATCACTAACAGCTACTTACAGACCTAGAGGGCTGGGTGCAAGGAGGGGAGAGTTTTCCCCCTCCCCGCGAAGCGCGGAAGCTTTGACGTTTCATTAAATTATTAGAGAAAGAAGACGATTCGATGTACCATCCTCGACTCTTAATCCTTAAAGTTTAAATCAAGTTCCCCTTTCTCCGCGCGTAGCGCGGAAGCTCTGACGTTCCATTAGATTACTAAAGAAAGAAGACGATTCGATGTACCATCCTCGACTCTTAATCCTTAAAGTTTGAATCAAGTTCCCCCCCCCCCCCCCTCCTCCGCGCGTAGCGCGGAAGCTCTGACGTTTCATTAGATTATTAAAGAAAGAAGATGATTCGATGTACCATTCTCGACTCTTAATCCTTGTCTAAATTCAGTTTCCCCCCTTCCGCGCAAAGCGCGGAAGCTTTGACGTTTCAATAAATTATTACTCTTAGTCCTTATCTATATTCCTTTTCGCCCATCCAGCGCTGAGCGCGGAAGCTTTACCGTTTCATTAAATTATTAGAGAAGGAAGACGATTCGTTGTATCGTGTCCTTGTCTGAATTAAGTTTCCCCCCTCCTGCGCGAAGCGCGGAGATTGATTTTTAATTCACGTCTGAAATCATTTTCGCCCATTCCGCGCGTAGCGCGGAAGCTTTCACATTTCATTAAATTATTAGGAAAATAAGAGAATTCAGTTTCCCCACATGATGTACGTATGGAACGTTCGTTCGCAAATCTTTGCATGCACAGCCCGAGTGGTGGGTAGCATGTTATCTCCCGGCAGTGCTCGTCGCAATAGCTTCTGGAAAGGAATTGTATATTACTATTTATAAATCACTTGTATGAAATTGAAAATAAGTCATGGTTAGATTTTATGGGGGGGGGCTAGCGCCCCAAGCCCTCCCCAACAGTACGCCAGTGACGTAGGCCTACATCGGATTTTCAATGAAACAAAAATAAGTTGTGACATAATAATCTTTCTCCAAAAATGAAAAATGTTTTAGGAAATATCAGGAAATAAAATGAGTGAAAAAACACAAATAAAGATACAATGACGTGAATTTTAAAAAGGGTGAATGGAAACAACATTACAACTAGTGAACTATCTTATAAGTCACACTAATGTCCGAAAATCTTTCTCCTTGTCTCCGATCTCATCACGAATTCGGCACAGAGTTCATCTACGTTTACACTGTCCAGGATTATCTGATGTGCATTGCAGATTGCTACTTTTGCGCTTCGCGCTTAACATTTAGCTCGTTGCTTTTTAACGCTGCGTCTTTGCATATGGCGCACTGCATTTCAATGATGCTGTTGATTGAACAAATTGAATAAATTTATTAATTCCTGATGAAGCTGTATGAGTGAGAATTCAATTTATTCTTGTCTCATATACGGTTGTCTCATTTACTTCGTATATATGTATGTATTATGAAAATGAGATAGCAAAATGTGAATATTGATGGTCTTCTTGCGAGTAATAAACATTAACTTTTTCTTTTATTTTTAATTTTTTTTAGGGTGAATTATTAGGGGGATGATTGTACAGGCCATCCCCTCCCCCCACCTGAAATATTGGGGGGGGGATATATCCCCCCACCCCCCCCCCCCCCGGGGATTGACACCCATGCTGGTCTATATCTTTAACCATTGTTCATAATATCTTCTTCTTTTTTTTTTACTTTTGCTTCACTTAGAAACTTAAAGACATCTCTACGAACTGCGTAGCTGTGCCGACACACTCCAGGCACTATGATCATAAACAATCAGATTGCAAATTTGTACCGACGGAGCTTTGACAATGTGTTTTCGAGTGAAGATGTTCAGGTAAAATAAAACGTATACTAACATGTATCAATATTCCATTGATTTACTTGGCCCATATAATTGGTACATTATAATACACGTATATAATTGTGACTGCATTTGAGGTTGAAGAAAATAAACAATAGAAAAAGGGAGCATTTTTAACATGTATTCTTGCATCAGTTGCTCCGTTCATTTCACTCTATATTTTCACGTGAATGAAACAATTCTCCTCTCAAGGCAGTAACATTTGATATGTTAAGACTTTCTGACGTTTTCTAGAAATCCAGACTCTGAGAACTAAATTAACATTTCTTGTCATAAATATCTAGATAAATTAAATATCCAACAGCTTGACATAAATCATCATATCATTCGCTATCAACACTATATTATATCTAGAAAGTGACTGGATATAATGGACTTATACATACACTTTGGCCTGGGGCTGACCTACATATAGTGCGACCTTGTCATTCACCTTGACATATATTACAACTTCACTCTTCAATAAACAATACATGAATCTTCTGTATATATTCAAATCATGATTTTCAACCAACTACTATAAATCTACCTCTTAAACATGACAATTTCATGTGCAATAATCATCATCTTCAAATGTTATGGCATACAACATATGTTATCTTTTAACTTGAACTTATTTCACATAGGGTTAGGCCTATACAAACAAAAATGTTGTATTTCCCTTTAGGTGCCAAAACATGGGTCGGTCGGTCGGAAATCTTTTTTTTTTTCTCTCTCTCTTTTTTTTTTTCTCCCTCTTTGGGCTGATATTTGGCAGTTTTTAATGCTTTCAATTTTTTTTATCTAAAAAAGGGTTTTAAAAAAATTATTTAAAAAGCCGTCCGTAGATTTCAAGATTTTTGGGTCGGTCGCAAAGGGCAATACACCATATTTTGTTTAGGCCTTATAGCTATGGCCTATACATGTTAAGCTCATACAAGAATGGAAGCGTACAATGTATGGTATATGGAGCCAGTGGCGTACGCAGGATTTTTTCAAGGGGGGGGGGGGGGTTAACTTTTTTTAATTTTTCAATCGGGCCGAAAATTTCGCAACGCCTCAGCCAGCCGCTGAATAAGCGGGGGGAGGGGGGGGGGGGTAAGAGCACATTTTTTTTTTTTTTTTTGGTCCCAACAATTTCGCAACGACTCAGCCATCCGCTGAATAAGCGGGGGGGGGGGGGGGTAAGAGCACATTTTGTGCGTGTGTGTGTCCTAAAATTTGAACATTTGGGGGCGATCGATATTTCGTTTCGTTGAGGGGGGGGGGGGTAAGGTCAGCTTTTTAGGGTCACCCTTTTATACCACAATTTTTCATTTATTTTTTATTTTCATTATTATTATTTTTTTAATATATAGGTTTTCCCGGCCAATTTCGTAAAAGCAGCAATCAATTTCAGTAACTTGCATTCATGTTCGAGCAAATTTTCTCCACTCGTTCCTCCCCTGTTTCATTTTTAAACTTGTTGCATTCAATTTCGTTTCGAGTCACCGAATTTTCTAAACATGCACATTCAAATTAAAGCTTGGTTCTGTCAATTTGGAAATGCGTAAGGGTCATTCAATTTCGCCAATGTTGAGTGGGAGGTGAATTCTTTGGCGAATTGCGATTTCATTTTCGTTTATGGGCAACCTCTTTCGCAATCGGGTCATTCAAATTAAAACTAGACCTCATAATCATAGTATGAGACTCGATGTTCATTTGGATATTCAGTATTTCATGTTCAGTTATTTATTCTTTTTCTCTATGATCTTTTCTGACATGATTTCACATTATATAATCTTCTTACTTGTCTGATATATTTATATTGCATTTTATGTTTTCTCTGTCTTTCGACATTCTTTATTTTTGTTGAAACATCTCTTTATTTATACCTTCATATTTTTCATTATAAATGCCTTAGGGGTTATTTTTAAATGGTTTGTTTTGATCACTCTTGATTGAGTAAGTGATCTTTCTTTCTTTTCATTTAACATCTTTTTCTTTATTCATTATTGTATTTTGTTCCCATTATGTCCATGTATATTAATCCTGAACTCTACCTCTGTCCAAGATCTGTTTATTTATAGCTTGTGATTAGAAGAGAAGTCACATATTGTGCACCTTCTCCCGGGACAGTTACCTGTGTAATGACAGAACGAATACGCATGTCATTCCTCCAAGTAAACTTTGCATGAAAGTATTCAAACAGAAGTATATTAAGTGATAAATTAACATCAAATGAAAAGCAATGCACAAATGTCACATATGTATGCCTAATCACGAAATTAAATGCACGAAGACATACCACCGTCTGTCCGGCGCGAATTTGAATGCTCTTTGCACGCTATTCTAAATTGAGTGCTCGTTTTGCACGTCTCCGTGACAAGAGTATGAAATCGCTTGCTACTAAATCAAATTGAATGACGCATTTAGCTTTTTGAATGTTGATCTACATAGGCGCCGGAAGTGGGAGGGGGGGGGGGGACAAAACGCATTTTGCCCCCAAAAAAGTTAAGGAGAAAAGAACATAACAATAATAAAAACCTGAATTAAATCATATATAAAATTCCATTAAAAGAAAAGGAAAGTTTACAGGAATTAAATTTCCTAAACATTGCGCATGCCTCCTATATCAATGGAGATTTTTTTTTTATAAAAGCTTGTCTGTTTTTTGTTAAAGGATGAGAAGACATGAGCCCCTGAACGCTGGCGTACTGATGGCGGGGGGGGGGGTCATTTCTCATTCGATACCTGTAATTTACAAATGTTGCTGAAATGACATGATTTTCCGGTATTTTTTCTCAATTTTTTTGTAAGTCATACCTTTGTTGGAAAATTAAAAATTCCCAAATTTACAGTCGGGCGAAAAATATGCTTATTTAGAAGCCTTTATGTCATGGTCGGCAAAATGGCAGGACTCGGGGGCTCGAGCCCCCCCCCCCCCCCCCTCACATTTTGAAGAAGTATGTTACAGAGAAGAAAAAAAGAAAGAGAGAGAAAAAAAAAATGAGGTAGTCACAAAATGAGGTATTAAAATATGACCGTAATTAAATGCCTAAAACCCCAGAGCTTACGGGGGTTCCGCCCCCAGACCCCACCAACGCCGTAGGGCGGTCCCCTGTATGCTCATTTGACCGTAATTCAATACCTAAAAACCCCAGGCTTCCACGGGCAGTGCCCCCTGGACCCCACCAAGGGCCCTAAGGCGGGCCCCTGGGTGCTCATTTGACCGTGATTAAATACCTAAAATGCCCTGAGCTTTCGGGGGCCCGCCCCCTGGACCCCACCAATGGCCCTAAGGCGGGCCCCTGGATGATCATTTGACCGTAATTAAATACCCAAAACCCCTGAGCTTCCTGGGGCTCTGCCCCCGGACCACGCCAATTTACGCTCTACCTGATCGTTAATATACTCCACTTTGAAAAACGTTCCGCGGGGCCTGCATGTATAACGTGTAAGAGCGGTGGTGATGCAGATTTTTCTCCTGCCCCCCCCCCTCCAAACATTTTTGCTCATTACGTCACTGCCCCTGGAAGGTGAGCAGGCACGTAGCCACGGGGGGGGGGCATGGGGGGGCACGTGCCCCCTAAATTTCCAAGATCGGTTGAATTTTTGTAGACCCCTTTTTTTTACCTCGATCGATTACATGTATGTGCCCCCCCCCCCCCAAACATCAAACTCTGGCTACGTGCCTGAAGGTGAGCCCCCTGGAATGTTTGCCCCCCCCCCCCCTCCATCCCAAACTGCTTCCGGCGCGCCTGTACATAGTCATTAATTTCGCACGAACTTGAATGAACGTAACATTAATTCGGATGCTAAGTTTACGAAGTTGGGCGGGAAAACCTAAACCTTGAAGGGGGTTTCCTCCAAAACACACACATAAAAGAGAAAAAGGGGGGTTCAACCCCCAACCCCCCCCCCCCCCCTGAGCCATTGTCATGTAATCTACACTTGCTGCAGTAAGATCCAAATCGAACCTATTAATTTGCACCATTAGCATGCATTATTTTGTAACATACATCATTCATGTAATAAACTAACATCTCTGCACTAAATTGAAGTACTAGGTTCGGGTTCCAGGATGCCCTGTATTTGAGGAAATTATGAACTTAATTCAGTCCCATGTTTTCATTGTCTGCCCCTAGCCCCCATAATGTACAGTCGTGATTCAGTGGCAAAGCAATGGCATCATAACTGCGAGGCCGTAGGATCAAAACCATGTCGATGTGCTAAATTAGTGCCCTTTTGTGAGGCATTAATCCTCATTAATGTCAGTTATGACTTTAGGACGTAGGTTCCCTAGTTGATAAGCATAGTTTCACACACATGCTTTTGCAGTCACGCAAAACAAACACTCGAAAATTATTATTCAATAAAATCTGAGAATGTGTACTATTATCATTATCTATTAGGAATAAATCATTAACAAAATCATTCCATAAATTGGGGTAAAAAAAAATAATTCCACCTTTATGACAAACAGTGTATATAAAAAAGCAACTTGAGTAGACAAGTACGGTCGCGCACACTGCAGAACCCAAGTCTGACTCGTGTGCGCACGGACGTTTTTATATTTTTATTTATTTCTTCCTACCACTAACTAACTGGATGTCGTATTAACGCGTTTTGAGGTGGATTTATACCTTCTGGCTGTACATATTTTTGTTTTCCTTGTAGATGATTGGTTTCCTTTAATTCCTTCATGAGGCAATCAATATTTTACTTTCAATTCTTCTTAAAATACCATGGTAAATTATATACAGAAATCGTTACCTACATGGATAACAAAGCTTTATATATGCCTTATTTCCCCCACAGACTGCATTCCTGTTTGCTTTATATCTTTTACACCTGGAGCATTTGGACTCTGACTTCGACAACTGTAAAATGCATAAGTAAGATTTTTTTGTATTTTTGGAAATGTTATGACAAATCTATTGAATAGGGACTTTTAGATTTGCATGTCGACATAGTGGACTGCTACGTCGACGTGCAAATCTAAAAGTCCCTAATGTACCATCAATATTATGAATAGAATCTTCAAACGTGTCTGTAAAATTACATGAAGAATAATGCAAAGCCTTTTAATTATACTTTCCCCTTGAGGGTATAGACCAGTTCTGGTCATGCGATTGCATTGTAAAAAACATTGTGGAATCGATCAGAAAAGGTTGATCATCGAGCATATACATGTACGTGTGTACTGCAAGGTTCTGAAATCATCAAAATGATAAGAAATTTGGCATAGTCTTGGTAAAATTACAAGCACTGTACACAGAAAGATGTATATAGGACTACGGGATATCTATCCAGGCCGGATAGATATGATAATTTACAAAATATATGAATTAGTAGGCGGTTTCCCGGCAAAATTTGTATCATCACGTATTAGTCAAAACATATTCTTTCATATGATTGGTAATAAGAGCTTCCATTTCAATTTTTGTGAGGGGGCGTTTCAAAAACTGGTCTATACCTTTAAGTAACAAGTTTAATCCTGCTAAATAGTTTGCAAGTATATTAGTGGTTAAGGCTATTTGCATTTGGGTCATTGCTTTCTATGAGTTTGGGTTTGGGGGAGTGCCAGTGAGAATATTTATGCCCTGTCGTTCCATACATTTATTTGTATCAACGTTGTTTGAAGATCGCATACTGTCTAAGCCTCGGTTACAAATACCATTACGAACCGCTACAAACGAACGATTTTCAGACCATTTCGTATGATCTTCATGAGAAGGCCGTACGAAACCAGCGTTTGTAGACTGTTCGTAGACCGTTCATTAGTTCGCAGACTGGGCGATGGTCTTATCCAAGATTTTTTTTCAACATCGTACAAAACCCTCTCTTTGTAAGGCGGCCGTACGAACGTCGTAATAACGTCGTAGGAACCACGCAAGATCTTCGTACATTTCGTAGGAGCCTTAGAATTCTTACGATGATCGTGAGAACGGCTTTAGTTGTTCATAGAGGGCTCTCACGGCGTTCGTGCGAATGCCTTACGAACGGAGATTTGAACGACTCCAGGTGTTTGTATAGCCTCGGTCACAAATGCCCTTTCGAACTGCTACGAACGCCGTACGAACGACTTTCAGACAATGAAAATTCGGGAAGACAATGGAAAAACAGGAAGATTCGTACGAACGCATCGTTCGTACAACCTTTGTGACCGTACTTTTACATCACGGGTGGCCAACCCGCGGCCCTCGAGCTCTTCTGGTGCGGCCTGCGGAGCTTTGAAAAATTAATAATAAAAAAAGCTCATAAGTGAAGTGCGGCCCGCATAGCAGCGATGAAATAAGGTAAAACATTTACACACAGCTATTTCCTTTCCGTAATTTGTTTTCATCAAGTACAACATATTGACTCGTCACTTGGTTGATACAAAACTCGTCAAATTCCCTCTCATTAAATTACATTAACATCACTCGCCGTGTTAATTTCAGTTTGTAATTTTCACACGCAGTAACGTTTGTAAATTATACATATGTTGTGAATCGAGAAATATGTTTAAAATGTATGTTTAAAATTCCCTTCCCTTTACACCGCGTTCAATGAGATGTTCAGTGTACAACTGATAAAGTTAGGATATTCTTTCTGCTCTATCCTTGATTTTGTTTGAAATAACAACCAACATGGTATCGAGACCTGGGAAGAAAAGGAAAATTTCTGATGAAGACAGAAACTTCAAATCAGATTGGTCTCTGAAGTATTTCTTAGTAGAAGAGAAAGGTAAATCACTTTGCCTCATTTGTCACCAGAGTGTGAATGTAATGAAGGTTAACAACATAGCAAGACATTATTACACGCTGTATCTAGCAAATTATGGAGAGTTACAGAGTGAGGCTAGAAAACAAAGACTTGACAAATTATTGACCGGTCTGACTTGCTGAAACTTGTCCATCAAATGCAGCCCTAGAAATCACACTAAAAAAGTAAGCCTGATTATTTTTCTCCACTGATGTTTTTGTTTGCTTGTTTGTTTTTGCAAAGTTGCAGGTGTGTACACGAATTGAGTGTGTGTGGGGGCGGGGGAGACTACCTACGACCCGCCAAGTTATGCCAATCGTTAGCTGTGGCCCGCGAGCTTTAAAAGGTTGGCTCCCACTTAGCCGAGTTGTATTAGCGAGTTATGGCGAATTGTGGTGAGTTGCCTCAAAGAGGCACTCGCAATAACTCGCGAACAATTCGGTATGGCTTAGCGTAACTCTTTACAACATTCCAAGACTCTCCTCGAAGTCGCGAGCGGTTCCAAAATTTGGAACATGTTAAAAAAAATTCCCCGATTCGTTGTTATTCGAGGTGAACTCGCCTACACTCGTAATATTCTCGCATTACTCGTGACAAGCTTGCGCTGCACTCTTCATAACTCTTAGCAACTAGCCACTTGATGAAGAGTGCAGCGCGAGCTTGTAACGAGTAATGCGAGTATATTACGAGTGTAAGTGAGTTCACCTCGAGTAACAACGAATTCACCTCGAGTAACAACGAATCAGTGAAAATTTTGGACATGTTCAAATTTTTCGCTGTTTCGTTGTAGCTCGAGGAGAACTTGCTTAACACTCGTAATATACTCGTGGCAACTCGCCACCTTATGAAGAGTGCAGCGCGAGCTTTATACAAGTAATGTGTGTATATTAACTTGAACTTGCTGTTAGCATATTTGTTACTTCCTTTATCATAAAAGCAGTCATGTTCACCGAAGAAGTCTACAAGTTTTTGCTCTGTGGTGGCATCGAAGTCATACTTTTCCTTTCTTAGTTTCCCCGTTACCTCATCTTCATCGCTATCAAACTGCCGTCTTGATGGTTCTCCCAGGCGCGAATCCAGGATGCCGAGTAGGCCTCTCCCCCTCCTCCCCCCCCCCCCCCCCCCCCGCAAAAAGAGAGAGAGAGGGAGAGAGAGAGAGAAATGAAAAGAAGGGGAAAAGGGGAAGGGGAAAAGGAGATAAAGGGAAAGAAAGAAAGGAACGAAGAAAAGAAAAAAAGGGGGACCGAAAGGGCCTTGCCTCCCAGTCTGTTGCCTTCCCCCCCCCCCCCCCATAAACAAAAAACAGAAGGAAGGAAAGGGAAAGAAAAAAGGAAAAGAGGAGATAAAGGGAAGGAAATAAGAGGAAGAATAAAAGAAAGGAAGGGGTTTAGTTTTCAATTTTCCCGCCAACAAGGTGTAGATCCGGTGGCTCTGCCCCCTGGACCCTGACTAAGGCCCTAAGGCAGCCCCTGAATGCTTATCTGACCGTAATGGAGGCTCCGACCCCTGGACCCCACGCAAAGTAGTGTCCTGCCAGTATCACAAATAAGGTATCAACATATGCTCATCTGACGGTAATTAAGTGCCAATAACCCTTTTGCTTCCGGGAGCTCCGCCCCCTGAACCGAACCAATGGCCCTAAGGCCGATCCTAGATGCTCATCTGACCGTAATTTATTGCCTAATACCCCTGAGCTCCTGGGGGCTCCGCCCCTGGACCCCACGCCAATTATTGTCCTGCCAGTGTCACAAATAAGTTATCAAAATATGCTCATCTGACCGTAATTAAATGCCAATAACCCCTGAGCTTCCGGGGGCTTCGCCCCTTGACCCCACAGTTTTGCTCGTTACACCACTGCTGGTCACCGTTACGTACCAATATTTTAATAGCATAATTTCAAAAGAAATCCTGGATCCGCGCTTGGGTTCTCCCTCCTCCTCGTCGTCATCTTCCACCGCCTCCTCCCGGACGCTTCCGATGGCCATCATTTCTTGATATTGTTGTTGCTGCTCTCCTCCTCTTTCTCCTCCCTCCTCATCTCTTTCCTTACGTTTGTTTCCCTTCCCTCTCTTCCCTCTAACAAATTTCCCTTTTGGTCCCATATTTCTTCGACAGGAGATGCACCCTCGACGAACACTATGAACAGAGTGAGGATTTGAACTTCGCGTGCTTGGCATTATAACCGCTAAAACCTAAAAATTGCATAAATTGTGTACATACACCTTACGAGCACCTTACGATCGCCGTAAGAGCCCTCTATGAACAACTCGAGGTGTTCTTACGGTCATCGTAATAATTTAAAGCTTTTAGAACTGTCCCTCGACCCTACAAAATGTATGAAGATCTTGCGTGGTTCTTACGATGTAATTAAGGCGTTCGTACGTCCGCATTACGAAGAGAGGGTTTCGTACGATGTTAAAACAAATCTTGGACAAGACCATCGATCAATCTGCGATCTTACGAACGGTCTACGAACAGTCTACGAACGCTGGTTTCGTACGGCCTTCTTCAGAAGATCTTACGAAATGGTCTGAAAATCGTTCGTACGGCGTTCGTAGCAGCCCGTAAGGGTATTTGTGACCGAGGCTTAACCTCTGTTATAAAGGACACATCACACCCACTTTTTTTCACATTTAAACGCTCAGGAATTCGCTGGGCGTACCAAGAACACGAAGAATCAGATTCAGAACTTCATTCAATTCAAATTGTGTCACATATACAATGCAAACAAAATAAGGAGGTCTCAGTTGTGAACAATACATGATGATTTTAAACTTTATTTAGATAGCCTTGTTTTACCTTTTACGGGTTGTATTCATTCTTGTTTTAGCATTAGCTTAATACCCCTCTTGCCATCACCACACGGTATCATGTTTACATTTATGTTTACATTGTATGTAACAACAATATGAAATACATTTATTTCGGCATTTTATACGGACAACAAAACTAAAGTCTTGAATTAACATTTTCATGTTGACTGTTCAATTTCATGAATACCAGTTTAACTTTATAACCGGACGCGTGTATATTGAGAGAGCTTGATATTATAAACGTTCATTTGTTCAGCTAAAACTCTATTCCTTTCAAAATCTGATGTAGAAGAAGAAAATCATGTAAACCAAACTCAGGTGTTTAAGTACGCAGTCATGGTAATCAACCTCCTTAGAATTTATTAGTCCTCCATATCCATTTTTTTTCTTTAGTTTTCATTTCTTTCATATTGGGCTTAATTCAGTTTACACGTATTCTGCATCTCGCACTGTTTGACACAAAAGTGTTTTTTTGTGTATTCCTGACACAGATATTACAGTGGATTGCGCAAAGAGCATCACACTCACATCCCCGAACTATCCTTCGCTTTACCCCAATGATGCATTTGAGGAGTGGTCCATCACAGCACCTCTTCAGAGGAGGATCCTCGTCACTTTTAATGACTTTAGCCTGGTATCTCCAAATGATTTTATTTACATTCAAAACAGGGATGATATAAAGCAATACACAGGCTTGAATAAGGAATTTTCTCCTTATCTGACGTCAGGACACACTCTTCATATTGAGTTCACCTCATCTCGAAGTGGCAGAAGGAAAGGATTCAATATTACAGTCTCCTGTACCGATCTTTCAAGTAAGTTCACTCATTAGGATCAAGATATGAAATAGCATTATGGAAATACTAATCTAGTTTGCACGCAATGATAACATGACCCTCTCTCCAGGTAATCTAATTAATGTACGTTATTTGCTTTTATTCTTCTGTCATTCGATACGTTGTAGCACGATTTGGTCATGATTGGTAAATTTCAGGTGACACGATCTGGTCTCCCGTTCATATATAATCCGATAGGATTGTCCCATTGAGTCCACGATAGGCTCTCGATGTGACACGATCATTACGATCATCCGATTCGGGACGATCGGGTAATAGCGGATACGTTTGGATACCTCCCGATACGTTCATCACGAACCGATGCGCTCTGTTGCGACATGATACGATTGTGGTCGCGATGTCTTTCACGATGAGGATCGAGAGTGATCACGATTCGAGCTGCGATTGTACCCCGACAGATTATATACAGGACTACTGACCGAGGAATTCATTGTTTCTTGAACTTTTACTGTGTGAACGCTACAACCCACAACCGTTGATGATGACAGGAGTTGAGGATGATGACAATGCGACATTTGCACTATTACTGTATGCTAACAATACATTATCGCCAGAGAAGAAGACGAGCAGCAGCCAGACCAGACACAGCCCCAACCACAGAGTGCCAGGAGACCTGCAGTTCTGGGTGCGACCATGGCTCACAGAGGAGAGAAGACAACATCTTGGCCATTTCTCCAGCCTCCTAGACGCCCAATAGAGGCTGGAAGATTCAGTAGCGTTCCAAAACTACACACGGTCAACACCACAGCTCTTCGATGAACTCTTGAATAGGGTGACCCCAGGAATCAAAAGAGAACTCACCAGTTTCCGACAACCCCTCTCACCAGGACTGAAATCGGACTGGAATCTCACCTTGCCACTGGAGACAACTATCGGTCCCTTGCGTATGCCTTCAGGTGTGGAGTGTCCAGCATCGCAGAGATGGGTCAAGACGTACGCTAGGCACGTGTGCAAGTGTACAAAGATGAGGTGAAACATCCCGCACGCAATAAGGGCCCAAGATGACTAACACATTGCTGTCAAGAAGCCACCCTACACTGGCAGCCTCTACTACAATTACAAGGGCTTCTCTTCGATACCACTCCTGGCTCTAGTAAATGCAGATTGCAAGTTTGTGTGGATCAAGGTTGATGGAAAAGGACACATGTCAGATGCTCAGATATGTGGCGACTCTGAGCTGTTCAACGGCCTGGAAGAGGAAGCCGTGGGACTCTCTCTACCCTGCCCTTTGTCTGCAAGCCCTGATGACCACCAAGGCATGCCCCTCTTCATCCTGAGAGACGACGCCTTCGCACTCACAACTACAGACTCCCAACGTGCCTCCTCAGGACTCTTGAGCAGAAGCCTAAAACTGTGAATGATTTGGTTGAGGCGGCAGTGGTTTTGCACAACCTACTGAGGCAGAGGCTGCAAAGGAGGCTACATGTCTGGCATCCATCGTCTCAATTTGAGGGATCAAAAAATAGAATATCTCCAACACAAACTTATCTTGGCTGTTCATGTCAGTAATGGCATTTCCTCCTGACCCACCCTTCTCGGTGTATTTCTTTAGCCGAACCATCATCGTCCTAATGCTTGTGTACCATATTTTAAGTTTAACCACAATAGTTTTTATCTTGGCAGCCTATGCAGCCCCTGAGATCCTCCTTCCGGGTGACATCCTTCAAGCATGCAGGGCGTTTGCTGTAGAGGACCTCATTTCTCATGAGGAACTGCTTTCCTATTATTGCTCGTCCGTAAAGGCAGTTACTGTTTTCTTTCTCTTGGCTTTCTGGGTGGGATCGTCTCCTCTGCCTCCTCTGGTGCCATCTCTGGCTGTAGTGGTTCAGGCTCAGAGGGTGAAACAATCTGACCATTTCCCTTCTGGTATCTGGCACCCTTGACTGGCATCTCGCCAATGCTCCGAACATTACTAGCAAAAGCAAGTTGACAGTAAAGATGTGCTCTTTCCAAGTGTAGATCACTGAATGAGGCGCATGTGTGTGTGTTTGGATTTTTGCAGACGTGTATCAATCAGATATGATTATTTACGTCTGGGGACAGACCTTTTAACTTCACCATCCGAAAGACGTGACTCAGCTTCGAGCCTGCGTCCTCGGCATTCAATCTTCAATTGTCCGGTATATATATATATATATGGGCGCGAGAACTCGTTGCAGATCGTTAACTTACGTGGAAAAGCGTGACTTCTCGTATTTAATCGCATTTACTAGCATCTGCTCGTCATCTACTCCCAATTTCCCACATATCTCCTCTCCAGCGCATCCAAAATTCAGCAGCTAGATTGATCACATTAAGTAGGAAATATGACCATGTATCACCTGTTCTTCGCTCACTTCATTGGCTCCCGGTCCGTTCTCGCATTACTTTCAAAATCCTACTTCTTTCATACAAAACTAGAAATATCGCAATCTGTATTGTCGCGCAATGCGAATGTATCCCCCGGCAGTGGCAGCAATTTTGTGTCATACTTATGTTCGAAGGAACAAGGATCCCCTCTCCCCTCCCTGAAACAAAAGGATGCGTAGAGATCGCCACTAGTGGATCGGACTATTGGCAAGACTAGGAGCAGCATCACCAAAACAATATGTGTGTACATTAGAGTATAATGCATCGTTGTAGAAAATTTGAAAGAAATCTGTCAAGAAATATGACATGCAGAGCGCACACTAGACACCCACCAAAATATTACCTTTTGACCCTACAAAACACGGGACACTGGTGGCAGTTAGACCACATGCTAGAGTGCACATAAGACATCTATCAAAATATGACCTTTGACCTTAGAAAAGACAGAACACTGGAGGCAGCATCAGGCGCGGATCCAGGATTTTTTAGGGGTGGGGGCCCAAATTCCAAATCAATTTGAAATTTATTGTGCTGAAATATGAAAATCGTGTCGGACGAAAATTCGCTCAGTGGGGGTGGGGGGGGGGGGTGTAGTGAGCACTAATTTTTGTTGGCCCTCGAAAATTTGAAAAAATGCACCCCCCCCCCCCCTTCCTTGACCGGCAGAGGGGGGGGGGGCATCTCCAAAAAAAGGTAAAATTAACGTTAAAAAATGTAAATATATACATTTTTTCCCAGGGGAGGCCCAGTCTACATACATACATACATATTGATATTTATATAGCGCCTTTATATAAACATGCTCAAAGTGCTTTACATTAGTAAATAAAAACAGAATAATTATTTTGCTCTCCAAGTGTATTACACTGTAAAATAACAATTACAATGAATACAACTCAACGCAAAGCGTAGCATCCCCTCGCAGGGTACAAATGGCCTATATACAATACGTCAGAACAAGTTACCTCCATTGGACTATACAATTATACTACTAGGCAAGGAAGTTAACCACATATTCACATATATAATTAGGTGTTTTTGCATATTTAATGAGCTACGACCTTTCATCTTTGATCAACATACTCAGAAATCGAAATTGGGCTGTACATGTACTTTGATACCATGTACCTTCATATCAAATTTCATTAAAATGTGTCAAACATTACTCAATTTATCGAATGGAAACCAGATTTGCATATCTAATGAGCTATGACCTTTGACCTACATACTCCGAAATCGAACTTAGCCTGTGTTTTGATACCTTGAACCTTCATATCAAATTTCATTAAAATCCGTCAAACATTACTGAAGTTATCGATCGGAAACCAAATTTGTTACGGACGCACGGCAGCGTTAATATATCCCCTCCGACTTCGTCGGCGAGGGGGAAAAATTGAGTTTTGAGACTTCTCCCTTTGATCCTCCTCTTCTGCCAGATCCCTCCGTTCATCTTTCTCCATGCAACTAATTCACGGCCCACAAACAAAAACACGTTATGGTGACCGTGCCTTTTCACCAATCGTCCCCGCCCTCTGGAAAAAACTCCCACCCCATATTCAAAATGCCCCATCCATTGAATCATTCAAAACCCTTCTCAAAACCCACCTCTCGCAGGCTGCGATCTCCCATGAAATGTGACGCTCTATCGCTTACCGTTGCTCACGACCTGACACGAAAGACTCACGAGCAGATACAAGTTGATAATAATAATAATAATAATAATAATAACTAGAAATGCAATCGTGTCACAACGATATGCGTGCAATGACGCCATGTTCGCAGCACATCTCAACAGAGCATAGTGTTTGTCTGAACCAAAGTTGATCAAGATCACCACGATTTGGAAGCACGATTAGATGCGATATGACGCGATGATGACGTTTGGAAATTAATCGTGTTGATCGTAGACATTTTTTTAACCGTTCAAAACTTTCGTATGATCAACACAATTGCCACGACTGACCTCGAGATCTGATAATGACAGTATCACCACGATTACTCCATGAAGACCAAGATTGCAATCTTTCCGCGAATCGTTATAGCATGGACCTATTACGGATGGACATTCAACGTGATTCTTTCTTTGATCCAATGATAGTCACCGCCTTCTGATTATGTGCATCTTAATGAGAACATTCAGCTGTTTTAACGACTGCGTAAGCATTTTCGGTCATTGACAAAGGAGCAGTTTCCCTCTCTTGGGTTTTGTTTGGATAGTGTGCTCTGTAAGAGTGTGTCTTAAATAAAAGCATCCCCAATGGGGAGCAGCAAAGTTGAAAAGCAGACGATTTTGGTGATATGAAATGTATTATTACGGATACGCAAACTTTCGCACACACCTATGACCTTATAAAACAATTAGGAGGCCATGATCTGTATCAGCCCTGTGCGTTGTAACTCTGAAATATTATGAGGAAATAGGGGGAAACGGAATTTTAAATCACAACCCCAAAATCCAAAAATATCCTCTATCTGGTAATATAAACATGTTTTTCAAAATAAAATGCATGTACAGTACATGGAACAACAATTTCCGATTATAAGTCAGAACCGCACATCGATTTTCCATGATTTAGGCGAGTTTTTATCTTCTGCGCATGTAGATTAACATGTGTAAAATCACTATCTTGATTCTGTCCCGGCTTATTGGCGGCGACCATGATGAGATCAAAGAGAAGAAACATGTAGGGAATGTTATTGAGACGTCATTGACGGAGACAATCACAATGAATTCGTTAAGAAAACGATGAATGTCCATCCGTAATAGCTAGGTCTATGGTTATAGTGGGGACCTAGCATTATGTTAATATCTCGCTCTTTCTAATATTGGCAATATTCTCCTGCTACTCTGGCCTATAACATAAAATTCCACAATATATTGTATTGTAATCTATTCTATTTATATCTTATTGTACTGGTTTTGTGAGATAAAGTCAATGAACAAGCAGCTAAAAGATGAAATTGTTTAAGTTACGAACAACATGCTCATTTTATTTTTTAATTGTTCAATTACTAATTACATTGGACGGTTGCATATATTGTACATGTTCACGTACTTACATTGTTGATCGAAATTTCAATTCATAATTTATGTTTACGTAAGCGCTTTATTATTCGGTTAAAGTTCCATTCGGGCTAAGATTTACGTTTGCAGTTGGCATGATTTTTCACCTTAAGTCAATTCTTTGAAGGTCTGCAGTACTAATATCGAAATATTCTCTCATTAGATTCCTTTTCTGGCCGTTTAATGGACGGTGCTTCACCAGCGGAAGGGTTCCTCGAGCTACCCACACAATCTGGTGAATGGAAGAGAGTCTGTGAAGACAGCTTAACCGAGAGGGTGGCAGAGGTGATTTGTGGAGAACTAGGCTTTCCTGGTTTCAAGGAGATCTCATACGACAACTACACATGTGCTTCAGATCAAGACAACTGTACAAGAGCTCCAAGTTGCAATAAGGGTTAGTATATGCAGTTCTTCTCAATCTTAGAAGAAAATTACTCAAAATTCACACTAAGATTACAACAAATATATTTTCCGAAATATTGTCCGAGTGCAAATCTCTATAGTCGATTCACTCTGTTTTTTATAACTTTTTCTACAGATAAATATCGTCTGGTGGATTGCACAGCTCAATCTTCAATGTGCTCGTCTGAGAAGGGCGTCAAAATAAAATGTCATGGTGAGTCAAGATGGCTCTTGTTTGTCCTGATTTCTGTAAAATAAGATACATACATTATGATTATTGCTTATGATACTTTTTCAACCTCTCTTTTTAATTGTTGATTAGTTTTTCGTGCAAGACTCTAAAAGCCTTTTTACATAATTAAATATTTTTTAAACCTTAGAAAAGTATAAAATTCCAAATCTGGTTCCATGTAAACGATGATATTGAATGCGGCCTTGATTAAAGGTTCTATGAGAGATAGAGAGAGATAGATAGAGATAAAGAGGGGAGAATCAGAGAGACAGAGACAGACAGTTCAGACAAAGAAGGAATAGTACATGTACCTCCTAAGACTCCCTCCTCATCATTACAAGGGTTTGCTTATCATCATTTGACTGAATATTTTCAGATTGACAACCTTTTATTCCCCCCTCCTGTTGTCTTGTGCCCATTGTGTGCTGAGCCTATTGTCGATGTGCTGTAGTCTTGTATTATTTCTCATATTTTCTCCTTTCTCACGTCTTGTCTAGTCTCGTCTCTCGTTTTTTTTTGTGTGTGTAAACTTCTTGCTTCTTATACCACCTTTTCTCTATTGTATTATTAGGTAGTCACAAATATGTACTCCTATCATGTTTATCTGGCCCAGAGGGGACCCTAAAACTTACTTGCTCTGCTTTTACTAAGGTCTCCTCGACTTTCTTTTAGTTAACTTTGTTTTTATCATTGCCATAATTGCTTTTGTTTGCATTGTAAATGTGTAATGGTCTAATTTTATGCTCTATGTGACATTTGAAAGAAAGACGAATAAACATCTTATCTTATCTTACCTTGATGTTCGTTTCTACATTCAAGTATCTTGTTGGGTTTTTTCCCCCTCAGAACCCGGATACAAAGGATGTTTTGAACTCGAAACCGTGACATTACAGAGCAGCTCCAGATTTAAATTCTCGTCGACAGCACATTGTATATATTTGTGTAAAACACACAAAATCCGAGCTATCGCTATTATGGATCAAACGGGATGTTTTTGTTTCACATCTGCCGACGTCCATTTGGAAGATGCACTGAAGTGCGGTGAAGAAGTAACGTCGCTTTCAACATTTTCCGTTTACGACGGTAGGCATATGCAGACATTATTTAATACGATCGCAAGTTTTCCAAGATATAAACTAAAAAGCATTTTCAAAACTCTACTGTAAAGCTTTAGAAATCATATTCCGATAATGTTAAATTTCATTGCCATGTTGACACATTTCGAAAGGTAATGCACAAGACTTTTGAAGTTGTCTTAGGTTAATTTTTCCAACGTCTTATTGCAGGATATCATCAAACCTTACATTGGTATTATGCTTACATTGGAATATTTGCACTGTAATCATCTATATTAAATTATGTCCAGAACGGAGCAAAGAAAAGATGGCAACTATCTTGGAAATCTTAAAATCAAACTGATAATTGTTTGTTTGTATTTAAGCATGCATATCATTGTGTTAACATTTCAAGTATGTCTTGGATTTTTGTTGTGTGGAGAATTTTGCAAAGTACCATAATCACCTTTCAAATTTGAACAAATTCACAAAACATATTCCATTATATTTCATTATATTTCACCTCTGACGAAATCAGAGCCGATGAATTTCTCACAATATTTAGATCTCATACCTCTATTTTATAGCCTCTGTAGGTTTCTGTGAGGAGCTGAACGACACGATTGGTGGATCTTGGGATTCTAACATCACGTGGTTTGGTTCTATCGTTCATCTTACATGTATTGATGTATACAGTCTGAAAGGCAATGGAACCCTGCAATGTGTGCCGGGATCATCACCATTGGATCCTGTGTGGAACGATTCAAAGCCAGATTGCATAATAGATGGTAAGTGACGAAAGCCAACCCTTTTTAAAGAACGTATAGTGGTGTTTCGAGGGTTTCCGGCGTAAAAGAAAAGCTAAACCTAAAGCTCATTACTATGTTCCTTTATCCATTCATTTCGATTTGATTTAACAAATTCCTTGTGGAAACCGTCCAAAGACAAAGATATATACAAAGTTTTACAGAGTTGTAGTATGTAATAGTTTATAAAAGAATGCTTTAACCAAAAGCGGAATGAACAGTTATAATCTATGGCAGGAATCAGCAAAACATTGGAAATAAATGGATATTTCTGGAAAGCATTAACATTTAAGAGAATGGTTATCTTTGACGATTACGCACAAAAACATAATACCTTACAATGATTTACACTACATTTTGGTCTTTAAACAATTTTTTTTCCAGTGAATATTATTTATTATAAAAAAAACAACCAGACAAGACTGAACTATAGAAAAAATATACAAGATACGCGAGAACAAAACACTCAATAATCGATAATGTGAATCATGTTGATTTTTTTCTTCATTCTTTTTTATTTGTATTTTCTTTATGGGATTCCATAGGTTTTAGGGAGGACCATTTTTTCCCGTAAGCCTTAATAATTTCAATACCCATCGCAAGTAAGCTAGTACTGCCGTTATACAATTTCATTTGGAAAACAAAAAAAGACAGATTTTGAAGAAGAAAAAAAGAAGAAAAAAATACAAAGTAACAAACATTTAACAAGATTTTGTATTTTATTGTATCTGTTTCAAGACATCTCCAGAATAATTATATCTTGATTTATTTCATTACCAACAGGTTCTTCTACACTGTTGGATGTAGATTCACGTACGTTCTCTAGTTATTTTCACGTCATTCATGCACTAATGAAGTCCCATATCTATAAAACCGTACTCGATCGTAGACTAATTACTTCAAGAGAAATACTAGTTCTGGAAAAGGCGAAAATTAATTCCTGACTACCCTCTTTCTTTTTATTGTCATGAAGAGCAATTATTCATATTATAAATTAAATCCTTTGATATTTAAAAACTTGTAGGGTTTTGCACGCCTCGGCTGCACAAATTCCACGTGGTATTCGTTCTGACTGCAGATCGTTCTATAAAAGGTTATCGACTTTTTTTAATAAGTGGTAGAAATCTCGAAATGAAATATAAAAACTCCAAATAGTTCCTGAAAGAGGATGGCAACAGATATCGGTACTTGCGCTGTACAGAAAATATACACTCTTCAAATTGAGAATAATAAAGATAGCGATATCTTCACCATGTTTAACAGAATGGTTACATGCACGAGAGAAAATGTCTGTACTGGTCTATTGGATTTCGTCTCAGCAACGTTTTCACCAATATTAACTGAAATAAGCAACAATTTCATAGTACCGTTGCGTTCGCTGGTGCCTTCATCTTCGTAAAAAGCGAACACTTTAGCGCTGTGATTGTTTGCACTGTATCTATGTATTTGGCTGATCTACTTTTTCGTTCGTGTTGTTCTGATCATGTGAAAATTACAGTTTTGAAGATTCCCAGTTGTGATAATTAGTGAAATTACAAAGAAATTTTGATTTTCTGGGACAGGCTAAGATTTTGTTTAATACATCAGTAATTGATCAGTGTCCTCTTAACTTCTTTATTAAGCAGAGTCTACCGTATTGCAAATTTGGTAGTTCTATATTTTGTGTGTGCTGAATGTACCTGGAAAATGAAGTACCATAATTAATGATGAGAAACAGTTCAACAAAAAGGAACAAAGTTTAAAATGAAAGGCATATAAAACAATTGCATTTTCTCTATTTGTCGAAGGCGGCCTTTTCGCGAGTAATGGTAATACCCATAGCAAGTAAGCTAGTGCTGCCGTTATACAGTCTCATTTAGAAAATAAAAAAAGACAGTTTGAAAAAAGATGAAAACTAATACCAAGTTACAAACATTTAACAATATGTTGTATTTTATTGTATCTGTTTCACGACATCTCCAAAAAAATTATAACTCGATTTGTTACACTTCCAACAGATCCTACTACAGTGTTGGATGGTGGCACACGTACGTTCTTTTTTTATTTTCACGCCATTCATGCACTAATGAATTCACATATCTATTTTTTTTTAAACGTACTCGTATTCTAGAGAAACATCAGTTCTAGAAACAGGCGAACATTTGATTTTTTATTCCCATGAAAAAGAATTATTTCATAATAGTGATTTCAATAGCCTTGACAAATATTGCTCACGAAGTGCTATCCTATTGAAGATTTGACTAAACCTAGTTTAACATTTGGGACCACAGTCTGATGCTACATATTTGTATAGTGACTATAGTCCCACGTTCGGTGCTTTTCATTGTTAATGATATTAAGCAAGTGCTTTGACACACCATTTTGTAGTAGCTTTGGTGCACTGGATTCTGGAGAGTAATACAATTTAGTTACAAAATTTCCAAACCAATCTGCGTTCATAATGCATCGGACAAAGAGAAAGAGTAAAAGTTGAAATTCCTGTTAAAGTGTAAAACGTCTAGAGTAAGCTTTTTGAAACTTGTGTTTACATAATCAACAGGCAATGTTAATGAAATTATCTTTTACACCTTATAAAGCGGTACGCAATTTTATTTGTGGCCGCTTTCATTTTTACAGGATCATATAGGCCTATATAAGTAATAAAAGTACATTATGTATTCGTATACTGAAACTTAATGGAGAAATTTTAAGGATATGTTCAATACTGCCAAAGATCCATGCTTTGATTTTGAATTGCTCTAAATTTACTACAGTATAAGTTGCCTATTTGTAAGATTTTTTTGTTTTCGATGATTTTAGTATCAACACTCTACCTAGAAATTAAGTCTACGACCATGATTTCTGATAATACCACTGAATATACGGCAACACTGGTTTCTACGTCAACTGGTGAGGGACAAAAATGTTATAGTGATCAAATGCACATTGGTTCACAGCATATAGGCCTACAATGTGCCCTCCGTGGTGCAAATGTGCATTCTTTAATATCGATACCATTCTCATTGCAGAAGAGTATATACAATCTAGTACTAAAACACTAACCCCATTTCAGAGCAAAACTAAACCATAACTTTTTATAGACGTTTCTTTTAATTTTCAGATTTATTTTATGTTTCTCTTACATTTTTATAAAATCCGTATGCACACCATCATGGGACAAAACAAATAATAATCAAGGAGATCCATAACAAGAATAAGCTTACAATGTGTATATTAAACAAAATCACATTGCATATAGTGGGAAAGGGGAAACTTACATGACTGAATATTACGATATGTTATTTCGTCAATCAAAACCCATTCAAACATAAGCAGGATTGATACATTTACCCATGTAATTGATCAGTATTTACATACCATAGCACTATCTATTCCTTGAGTTCTCTAAGACTTTCAACGCGATTAATCAATTTAATCATGATATTTTCCTCTATATGCTATCAAATATCACTATTATAGAGCTAGTCTATAGGAGGAAGACGCACTGTCAAAAATATCCCCCAAAACCAATTATACACAATACTATATGATCATGTTGGTATGATGGCAAGTGACCTTTTCCTTTAATATGACATTATAATGGATAACGGAGAAGTGATCATATTCGTTATCATTATCAATGAAAAATTTGTTATCATATTTGTTACGTGTATCAACTGCTTTGTTCCTAGCTTTGAATGTTCAAGCAAGTAAATAGCTCATTGACTAGAGATGGAATAAGACTCCTTGAAGGGGCCAACATTACGAAACATTCTCTGAAAAGAAAACAAAAGAAAAAAAGAGAATAGAAAGAACAAAAATCACAATTATCAGGTACCTTTGGGGTCTACTATTTAAAAAACGGTAAAATTGCATACACACAAACAATAAAAGAAGATTCAATTCGAACACTTTCAAATCCTACTCAAATCTCATTGTCCTTTCTACAATTACAAAAAGAACATCAAATTCATCTTGATGATGTTTTGTATTAATTTTGTATTCCTGTACCTCAAATTTTATATTATTCGATGTAAATTTCAAGAGGTAGAATTAAATTTCCAGGGCTTCCTTTCTTTTGTACAAATGAAACAGAAAATTGAATATAAAATAGCAGAGAAGAAAGGTAAACTAAACTCCCTCTTTAGGAAATGGTCACTTTCTTTCTTGTAGAATTTTAGTCCCCTGGTATTTAATGAATTTTATACTTCCTTATTGTCAATTATGTTATTATATTGTTAATATTACTGTATTTCAGTGGAGCCTCCCCTTGACGAGTCCAGTCTCGGTTTTGTTACATGATATATAACCTTGAAGCATTTACAAATGTAACTGACTAGAGTAAGGCATTTGTGTTGTGCTGTTTTGTGTTGTATTGTCCTGTGTTGTACCGTGTTCTGTATACATCCATTTACTTGATTGATATGTTATTACTGTATGCGATGTCGTTGAGTTTTATTTTCAATAAAAACACAAATACAAAAATACAAAAAAAAACACCTTGAAGTAGGGTGCGATGGCCGGGCACAGAGTTCCAGATTAGTCCGAAACTAGATCGGCAATAGGTTCGGAAATGAAATTGTATGTGCGCAGGCGTCATTAACTCGAGGGTGCCTATTTGGCGTAGTCGAATAACGCCTCGTATGTTACGAGCTGTATGATTTTGTGTTACTTTGAGTTACGTTTATTTTCAGTAATTCCACTTTATTCTTGGTTTACGCCTTTCATTATTTTGGTTAATATGTTGCTGATTATTTGCTACTTTTGTTCTGTTGCTACATTGCTTCGTTGATTTTACTTCATATTATTATTTATACTATTTTGTTTGATTTAGTGCTATATTCTGTAGAAGGTAAGGCGACGAAAACTTTGTACCAATCAGCTTCATCCTTACCCTAGTCAGACACCCTCCACCAGCCGCACACACCACTATAGGGAAATGCTGTCAACCGTGGACCAAGTTTAGTACTTGTGTGTGTGTGCGTAGGTAATCACCAGCAACCGCGGACCACTCCATAGAAAACTACATCAAACCGCGGACGTACCTCCTATGGGATGATCCAGGTAGCGAGCGCCTCTCCCGCGCAGTCAAAAGGGGGCGCTGTGACATTTCGCGATACACATCGGACTGATCCAGTCGATGTTGCCTACACGCTGTGACATCTAATATTCAAACGCCCCCTACGTCGTAAATTTGGTCCCCCATTGCAGGTACGTCCGCGGTTTGAGGTAGTTTTCTATGGAGTGGTCCGCGGTTGCTGGCTTTTTCCTACGCACACACACACACACCCGTGCACACACATAAAACGCAATTCAAGTGTAACTAACAAGATATGTTGATCACCCCTAACTATTTTTCTGTCGTGAGATAACAGACGAGAGAGCCGTTTACCACCCCTTTCCACCCGAAAAGAAATTACTTTTAACTGTTCAATTACTTTCTATACGTTATATTATCAGAATATTCAAGGTAAAATTTCTGTGTCAACTCTTCAATCTTTATCATATCATATTTCCTTCATTCGAATCATCATCCTCACCCGCATAGTCAATATCATCATCCTTATAATTTGTATTTTCAATTACTTATCTATTCTACTTTCAATGTGTTGATCTATTTCATGAGTTTTGTCAGGGGCTGTCATATTATCGAGCAATCTGCTTACAATGACAGTCCTTCTTCCGCAAAATAATTGTATAATGTTTGATGACATCAGTATTTATAACAGTTTATCATTTTGTTTTTGAAAATAACAATTGTTATATATATATATATATTTGCTTATTTATAATTCACTGTCAGAAAAACGCTTATCGTATTTTAATTTGCTATTGTTATCGAAAAACTGTGTACTTATATGAACGCAGAAGAAAATCAAATGAAATCAAAATCAATTATTGGCCTACTTTTCTTTTATGCCATTATAGTCATCAATACAAATGGTCATCATTCAGTAATCTTGGGATTATCTATAGCGGCGAGCCTGGTCATTGCAATAGTATTGGTGCTCATTATCGGCAGGCTCATTTACCATAAACACAGAGAGTAAGTAATTTTTGTATTTTTACCATTACTACTATCATTATTATCATTATTACTATCATTATTATCATTGTCACTCTTGCTCCTCCAGCAGTGCCCTCTGTAACGGAGGCGGCGGTCTCTCAGTCTGGCTGAGATCGGTGTAATGTCCCTATACAATTCTATATTGGTCATATGGTCCCCCCCAGTTAACAAGAGTGAAATCATTTCACAAATGCTCTTCTGGGAGCCCTCAAGGGGCAAACGCACCAGAGGGCGCGCGCAGCAATGACTTACATTGACCAGTTAGAAAGGGACACCTGTCTACTAAGGCAGGAGCTCCCAAAGATCATGGAGAATAGAACTGAATAGATAAAGCTTGTCAAATCAGTGCGAGTACGCTCGACCTAATAGTAGTATTATCATTGTTATAATTTGTATTAACATTATCACCATTACTGTTATCACTATACTTTTAATACTACTACTAGTAGTACTAGTACTACTACCAGCATTGCTGCTACTACTACTACATGTACTACTATACTATAGTACTATAACAAGTACTATGGACCCTTCGGAATTTGATTTGATATGGTTCATAGAATGCAATAAGCAAATACACTGTGAATTATATTAACTGAATCTTTACAGAATCTGCGCTGAAGTAAAGAATTTCATTTTCATGAGCGTATTCTTGTTCTCCTTCTCTTTCTCTCTCTCTCTCTCTCTCTCACTCACTTTCTCTCCCTCTTCCTCTCTCTTGACTATCTCAAGTAAAGTTATTTTCTTTATTTTTGTCTAAAATACAATGAATCGCATCAGTTATTCTACAGGATCTAATACTAAGAATCATGGTAAGGAGACAAAATTGGTTATTGCATCAAGTCTAATTAGTCACATTTACATACGGATATCACCCAATAATGTAAAACATGCATGGCTTTTGGTTCTACATTATTTTATTTTATCTTGTATGTATAGGCCTACTGTATGTCATTATTACTGTTTATTTAGTTGACAAATCGATGAAAGCTGCACAATGGGGAAATTTGTTCAAATTATATTTGTAAAAGATGAACAAAGTATGTGAGTAAGCTTCTTGTCGGGGGATGGGGATTCTGTCTTTGTGTGAAGTTCATGTAACATAATATTGTAGCTTTCCACATAAATAGTTATTATATCAATGTTCCAAACAAAGATCAAAACACATATCCTATTTGTCGTATAGATTAGTCTTATCACATAATGCCTTTCAACATTGGAAGCTTTTTCATTTTAGATTGTGAAATTGGATATTCATGAAATCATTTTTTTATCTTTCAAGTATTATGCCATTATAATTATCAATATTTTCCTACTGCAGTGGGTAAATATCGACAATTTCAGAGCTTCTGAAAGGTCTCATCTAAGACAAATAAATTCAGGTTACGAATGTTGGCATATCACCTTAAGAATCCTCTCAAAACGCGCCAATAATCTTATGAAGGTAACTTATGAGTTAATTTAGCTAAAACCCAATGTCATCTTCTACAAATTTGATATCTCTATATCTTATAACAACATGTTGGTATATAGATCGAAAACTCTAAGAATTTACGAGCCGAAGAAATTACGATTCACAAACCGTTCAAGTCCATTCAACCCCCAACTTTCTTTCCTCAAATCATTAAACTTTTCCCCTCTATATAAGTTTTAAGGAGAGAAGTGGGGGCCTAGTAGGATGACCGATTAAGTCATTGCAATAACTTATGCCCTCATAGTGAACACATAGGAAAAGAAACCAGGGAGTGGAGATGGTGCCCCCTGTGTACGTAAATAAATTTCATGACACGGGTAATAATGCATGCCTGTGTAAAGCGCTAAGAGACTGTATTCCGTATTAACGGTCAAGACCAGTTTTGGAAACGCCCCCTCTCAAAAAATTAAAAGGAAGCTCTTATTACCAATCATGTGAAAGAATATGTTTTGACTAATACGTGATCATACAAATTTGGCCGAGAAACCGCCTACTAATTGATATATTTGGTAAATTATTATATCTATTTGGACCTGATAGATATAACGCACATGTCGCGCACGTGTACGTAGTCCCATATACATCTTTCTGTGTACAGTGCTTGTACCTTTACCAAGACTGGGCCAAATTTCTTATAAATTTGATGATTCCAGAACCTTGCAGTACACACCAATATATACTTATACACTGTCGCTCATAAAGTTAGAATATTTTTGTTTTATCCCAATTTATGGAATTATTTTAAAAATAATTTAAAAATAATAGATCTAGATAATAGTATACATTCTCTGATTTTAGTGAATGATAATTGACAATGTGTGTTTTGCGTGACTGCTAAAGCATGTGTATGCTACTATGCTTATCAACTAGAGGACCTACGCCCTTAAGTCATAAATGACAGTAATGAGGATTAATGCCCCACAAAAGGGTACTAATATAGCACATCGACACGGTTTTGATCCTGGAGCCTCACTGTTACGGGGCCATTGGTTTGTCACTGAACCATGACTGTACGCAGCGGGGGCTAGGGTAGGGGGCAGTTTCCATAAATAAAAAAAATGAAGAAAATGCGATAATTTTTCAATAATTTATTGCATTTTACCCCGGTTCCCAACATAAAAAAAATCATCTGTGTGTCTATGCCTTGAGCCATCATGCATGGCCGTCCAGATGATTTTTTATGTTGAGGACCGGGGTAAAATGCAATAAATTATTGACAATTTATCGCATTTTATTTTTTATTTTTTTATTTATGGAAACTGCCCCCTACCCTAGACCTCGCTGCGTGCAGTCATGGTTCAGTGACAAACCAATGGCCCCGTAACTGTGAGGGCCCCAGGATCAAAACCGTGTCGATGTGCTATATTAGTATCCTTTTGTGGGGCATTAATCCTCATTACTGTCATTTATGACTTAAGGGCGTAGGTCCTCTAGTTGATAAGCATAGTAGCATACACATGCTTTAGCAGTCATGCAAAACACACATTGTCAAATTATCATTCACTAAAATCAGAGAATGTATACTATTATCTAGATCTATTATTTTTAAATTATTTTTTAAATAATTCCATAAATTGGGGTAAAACAAAATTATTCCAACTTTATGAGCGACAGTGTATGCTAGATTATTAATCTTTTCTGATCGAGTCTACAGTGTTTCCTTCACAATGCGATCGCATGACCATAAATGGTCTTTATCTTTTAGCGATATACAGTGTGAGTTCAAAAAAGTTTACACCTAGAAAATTGCTAATTATTTTAAAAATCATCTATGAACAGTAAATTATTATACATTTTATGAAAGAGTGTTTTATTTCGAATCATTTAGTATCATTTTTGTGTAGTATGTGTTCACGCTTGGATGAACAGGAGGCATTGTTTGCGAGAGTGCAAAAATCGACTTCCGCCAAAGTTGCTCATGTGATGTTTGAATAAAACAATTGGGATTTGGGTATTAGTTCGGTCATTGCAGATCCAAATAACATCCCTAACAAAATTAATCATGCCTCACATATCAAATATCAAATATCAACAAACATTTTGTGAGCCATTCTCTCACTTTAATCCCAACATATCACATACTGAAGGCATCACTTTGGCGCAAGTAGATTTTTGCACTCTCTTAAACAATGCCTCCTGTTCATCCGAGTGTGAACATATACCACACGAAAATGATACCAAATGATTTGGGATAAAACGCTCTTTCATAAGATGTATAATAATTTACTGTTCATTAATGATTTTTTGAATAATTAGCAATTTTCTAGGTGTAAACGTTTTTGGACTCTCACGGCATAAAGCTAGATTTAAATATTATTATCATTATAAACATATTCGAATTTCAGGCGTTTATCTATACAGACCCTCATTGTAATCATTCAAGTGTGGGTTCATGATCATCAATGTTAAATTTATATATTTTTTATCACTTTCTATTTGCAAATGAATATTCAAACTGCATGTGGTATTAGCTTTCGAGCTGGGGCGTGGTTTCAACGCTGGAATATGGTTTCATTTATTTCTACTTAAATTGTTTTTAATGTTTTTATTTCTTCCTTTTCCTTTAATAGATAGCTAAAAAGTTTTTCGTCTTATTATGGGTTCTGTCTCTTTGTTGTAAAGTTTAAAGTATTATAAACAATTTTCAAGACATCACCTCAATACATCACCAATCCTAAACTCTTACAATATTTGTATAAATGAAAATTGACAAAAAAACTTGATTTTGTAGTTTAACTCGGACATTCGGATATTTCTTTTCACTGGAAATAATTTTTTTCACCGGTGCATGTATATCTGTCGCATATCATGACAAGGTCATTCCCTCATTGTTACGTGTTTCTTTTTTGGTTCGATGTGTGACAGCCTTTACTGCAAGTGAACATTCGGATATTTCTTTTCACTGGAAATAAGTTTTTCACCGGTGCATGTATATCTGTCGCATATCATGACAAGGTCATTCCCTCATTGTTACGTGTTTCTTTTTTGGTTCGATGTGTGACAGCCTTTACTGCAAGTGAAAAGGTAAGTACAAGGTTCAACAAAACCCGCCTGCAGTGCATCCATCCTGCTTCAGAAACTCGTAATGTGCTTGAAAGCTTGTCCTGTGTGCTTTTGTCTTGAGAAAGATTTTGGTGATATACCTTGTCATCTAACTGTAAATTGTATGGATCTAACATGCGATGCTTGTCCGGGCTTCTTGTTGCACGCAAATAATTGTATGGTGGTTGTTTCAGGGGCACTGGGGCAGCTGGTGCCGCCCCGACCAAAACAAGAGAAGAAAGGATAAAATAAAAATAAAATGGGATGACTCGGGGGAGAGGGGGGGGGGGTATCAAAAAGATTTGTAACCAAAACGGCACACGAAATACCTAATGACTTTTTACTTTTTTGTTTTTGAATTTGTGCCCCCCCCCCCCCCCCTCCCCTTTGCCAGAGGGGAAACAAATACAAAAATGAGAGATATAATCACGTGACGTAGAATATTTTGGCGACAATAGTCACAACTAACTAATCGCCAATAAGCCAAAAACAGAAGAAGAGAATCTTAGATCCGCCATTGATGCCCACCACCTCCCCCCCCCCCTTTTTTTTTTTCTTATTCTCGTTTGTTGAGGGGCTTTGTATGAAAAAGTCCTGTGTATTTTTATTCATTTATTTTATTCAAACCCATTGCAAATAATATACAAGTCAAACAAAACCATTTACTTTTTTTTAAATTAAAAGAACAGCTGTGACCGGAGTGAAAAGGGGAACTATAAGCTGTGGCCAGGGCATATATTTATTCAAATCAACGAGACTAAAGTGATTAACTAACTAGAAATTAGCGTCAAGTTGTCCCAGAATCAATGAAATCAGATAATTACATTCTCTTTCGCTTTCAAACGCCACAAACCTGACATCTTATCCGAGTTAAAACCTGAAATAAGATAAATAAATGTCCCTTCAATTTACTAACATGTCATTGTGAATTAAGAAAAATTTCTTCAACTGTAAATATCATTTTACTTTTTGTGTCTCTTATTATTTGTATTTAGATGTTTGAATAACAAAATATGAGTGGTATGCAGCCCTGCATATCAACAGGAATCAACTTATATTTGGATGTCACCCGACCTTTATTAAATAGTTAAAGCCTCAATGTCTGACATGTGTTGTATTTGAATTTATGGCTGCATACTTAGTCATATTTCCTATTCCTTCTTAATTGCAAACTTAGTCATATTTCCTATTCCTTCCTAAATGAGGTTAGAAATAAAAAGCAGCGATGATTTTATAGTCTGCATGTGCCTGCCACCAACCCTAACCCTATAGAACGGTAAGTTTTATTTCATTAAACACACAAACACACACACACACATATATATATATATATATATATATATGAGTGTATGTGTATACCTATATATATATATATTTAATTACATATGAATATAATATATACTTAATATGAACTTGCAAACGTTGCCCGTTGTCTTATTACCTGAATGTTTACCTCTTTTTTTTTTCCTCATGCAAAGACAGAAACTAGAGCAACGATGCAACTATTTTATTTTCATGTTTTTTTCTTCTCTTTTCTTCATATAGGAAAGGGAGGCAAAGACAAGGGCAGACAGATGACACACGCTCAACTCCCACAAACAATAGAAGAACAGGATTCCCTTCAAACTCTGCAAGTTTCCCCGGTGGATCAACCAGTCCCCCCAGACCCAACACAAACGACTCCTCTACACCAATTTCTGTGATAGAATCTGCATTACCCGACAATACACCCGAAGATTCCCAACCAACAGAGATTCTACGTGTCCCACATTTCCCACGCCCTTCTGATACGTCAAATAGACCGTTCAGTTTTCTTAATCGGAATAATCCCAGGAGCGATAACCATTACGTTTCCTCAACCAGTGTCCCGAATCCATATTACTACGCATCCAGCTTTGATAACCCTAGGTCAGGTGATACTGTCAGGCTTCAAGAAGCATATCAAGAATCGTCTTCTATGGACATTGCTAATCACGCATACGAAGGTACGACTAATAATGTGATCCTTGAAGATGTCAATCTATATCACTATGCCTCTAGTTCTGAATTTCCGATGGTTGTTAGTACTGGTGCGACAAACCCTGAAAACGCATATGAAGAGTCTTTTAATACGGACATGGATGAGCATGCCTATGAAGGTACATCTGATGATCTAGAACAGTCAAGGACAACGATTGAAGACAGATTTTGTAGAGGATTCTCCATGAAAAGTCGTCCTTTGCCTCACAGACCATCCTCCGCTAATTGCAAAGAAGGTCCAACCCTACCTCCGAGAAAATCATCACGGAGGTCTAAAAATGTAAATCATGAATTCGCTCCTTTGAGACAGAGAAAATGTACCAAGGACATTGAAAACAATAACAATCTTGTCGGAGCATGTTCATCGGATTCAAAAGTAATACATGATTTACCCAAGAAGCACGCTACTTCAAACAATCGGAAGGGGCAAATTGAAACCCCTTTATATCATACTCTCGAGGATGATGAACAACCAAAAAGACGTCCTCAGCATGATAACCAAGAATCAGCTCCCCTGAGAAGACCTCAAGGTGGTACGCTGGACCCGGTTTACCATTGCCTTGAGAATGATAATCAGGGGCCATACTCTGGAGACAACCACCTTGCATATGGTGTACAGATTAGCACAAATACACAGGACAGCACTGACTTGACCCACTCAGTTAGGATGATTGATAATATCCTTTATGTTCCTATGTCACCTTGCTCAAAGTAACAAGCAATTAGGCTCACGCTCATAGTTTTACACAGAAATGTACCTAAGTACCAGTAGCAAACCGACCAACAAAGACTCCATACTGACCTATTTCTGTCCATTAAAGTGCTGTAACATTTTGTTCAGTCTTTAGTCGATATCTGTCTGTCACGTTTGTGTGACTGAGGTATTAATTGGTTGTCAGCCCCGATTTGATGCCCGCGTTCTCTGTATCGCATAATGTATACTGTATCAAATTTGATGGTAATTACTGTTGCTGTTGTTGTGTTAAAGGCGGAGGGTCCTCACAAAAATACTAGGCTACTTTATTCTTAAACGGCAAATAAAGTATAATGGAAATAAAAGGCAAAGGGATTCGAGCAGTATAATATCATGACTACCAGACAGGTGGACATCGTGTTTCTGTAATATTAATCTTCCAAATATCTTGCCAAAATACTTGTTTGAGAGAGAATGAAATCCAACTACAGTATACACTCACCATGTAAAGCGACTTGTACGCCTATTTTTCATCATCATTTTACTTTTATTTTTATTTGATAATTACTTAACTTTAAGCCACTATGGTGCAACTATGAATAAATTGAGTTCTGAAATGGTGCTTCCAATGTCTTTAAGCTAGGTTTTGTTTGCATTATTGATTCGGTGCTATATGCCTACTTTTAGAAAATGTGCCTTAGAACAAGAACAATTATTAATAACAGTACTGACATTTCATTCAGGTGTCATAAACTAATGCAATCATTAAAATTAATCCCTTTACTGAAGACAGTAATTTAATGAATGGAATGTAAATTGTAAATTGTAAATTTGAGATTTTGGAGTTGTTACGGAATAACCTAATATTCCTTTTGGTGCTGTATATATTATCACTATTACTAAAATAGTATAGATGGCATTTTAAAGTATTCTTATCTTAAGAAACTGACGTGCAATACCGTTATCTATATCTGTTTTTATCCATTGAAAATTACCCATTAAGAAACTGAGGACAACTCACTGGGCATTGTGTCTAGTTTTTGATAACTTACTACCTTTCTGTCCATTCAAATGTAAATTCAAATTTAAGACGTAAACGCCATTTCAATGTTATCTGTAACGGTCTATCTTTAGTTAGAGGTAATGCTGTGTTTGAGGGTATATCATTTGGTTAGAAATAGGTTCATAGTGCAATTTAAGCTGGCAAATGTTATCTATACGGCATTAAGTGTGTATATATCATTAGCAGTAGGGGTAGTACTTTGTTTTCGTTTTGTTTTCATTTAGTTTTTCTTTCCTAAACGCTTTCTTGCTCTTAAAAATATGGGTTTTTCTAGAAAATACAACAAAGACAGCTTCAAACATTTCGTTTGTGTCTATTTTCTCTTTATTTCCCACTTTGAAACATCTTAAAACCATAATAAAGAATTGTATTTTAAGTGTTTACACTTATATGACACAGACAAAAAAGGCATAAATTACCATACATAATTATCCATACACATAAAAAGGTACGGTACATGTATTTGTAGAATCTGATTGTAGCTTTAGGTCAAATTGTACAAATCAAATCAAATATGGTATGCAGCACTCGCAACAGTGAACACTATCTTACCCCACCAGTACATATGTATTTGAATTCTTACATTTAAGTGAATGACGTTTAACTACAATATAAATAAATAATAAATAACTCAATAACATTTCACTTTGTTCATTCCATGCTAAAGATTTCTTCATCAGGTCCACACAGTAGCATAAGCAGGATTTTTTCAAGGGGGGGGGGGGGGGGTAAGAGGACGCTTTTTTTTTTGGTCTCGAAGAAATCGTAACGACTCAGCCAGCCGCTGGATAAGTGGGGGGGGGGGGGGAGAGGGGTAAGAGGACACATTTTTTTATTTTTTTTTTGGTCTCGAAATTTGAAAATTTGACATTTTGTTCCGTTGGGGGGGGGGGTAAGGTCACCTTTTTTAGGTCAGCCCAGCCAATGGCAAAAAAAAAATAAAAAAATTACAAAGTGGGGGGGGAGGGGTTTGCTAAAATATACACACAAAATAAAAACTGAAAGGGGGGGGGTTAACCCCCCCCCCCCTCCCTGCATACGCGCCTTGGTTCCCAAGAAACTTCAAACTGTTTTCTCTCATAAAACAATGCACATGACCTTACAAGTTGCAATACATGTATTTTAGGCTTTACCACTTAATTAAAAATTTCAGTCAAATTCATATTTTGGGAAAATTACATATCAGAATATTTAAACTAGAATTCTGTATACCTTTAATATTTATCACCTGTAACAGAAATATTTGAAATTATTATACAAGTTTATATACTCAGCTTCTCAAAGATGCTGTATGCTATTAAAGGTTGTTCATGAGAAAGTTGAAGGAGCACAAGACATAAAGCCGATCTCAAAACAAGGAGGAAGAAGAAAAGAGCATACCGGTAATTTGTGATTCAATGTCATTTTATCCTTCCACCTATTGTTCATAACAACGAAAATAAGATTGGACTCATTGTTTACTTATCATGAACAGTGTTTACAAGTTCGTTCAGATATAACGTGGTAAACCAATGTTTGAAGAAAAAAATACATATTCAATGAGCTCTATGTGATATAAGATTTTTAAAATGTGACGCGTATCAAACTTTACGCCATAACTGTTTTAAAACGCTGCAGTTTGGTCACATCATATATGAACATGGCTTAAGCATGCAATTTAAACTTTTCATGTACAGTAGACAGCTCTTCATTGGATTTCCAGATTAACAATTCTGAAGAAAAAAACGTGTTCAATCAGCAATTAATTAGTTAGTGATCACATACACTGTAATTCATTCTCTGTCAATATAATAACAGGGCATTTGAAATGTATCTTATTGACAATGTGTATATACTCAATGCCATGCTAAAACTCAATCATACCATCACACCACGTGTGTAACCACCTTTATATCACAATGTACATGTACCTTATGGCCTCCCTACAAATCGAGAAGATTTTGAAAGAAGTAGAAATACAATTAGATATGAAATGTAAATGTAGATAATTCGTAAACAGTGGACAGTTATGCAACTGGACCGTTGACACTACTAATCCAAGCAAAATTGGCATTTCGTCTGTCTATAGGCTCATAACAATCTATAATTTTGATGTATTGGTATCATTACTCATATCACTCTGTGGGGATTTGGTCATGCATAATTTACCATTTCAATTCTCATACGATTGCGACTGTTCTCCTAAATCTGATTGTGTACAGTGGTCTTCTTATGATAAAATTCAATGTGTAATGCTGTGACGTGCAATATTGTAAATAATTTGTACACTATTTCTTTTTGTAGCACTTTGCTCCATATAAATGTCACCCTGATTGCATGTGTTGCTATTAAATGTAGAATTGAAACTCATGACTATATCTTCATTTTGTACTGCATACTTGCCAGTCATCTTCTTTTCTATCATACCTCACACAACTTCACCTCATAATAATTCAACTACATTTGTTTGATGTATATCATGCAGAAACTTTGCCAAAAATGACAACAAAATCAGTGCGAAAACACCAGATATGCAGGATTACCACCAATGAAGCACTTCCAATGGTGACCAAGGGATTTTCTCCAGCAACAATTGCTCCATGATTTTATTTTGTATAAAAGAATTAGGGATGGGGTTGCAAGTGTGTTTTAGGTTGGGTTCATGCTTAGGATAAGGGTAAGGTACGGTGTTGGGTCCAGGGGTGAAGTTAGGAATTTTGTTTGTATACAAATTAACACTGAGCAATCGTTGCAGGAGCAAGCGTTGTACGTACAACCCTACAGGATTCAGACCCTTGTAGAAATAGGCTACATTCACAATCCTTGTCCAGTATACATACAGCAAAGAGTGTAGTCCGAGTCTAACCTCCGTACTGTTTATTTTGATGGATATATTCAATTTTAATGTACACAGTTCTGTGACAGACAATTCAACAGAGAAAAGGGCGTATCTGCATTGCTGAAATTTGGGGTTTTATGAAATTTATGCTCTACAATACTGTTTGTATGCACCTGGATAATACAGACTGAGTGAACTACAGTGTTCTTCTTGAAGAAATATTGGTACTTCTTCAATTTCGAATTTTGGCAAAATGAATAGAACCTATTCGTATCAATGAATTCGTCGCTGTTTTCACGAAGTGAAGGTAGTGAAAAAATTGCATTCACTTTGCATTACGATTTTCGTCACTTCGTGAAAATAGGGACGAATTGGGGACTCACAATTGCTTATCCACAATGAAATATTTATCAATGAAATGTCTGCAAAACGAAATACAATATATAATATGGCATCATAAATTACAGTCTAAAGTTACATGAAACATGTACACATGTATAATCATTGTATACAAAATGAAATTTATGGTAACTCTTACACCTTTCCAATAGCACTGCATTTCAATTTGAATATTTACTTCAATGTAAATATTACTTGCATGTAAGCAGAGCAGATCTGTAATTGTCATATCAGAACCTAGCTTGCCCCCAAAGGCTTGTCCACACAAACATTACTTATATCCACGTTCAAAATTGTTCTCCCAAACAACTGATTAAATCATAATGCATACTGAAGTATCATTTTAAATTTGACAATCCTAGGTATTGCCAACTTTTCAACGATTTGTATTGCATCAAGAATGATCTTGAGACTTTTAGCTTCATTCAATTCCACCTGATTATAGTGTATACTATGTTTTTCTCTTGAAAATGACTATTTTGATGGGGGAGGGGAGGGGAGGGGGGAATGAAATATGTTTGAGTAAAATTGTTATCTCCCAACCAGAATAATGGTTATTTATCAAAATGTAATATAAATTATTATTAAAACTTGTTACTACTGCGTATTCAATAAATACAGGCTTCCACAACTTCTAGACATAAGTCAAAAACTCAAAATTCTAAACCCTGTTACGAAAGCAGTAATAACCAAATATATGATTGTAAACTACACATGAAAAAGAATATTTTACACGATTTGCAATTAATCACTAAATAAATTTTAAATAAGAGAATACATGGAATTTTTTACAGAACTAAAATTAAAAAACACAAACAACACTATTGATAATTGTGGCAAGAACTTTTTTTGTCTTAATTTTTATTTCACACACATGTAACATGATGCTGTCCTTTTAGTTATTTTTGTCAAAACAATGTCATTCGGGTTTTAAAAAAACGGCCTGTAAACATGTTACAATTAAAATTAAAATTTAATTACACTTAAAAGTCATTTGAAATTCTACATTATACTCATGATGAATTCTGCTTTAAAATTTCTAGCAAACTTTAATCAATTTTGTATCTGCCTTCAAAGTAATGAAAAAAGGAGAAGTTACAGGGTATCTTGCACATCTATGCTATGCAACAGTTGTACAAACAACCGTATGAGTACTGCATTAACAAAATCAAATTTCAGAGCAATTCCAGCATGATACTAGCATGAATACAACTTTAAAAGAAATGGAAATATATTCTCTTACCTCTTTAAATAATAATGACTATGTCCACTCAGTTCCTCTTCTTGTGACAATTCATCTTATTCACCTCAAAACAGTGATTGAAATTTTACATCCTTATTTAATGTCATATTCCTATAAACAAAATCGCAATGGAATTGCATGATCAGAGAAACTGGCTGAAAATCAGAATTCTATATTGTGATAATAATAATAATGACTGTTACTTATAAAGCACTTTACGAGTTACAGCGTAACAGTCCAAAGCGCTTGCCTCGGTCACGGGTTTCTGTTATGATCCTGCAATTTACAGTTACAGTGCACACTCTCCACTCCCTGGGGAGCATTCCAGTCAGTCACCCTTCTGTCAAGCAAGTACATGCTAAATTCAATCACACCAATGTTTGTATCCTAACAGATACCTATTTAACACCTGGGTGGAGAGGAGTAGCATAGATAAAATGCCTTACTCAAGGACACTGGTGCTATGCTGGGGATCAACCTTGTGACCTTTATATTCCAATTCAAGTGATTAAACCTCTACTATATCTTCGTGAATCATATATTCATCACCTGTGTCTTTTAAGCCCATTTTAACCCTCAAAATGATCAAGATCAAAAGGAAAAGATTTTTCTTTTGTACTGCATCTGACAAAGGAATATTCAAGCCAACATGTGAGGTTTCAAAAAATTAAAGACATTTCAAAGCAATCTTTGGGGAAAATCATTATGTACACCTATAGGTGTATATAACAAATACAAGATAAAGCAACTTTAATCCATTGTTGAAGACACACATGATATTATTATGTTGAGTATTGATATCGTGTTTTAATACCTTAATGCAAAGTATGTACAGTGTATTGACTTGCAGGCATTGTGACATACACAGATATTTGAAATTTGTTTAACTTTCTTAGTTCTAAAACTTGCTGATATACAGTCAGATTCTTCAGTTGCTGTGACAACTAATAAATAAAATGTAGAAATTTGGACAATTCATGAAAATTGTACATATAATATCATGCATTTGGCAATAGCTTTGACAGCTATGCAGCATAGGAAGTCTTGAATGAATGCCACAGATATCACAGAAACCATCAGAATTCATTGCATAGCTACATGTATACAAGAATCATACGCGATAATTTATTACTTTTTGCCTAGTCTGTACATTGTATAAAGAAACATTGCTTAACAAAATGCTGTAGAGTGAAACACATGTTCGTGCATCAGCTCGAAAGAAACCGTGATAAAGAACCAGTGTCCCGTTATACTCCGAGTCTGAATGTCTTATCATATGAAAATGGTATAACTGGGTGGAGCTTATCATGAGCGCTACTGGTGATTGGCCAACTGCCATGTGAATTCACCTCTTCAAAACCAGTTTCTTTACATGCTGTTGTTTTCTAGTCTTCACATTCATTCACTATACGATGGTTCTTTATACTACGCTTCTTCATTCAAGTTTTGTATAAATTTCATATAGTCCAAGCAGGCTTTTAATAAGCCCTGATATTAATTGAAGATTTAGTTTTGTTGAAAATTGACAAGACTCTGTTTCAACTGCCAATGATTTGCAGTAGGTGCAATAGATACATCGAGTGTACACATACATTTGTCTCCTGCAGTGATTCAATTTCATCAGTTAACAAAGAATACAGAGAAAATGGTCCAGTGAATATAGAGTGTAAGTGGTGAAGATACAATAACAAGAGGAGATTTTTTTCACTTAATCTTAATAAACCTGGTGAAAACCTCATTTCAAAGAGGTCTTTCAATGTCCAGAACATACCTTACATGTACTATGTATAAATAAATAGAAGTGAAGAATTCAAAGGGACTTACAAATACAGTGTTTGGTGAAGTACTTCATACAAATGTGATGTTACAGGAGACAGGATAAGTCTAAACATGCAATATACAGGGTGGGAATTCAAAGAGGTAGAGGAATTTCACACCTAAATATTTTTGAATGGAATTCAAATTTAACGCTGAAAACTAAACACTGCCTGAAATATTGCCTTGACAAAGAATGATACCCTCCCACTTTACAAAGATGAGGTGGAGATATTACACGTAATAGTGGGGCTCCAACAAATGCTATAACGACAACTGCTCTAGATATAGTTCCTCTAAGATGGAGGGTTCCGGTTGGAGTTGCAAAGAATTTTAGAATAGATGTAGGGGTAGGAGAGGGTAAGGTCAAGTGTTGCTGTTTAGAATTTGCTCAGTTATGAATATTGACTGCAGAGCAATTGTCGGCGGAGCATATGTCCTACAACCAAAATGTTACTCTTCATGATTCATAACTACATGTATGTCATTAGTTTCTGTAGACTATGTAACTAAAAATCTGAATATCAAAATGCAGCATGTACATGAATGATTGCTGTGAGAAACCATTCGTCTAAACAGTTCATAGAGATTTACATATCAATTCCAAACCAGTTTCAAATTACAAGATGACCATGCAGTCGTTGTAACGACAGCTGGCAAAAAACCTTGAAGTTCATTGCGTCAAAGTGTGTCTGACAATTCAGACCTTCATCACAACATCACACAAAACCACTAGCTGAAATTAAGATTACAGACTTTTACGTGAACCTTGCAAATGATAAATGAAACCCGATTCATGGTAAGTACATGAAACATGAGGGAAATATTTGGTCCCTTTTTTAAAAATAATCTATGCTTCATGCAGTCTATTCTCTGAGGTGCGCTACCATTTGTATTCATAAATAAATAAAGATTTGGCTTTGGTTCATTGATTTAAAAAAAATGGACATTCATCATATATCAAATATCACGATGAGCTGAAGGCCTCTGTCTCAAGACGACAGTCGTCTTCACTCAAAGAGGACTCACTTCACAAGGATGATAGCGCTCAACGATAAATGAGGGCGCTCTTCACTGGACACCGCCGCCATTGCCGATCACAGCATGATGACAGAACTCATCAGATGATGGCCAAGCTGATCATGTGATGACGACGCCAATCGTCGTGATGACAGACTCCGTGAGATGCAAGCCTTCATCATGAGATGATGGCGTTTGAGAATCGAGGCACTACTTGGATACTGTCTGCACTCCGTGATCTCTTTACACTGGTGTGGGGTGGGAAGTCTCTAGGCTTGTCATCAGTTGGTTTGGAGAATACCTGTTGAAGAGGGCCCAGGAAACAGTTTCATGGATGAGTCTGCATCACATTCAATTTCATTGAAAAATGGTAGGTTTTCATTTCACTCATGCATTTCATAATATACATTAAAAGGCACCATAGCTAATCATCCAGGTGATAAGCCTTGTGGACATGGGTCCAAATAGAAGAGACTGACTACTTCCTTTTTAAGATGATGAAATTCCCTGATTTGTCCTTGATTGGAGTAATTTTTCTCAAAGTTCCAGATTTTTCAATGACTGGAACAAAGAGGAATTCATTTTCCAGGTTTTCTTTGATGTCTAGGATAACTGGGAACCCTGAATAAACCCAAAGGTAGTCAGGAAACTTTTTCTTCTTAAATATAGCATGCTTCATGTGGTGTGTCACATCAACATCAGGAATGGCCATGATATACATACATGTATGTGAAATCAATAGTTATTATGTTTCTTCTACAATTGACATATCGTTAATATCTTCATAATTAACTGCGGCATTTCTACAAGCATTATAACCAATTATGAAGTCGAGACATCGACATCGACATTAAAAAGCTATAAAAAGAATTATACTACAAACAAAAATATATCTAAGTTTCCATTACCTGTACATTGCATTACAATTTGTTAATTTGGGTTGTATAGTGTCATACACTACATGTAGCTAGATCAACCTTGTAATAAGATTCCTGTTAGTAATATTTTCATGATGTAATCATAAGATAAGATAAACACCCACATATTGTAAACTGAAACAGGATTTAAGAATCGATTGATAAATACTTCTTGTACTGAAAATGAAACCTTATAGTATTACAAAGTTTGTTTCACTTTACAAAAGGAGTCTACTTCCTTCTTCTCCTATTTCAAAAGCTTGAATTTTATAGCCATCAACAGAAGTTATACTGACCTCACAAATATTAAAAGGGGGATTCCATTTACGTCATACAATATACTGTACATGGCATTTAGACAACATTTCCTAGCCTTGAAAGTAAAGGAATCAGCAGTGAAGATTTGTTTTAAGGGTAAAGTAAAGGACCACCAGGGGGTCCTTAGAAGATATGACAACCAAATTGAACCAACTATAAATTGTCCTTTCTTGACATGATAAGAGCTAATAATAATAAATAATAATCTTTTATAGTCCACTCCAAATTTTATTAAACCGAAATGAAAATTCTTTTTGCCCAATTGATCGTGAGCCAGGCAGCCACTGAGCAGCGCCAGATCGATGTTGCTCTATCCCTTATTGTTGAACGTTGTTGAAAAATGTCATTGAAAAAGTAATAAATGGGTAATCCAACTATCAAAATAGACTTAACATCTCTGGGATTGTCCTATCTACTGACCTATCATGATCAAAATCATAGTGTTTCTTCTTAAATGAACACTATCTAACAAAACAACATAAAAAGATTTGTATCTTCAATATTCATGTAGAATAAATATGGCAATATGTGATGAAATATGAAATTCTTGTGAAGAATTGATGAAGTATATGAATATAAATGAAATATTAATATTGCATGCCTGCAAATCAGTATAATAAAGTCATAAATACAAAGCCCCCATATCTAACCTTGCCCAAAGCAAGATATCTACATCTAGTTAAATAAGACTTTAAATGTCAGTAACATACACTATGACTAGGTACATGATGTGCATAGTGCGAGAACAATATAACAAATACATGTACAATAAAACCGAACAGACAATGAAATGCAAGCTTCAATGCTATTTACATGTTCATGTCACTACAAAATATGCTGGTACTCTGTCTGTATGAGAGTTGTGATCAATTCAACTTCCTAGTCATCATGATGTGTCTCCCTCTATAGTCCGGTAAAACACATTATCTGAGACATGGACATTTGCCATTTTCAAATTCTTCTTTATTCCACAAAATGATAACGTAAAACAAATTAATCAATGACAATATTTGACTAATACACCAGCTTTAAATTGTGAATTACTTGTTTAAAAAAAAGGGTTCAAGAAATTAATATAAAGTTGAGAATTAAGCAACAAACCCTATTAAAACAACAAGATTTGTACAGTCATGGGGCAGCCATTTGCTTTGAATGACATCCCAGTACATAAGCACAGCCCACCAGTATCTGCGCTTCTCAGCATGCGCATCACTTTCATTGCTATATGAAACTACACATATTTTATCAAGTCTTAATTTTTGTACGCACCAGAGACAAGCATACAAGCATCTTTGCCTTGCATTATCTTCTTTAGCCGTGGGTTATCCCTTTTTGATGATGAACTTTTTTGCACAGAATGCATTATTGGAAAGAATGATGGATGGTCACATAGTGTCTTAGGACCAATTAGATTGCCTACATTCTAGAACCCTTTTATAATCTAAAGTAATCATTAAAATATTTCCTTACCTCTAGTTTCAGGGCTCTTTCTGTACTGAGTGGTTCGAGTGGGAAGGCAAGTTCGTGGGTGTCAGCGAGTTCTCGGAGGTCAAAGTAGTACTTAGCATATACACTGGCTGACACGTTGATGTTGAATTGAAGAAGTTCTAGGAACTGTCGCTCCAATTCATTCCTGGAAGACAAAGAATATCACACCATTGAGTTTAACATGGTCTAGGTACTTTTTCAAGCCTAACTTGGAAGTGGCAACCTTCTTGTGTTTCCATGATTAAGATTAAGCCCGTTTTTTAAGCCTAATTCCAGTACACAGACCTTTCTCGGACAAGTACCTGTGTATACAGTATCATTTTTTTGCCCACAGAATGCAAGTACCGGAATGTTGACCGCTCTTAGAGTTTGAATACATGAAATCTATTCATGTTTTTCCCAATCGAAAAGGTGTATTGACAGGTCATTCGGTGAGTGTGCTTGTGGTCTAATATGATCCAGAACCAAATTAAGGACATGGGCAAGCCCCCTTGCCAACAAACAAGTGAATGTTTGCAAATATGAAGTGTGTCTTGCTTGATTTACATGTCAGTGTCCTATAATCCATCCATTATTGTCTTTAAAATATTTTGACACTTTTTGTTTATGTTCGTTTTCATTCATTTGTGTTTTCTTTTTAATATTAGAGCTTGCTTGCTGGAGAGCTACAGAGTAAAGTGATTATTCTAAAATGTGCACAGTGGGACATCTCCATGTGTAAATGATCTGTGAATATTTGGAGGTCATACATACCAAAGCTAACTACGAACTGGTCTATTGATCTACCATACAGGTAGTGATAATATATAATCAGGTCTTATTACCAAGGGTAGCCACATCAGTATTGATATCACTTTTCTTGAGTGCCCTACATTAACATTTTCAATACTAAGGCTGTAGACTGGCTACCATGATATGGCACCCAAGCACTAAAAGAATTTATTCCTCCCAATTACCCATTCCCTTGCACCAAGAAGATCTGGAAGGATTCACCCCCTGCTGCTGCGCAATACAATGCATCCAACACTGGATTAGGACAATCTAATTAAGAGTGAACATTGTGGCCTGGTGACTGGAGAAGAAAAATCCAATCACTTCACCAAGGTGGAGAGTGGCAAATGTAAATCAATTTTTTTTTTAAAGGTATTAGTGGCAATTACTTTTGTAAAATAGATTTATCAACAGCATCTATTCATTAAGCCTCAGCTTTAAAATATCAATACACAGAAATTTCCCAGTTCTGGAAAGCCACCACAAGCTCTCAAAAGTAAACACAATCAAATACAAAATTCATTAGATTAAACCTAAATTTCATAAGAGCTTCCACACAGAGCTATCAGTTACGACAAATTTAAATTGTTGCAATTCCCTTACAATTTTAGAGTTTGATACTCACATATCTTCTACTGTTAATTCTCTTAGAATTTGACAGTAGTCTACATTCCAGACTGCTTGGTCATCCCATACTTTGGAAGCTAGGAGGATAGCACCAAGGACCATTCGTTTCCAGTTGCTAGGCGTGATGTTGATTTCAGCATATGTTAATAATCTCTCTAAATACACCTGCAAAGAAAAATCAATATATATATAATTTTTTTTTATTCAAGTGTAATAATGGGCAATAATTTGCCAGATCACCTCATCGGTTAAACTCTACCCCCTTTTAAATTAGCTAATTTTTGGATTGCAGGGCGATTGAGGATTTCAAAGCTTAAATTGTAAGTTTTAGCCCAATCAGCCTTACGAGTTTTGAAATATGGTATGCATTCTGCAGGCATGTTGACCAATATTTCATACATTTTTATCAATCTTTAAATGAACCCAATTTGTTATACTGACACATTTAGAACGCACCTATTAAAGTCAGTCAGTGCACATAAAACCTAACTTTCCTTGAACAGGAATATTATAAATATTAGAATCCTTATATATGAATGAAGAAAAACAATATTTGGAACGTAAAATTAAAAATCTGACAACTTATGAAAAAAAGTTTCATCCTACATCTTCATGTATAAATCTACAAGGATGAGCAAGTTATCAATCCAATTATTACATAATATTTCCAGAATCCGTTTGTTGAAACTTGTAGACCTTCATACTTACTAATGTAACTATTGCACATTCTGCTGTGAGCTGAGCTGCATTGAATAACATGCGAATAAACTTGTAGATATGCCTGTGTTCTGGATTGTGTTTGTCGTAATCCTCTGGTACTGGAGTTTTCTGCACATTGAGAAAAAATTCAAACAAATATTAACAAGAAAAATTAGGTTATTATCAATCCATCACTCTTTCTTCCACTTGAATAGACTACCCGTTACGGAAAAAATGGTGTACTACATGTCCCACAGTCAACTTTTGTCATTTGCACAATGTGTGTGGAATATACAGTCAAAACAATACAGATATCTAGAGTTTCAATTCATATTGAATAGTGAGTTACAAAATAATCACATCAATAATCGTAATCATCATTGACCCCATCTTTGTCCCAACTTGACAATATGGTTTATATCCTTGACAAGGAAGAGAAAATGAATGGACCTGTCAAGGGCTTTTCATATATGGTTGAGTAAACAGCCACCAAAAAGAGCCGCCACACTCTTGTAACATATAAATGAATGGCAAAGGTCCTGTGAGTGTATTCACTGAGCTTTGTGTTATAAGATACAAAAAATGTGAAGCCTACGACACGTTACGCAGACAGTGTGCGTGTGGTGCAGTAGTGTGTAGGATACGAGTTCTAAACCAGCGGTTTTTCCACGTCATATCTGAACGAGACTTCAGAGGGGAACTCTGTTTTTTAGGTCAGCAAATTAAGATGAGTTCATTATTCACATGTTTGCCCTGCAATCAAGAAGGAATTAACATATGAAACCTGTATCAATAACAATTAGCATAGTAATTAAGTTGTTTTCTTGAAGGGTTGATAGACACTAGCTTAGAAACACAATACTTTTATACCAGGAAATGATAAGCATAGAAAACATCTTTGATATGGAGTGGACAGCAGAAGTGATTTTGTATTTGCAAAGTGCCCATTAACAAAACTTAGGTTTGGATAGAAAGTACATGAATTTTTATGCTGGTTGTTTTTAATCTAAAATGTTTACATTCCGATTACTGGAAAAAGTAGCATAATGCACACAGTCAACAGTCAAGATCTCATTAGAAATGGATGAGAAAAAATGACTGCCGCAGTTATAAAGCGCAGTTTACATTTAGTTGGCATGTCAGATCTTCTTTTGGTTATACACCTCTTCTTTCTTTCTTTCTATCTTTCTTTCTTTCTTTCTTTCTTTCTATCTTTCTATCTTTCTTTCTTTCTTTCTTTCTTTTCTCTCTTTCTTTCTTTCTTTCTCTCTTTCTTTCTTTCTTTCTTTCTTTCTTTCTATCTTTCTATCTTTCTTTCTTTCTTTCTCTTTTCTTTCTTTCTTTCTTTCTTTCTTTCTCTCTTTCTTTCTCTCTTTCTTTCTTTCTTTCTTTCTATCTTTCTATCTTTCTTTCTTTCTTTCTTTCTTTCTTTCTTTCTTTCTTTCTCTCTTTCTTTCTTTCTTTCTTTCTATCTTTCTATCTTTCTTTCTTTCTTTCTCTCTCTTTCTTTCTTTCTTTCTTTCTTTCTCTCTTTCTTTCTTTCTTTCTTTCTATCTTTCTTTCTTTCTTTCTATCTTTCTTTCTTTCTTTCTCTCTTTCTTTCTTTCTTTCTTTCTATCTTTCTATCTTTCTTTCTTTCTTTCTTTCTCTCTTTCTTTCTTTCTTTCTCTCTTTCTTTCTTTCTTTCTTTCTATCTTTCTATCTTTCTTTCTTTCTTTCTCTCTTTCTTTCTTTCTTTCTTTCTTTCTCTCTTTCTTTCTTTCTTTCTTTCTTTCTATCTTTCTTTCTTTCTTTCTATCTTTCTTTCTTTCTTTATTTCTTTCTTTCAATCTTTCTTTCAATCTTTCAATCTTTCTTTCAATCTTTCAATCTTTCTTTCTTTCTTTCTTTCTTTCTTCTTTCTCCTTTTTATTTCTAGTTGTTCTCCTTGTTCTCCTCCTTTTTCTCCTTCTCCTTCTCCTTCTCCTTTGTGCATCAGAAAGTATACTTACTGATAGTGGGTACTGCTTTTCATCAAAGATATCCATTTGTCTGCTACTGTCTCTATTCTTTATATGGTAGTATATTGCCAATGCCACACTGAATTTGAGAAGATAAAAAGTACAGTGACTGATAACTGTAATAAGGATGCAAAATACATGTACACATATATGAGATTAATTTGTTGGACATGTATTGATAGATATTGTTCAAAGAGTTATGTAACTCCTTGGAAGCATAGCATTGTACTCACAATCTGGCTTTTGTACCAGCAATATTAATTTGACCAATTACTGTTTACTGCCATTCTTACAGAGACATTCACTTAAACCTTGCTATAGGTCAAGTAATACATAAATTTCATTTCATTTCATTTTTCATTTCATTTCTTTATTGTGTCCATGTAGGATAATTGTTTATATTTAAGATGCACTGTTTTCAAGTCTCCAGTTATCATTTCATTCATTGTTTTACTATCATATTGCATTGACTTACAAATATCATTCAACTAGTCTACCATGTGAGCTACATATAGACTTGAATTGCTTGAATATATCCTGAATATATTGAAAACAGCTAATTTGAATCACTGTACAAATGTTATCAGAAGAAACTCAGACCCTAAACCAATACTACACTTATCTTTTCTTTGAATATATATACAGTATATTTTTAAATCGTTTTAGGTCTAAATCATACATGAGCTAGCATTATTCTGTACAATATGTTCCAATCATTCTGACAATTTCTAAATGCAACTTTGACAATCTTTAACTAGCACAGTATACCGTAAATCTATGTGTATAAGACACACTTTTCTCCCGCCAAAAAAATTTATCAAAAGTCGAGATGCGTCCTATAAACAGGTACAAAAAAACAAAACAACAACAATAAAAAACTTCACAAGTTCACAAGCACAAATTGACGCCTTCAACTGCACCTCACAGTAAAATAGAGGTCCTTCTCCACCTGGATTTTTGTGGCTTGCTGCCTACAGAGTCGGCAAAAAAAAAAAAAAAAAAAAATTGTGTTTGTTTTTGTAATGGCCCCCAAAATAGGGGTGCGTCTTTAATATACACAGGTGCGTCTTATACATGTACATGGAGATTTACAGTACTAAGTCTGTTGAGAGCCAGAAGGATACAAACTCTGTAATAACTGCTATGAGTGAACATCCTTCTAGCTCTCAGCAGGTGATAGGTTTCTTGCTCTCATCTTTTCTCACCATCGTATCGTAGACTTGAGGTTCGGTTGTGATACTGTGCTGTCATCTAGAAAGATGGTTGAACATGAACTGAACTTCTTACTGACTGAACTCAGCCTGCTGTCATTGTGATGGTTTCTTCTGTCTTGTGTTACCTCTGTATCACATCAAGGAGAAGAAAAAAAATCAAATTAAAAAAACTCAATGCATTGGGTTGGTATTCATAAAACTTCCGAACTTTGATCCAGGTTTAAAGTGGATAGCTTTAGTCCACTGATGTACAGAACAGTTAAGTGTCAACCTGTTTCATCAAACTTGTCAACATCAACAAGTCAGCTACTGAAATTGTTGCATTTGATTGGCTGTGAGCATGCATTATAGAAATGTGACATTTGTTATTGATGAAATTTATGAAACAGGGGCATGATGGGTCTTCTTCTTGTAAGCCAATGGGAATGAGAGAATGCAGTACTCCATTGGCAAAGCATCATTACAACGTCTTTTGAAGATCAAGAAGAGTAATAAAGAATATTTGAAAAAATGTTGTTTGATCACAGAAATACAGTAGTAAGATTAGTACAAGATCAGAACTTGAAGATTTCAAAGCTCTGACTAACTACATGTACTCTGCAAAAGTTCTGCAAGTTGATGATACATGTACAATGTAATTAGAACATAGTTCTACTAAATATTGCATATGTGCATAACACCAAACTGGGCCTCTAATCAATCTAATGATAAGTTAGTCTATACAGTATGTAATGTAAGTACTAGTAGGCAGTTTACTCATTTGCTGATTCACTGTGTGATACATGGCAGATTTATTTTTAAAAACTGTGCACATCTAGTCTTAACAAGTAATTACATAACCCCTAACTTGGTTATAACTTTACTATATACAGCAATATTATCTCCTTTTTTTTTCTTCTTCTTTTTTTAAATCACATTTTGTTCCTTCAAATTATGCCTTTCAGGTTTATTTTTGTTAAAGGTGGAAATATCATAATCACATGTAATCAAAATTATCCTAATACAAATCAGAAATGTGTTCATACCTAATGACTCTGCTTTGGTGAGGAAAATGGTGCTAGTTCTCGGGTGAACAGATGGATCCAACACATCCTCTGAAAAAGAGAAAAGAAAAAAGATAGATATCATTACTGCATGCTGAAGGTGAATAATTGAAATATTAAGAGTAATCTTGAGTTCTGGAATTAATTCCCACAAATCAAACAAAACTTCAACAGATATCCAAGCCTTGGTTACCTTCTGATATAAAGTGAATTTGGTTATTTAAAAAAAAATCATATTAAATAGGGTAGCTCTGTGCAGGCACGCAATGGTTCCATACAACATATGGCATTTATCCATACATGTACATTTCATCAATAAAAAACAATCTCTTAATAATACTGTATGACTATGGCTAATGGTAGTGATACCAGAAAGCACCATTATTCAATTATCAATGATACATGTACTGTACATGGACAAAAAAAAGACATTTGTCATGTGGAGCGCATTGCACAGAATTACCTGAATTTGGGAACATTTGAAGGAAATCATGCAAACTAATGTACAATGTAATGTATCGTAGTAGACTCATCTGCTGATAGTCTAAAGGGCATTAACTTTGAAACAGTACCACTTCCCATAGAGCAGAGATACAGTTAGTCTCTGCATAGAGTTAATGCCCTTCTGGCTCTCAGCTGATTCAGTTGACCATGCATGAATCAACATCTACAACATATAGTCCCATATGGTTCCATTATCCATATGGCCACATCTGTCCTGTGCTTTTCAGTACCGTAAATGTCATTTCCTACATGTATGTTAAAGTTTCTACTTCAATGTAATAACAATTTGGTGACAGTCTAAAGAATCAATACCGTACTTGACTATGTACTAACTACAGCAATAACATGCAATTAGGTCAATACTTTACAACAGTTTCCTATTCATTTCATTTCCAGAACTTAAGATTAGCTTTAGATTGTGACATGGGAATGAAAGAGCAATGACTCATGCCTAAATCATAATGTCTAATCATCTAGGTTTGTTTAATGATGCATGAGTGTTCTAATCCATAGAAGGTTCAGACTCTGAATAGAACAAAGCCATACAAAAGTACAGAATACAATGGACAAGAACAAATTGTACTGCATACATTGTCTGTGAAATGAGAAAATAAGTACATGTACTTACATTTAACATGAGGAAGAACATGTATGTATACTAGTAGCAAATTCATTAAACTTGAAATTCCAAAATAGAAATATCTACATGTATATTGCTTCGATCAAATTCAGCTATCATGATAATTTCACACTGGCTCCTCAAAAAAAAAGAGCACAAAGCACATATTCTGAAAAATATAAAACTGCACGAAGTTTCGAACCCCACTTTTTCTCGAAAAAAAAAACGGCGGAATGGTAGGAAATTTCAACCAAAGATCTGTTGGTATTAGAAAGGTGGGAAGTAGGTATTGGAATTTTTTAATCTGTTTTCAAACTTAACAAAAATGTTATACAATAGTACAGTATGTACATGTACATGTACAAGTTAGCATTGTTCAGATTGTTATGTTTTTTTATTAACATTTCCATTTGTTTCAGTTTTTGTTTAAGATCTACCCATCATATTGCTGGCTATTACATGTAAGTACATGGGCCCGTGGCATAAAACCCAGCAGTGATGGTAACTTTGTCATTAATGGTAACTTCCATGAAAACTTTGATTTGTTTGGCTGTTCAGTGATGTTGACATGGTAGCAACTGGGCCCTGGTTTAGTAAAGTTCGAAATTCAAGTATCCAACCCATCTTTTCCCCAACTGTGCATAGTCTGCAAGCACAGACTCTAATGTGACACTTTAACATGATTCCTAAACCTTGAGCAGAGCCTAGATATCTCTCAGTTTCTGCCTGTGTCAAATCTTGCCAGGAGCAGCTCAAGTACAGAGCCTATAGTAGTCTCATAATGCAGACACTGTTGCACAATGCCTGACAAGGGTTTGTGCATGCATGCAAACTAAACAATATCTTGATATGAACCTAAGAAAAGTTCAGTACACTTCAATATATACTGTACACAGTACTTGTTTGTGTGCCGTGTGACAGCTCTATTGCTCAACAAACATTCCAAAAATACCAATGACATGATGAAACGTATCCTCCTCAAGACTAAGTACTCTGCACATCTTATCTTGTCTTCTTGCTTTATATACTATGTATTCTATTGTATTTATATGTATTGACTGGATGTATCTGTGCTTATGTATTTTGAATTAATTGTAGGTTGATTAGTATATTATGTAAATATGATATTGAATGTATTAATATCTAAGTATTGCCAACTTTGTAAAGCGCTTAGAAGCATTGTAATAAGCGCTATAGAAATATAATGTATTATTATTAGTATTATTTATACCTTAGTGACACCAACAGGACTGATACAAGAGCGAAAATTATATTACCTTGACAGGCCAAGAGTTGGTCAGTTTGGAGTTAAGTTGTCGAGTTGGTTTGGCTGTGTGACTGGTGTATTAGAGGTAATCTAGATTTCTAGTAACAGCGACAAATAAATTCTCAATGACTTCAAACAAACTCAAACTAAACGTTCAATTTCAAGACTACAAATAACAAATTTTCTACAATACAGTTAATATATAGGCTGCACAGGCCTAATGGTTGAAGATATGACCAACAACAAACAAAAAGACAAGAAAATTATGCTGGACATATTGACACTATATGCATGTACAATGTGTAGATGTACATGTACAGGGTGTATCAACATACTAACTGTACATGTACTATGAGCTGTAATAAAGAAAATTCAATTTACAACAAATTATACTGAAAAGTACACTGTCTTCAATAACAGATCAAAACAAACATCTACATGTAGGCTAATGCATATGATCATGGACAAGCACATGTTACATGTCATTACTGAAAATGCACTTAACACCCAATTTTTCTTGAAAATATAAATCTGTACCCAGAACCTAAGCTTGGCCTTTAAAGCAAGCCAATGTGATGAATTATTGATTATAAAAACAAAGCAATGCAAATGTCAGACAGCTGATCAATCAGTAGGCGTACCTTTCAATTGATTGTTTTTAATGCAGATTTGTAATCTATGTACATGTACAATGTACATACATGTAGATGCTTAAATGTGTGATACAGATTTGCAGTTTGCACCAATACTACAGTACATTTAGATTTACTGTATGTTGTGCTGTAGGAATCAATAGGATGAACCTTAATAGCAGTTAGAGACTTCGGTGGTAAGCGCTTTTATAAGCGCCGTTTTTATTATTATTATTATTATTATTATTATTAATTGAAATTTGTCATCATTCAAATTAACAAACTTCCAAAATGGACCAAATGTATAGTGTTGGCCTACAGTTTCAAGTCTGTTAGCCATACCTATATTTTTTTGAGATTCAGATTGGATCTGAAAAACTGTCATGTTTTACTTCTTTTTAATTGAATTTAATACAGTTATTACAGGCACATGTACACTGTATATCTCATCTTAGAAAATTAACTCAAGACTTACATGTACATGTAGGTTTCCTTCTAGCTCAATAATTCCCAACCCATACAGAACAATCTTGATATGAGCTACAGACATTATACATGTAGAAGACTAGGAGTCTTACAAGTTTAGGGCAAACATTTAACCAAACCATAATGTTCCGTTGAACTGCAGTATTACCAAACCATGTCGATTTGAACTGAGACCAGACTGACATCAATGACTGAAAAATGCACAATGATAAGGAAATGATATTCAATATCCCTAACCAGCAGAGTCATCACAGTTCTTACATGGGTATTCTTTTTGTAAATGTTCATGTCATAAAAATGTATTTTCAAGGATACTAACAGCCTAATTTAAGCCCAGGTCACATTCATAAAATTCTGAGTTATTTGAATTTAGCTACCGGTATATGTATTTAAAGGGAAAATTGAGTTCTGTTGCAGAGGGCGCTACACAAAATAATTTTGTGTGAGATAATGAAAAACTGAGTGTCAAATTTGAAAGAACATACAATTTTAATGACCAAATCATCTTTGTTTGATCAAAATCGTTTCAGAGACGGCTGAAATATCCATAAATATAACAATTTCTAATACTTGTGTACCACCACAAATATTAGATAATTTGAAAAAGCTGTTGAAAAAACGAAGTAGCGCCTTTTACGTCGTATTTCAGCCAATGCCGACGTTGGCTTTTTTGTTGGCATTTTCATTTTGGTTATATTACGCACAACCAGCCGGCCCATGTATTGCTATTTTGAATTAAATAATTAATTAACGGTCACCACATTTTTTTGAAAGTGGAGCTGAATTTGTATGATCGTATTGGCTAAATTTCACACATTTTGGGGTCTAAAATTACCTTCATACATGTAGCAATTTTAGGTTCTAAAAGGGCACTAGAAATGTCATAGATAAGAATAAGAGCAATAACCATGCACTGTGAAGGATTTGCGGTCTGAAAACAGAACTCAACTATCCCTTTAAGCTATTTCATGTACATGTATGTATAGTATTTATATACAAGACATAAATGTAGTATTTAAATTGAGGAGAAGAACATGTATACTACATGTAGTATCAAATTCATTAAACTTGAAATTCCAAAATAGATATATTGCTTCGATCAAAGGCAAAGTCAGCTATTGTGATGATTTCACACTGCCTAGTGCCTACTCAAAAAAAAGCACAAAGCACACCTTCTGAAAATTATAAAACCGCATTAAGTATTATTTCAAACCCCAATTTTTCTGGAGGAAAAAAAAGAGCGGAATGGTAGGAAATTTTGACTAAAGATCTGTTGGAATTATTAGAAAGGTGAGTAGTGTATGTACCCTGTACATTGTAGGTATTGGGATTTTCAAAATCCGTTTTCAAGCTTAACAAAAATAATATACATACGGTACAAACAGAATGCGAGATAGCAGCCTACACTGTAGATACAATCTTTTCATTCTACTGGTACATTATTACAACACATGTGACATAATCACTAGCTTTCTCGATCTTTCTCTATGTGCTATAATGAGCAAGCTGTGGGAATAGAGACGTCCCTACTTCAAAGCCTAATGACTGCATTAGCTCCTCTGCTTGGCTGCACAGTCTCCACACTGAGTGCTCATCAGTGTTAGCATTAACCTATTCGATACTAGGGGTCAATTATGCGATACAGGTACATGTACATAATACATGTAGATGACACGTAGTGTTCTGAAAAATGCCATGGGTATTGAATGAGTTAAAGAGCAAGTTCAAGAATGTAAAAGGGAACAGAGATTTCATGTTCTCACTCGAAGTTCCCAGAGTGAGATACTTGTAGTAATATGTGTTTTTTATAAACATTTTGTTATCTGCCCAGCAGAAGGCTGCCAATGGAACATGACCAGTGGATGTCCATTTGCATTTCAAAATTTTGGCCCTCTTTTGACAACTGTATTTTCATATACTGTACAAAAAACATTCAGCCCTCTGTGATCTTAATTTTAAGCTCTAAATACCCTTCCTCTTTCATTAAGAAAAAACAACAAAAAAGAATTGAAAAATGAAATGAAAGTTTGTGGGGCATGGGATACATTACAACAATTCTATAACTCCATGAGCAAACAAAAATGATGTCATCATGATATGATTTCTTAATGTTACATTTCATCAATATTTTTGTGACAAAACCACAATAGTTTGTAAGAAATGGAGAGGTCAATGTTAAACTCTATAAATCATTTCACTATACATTTGTCTTTAGGTCATGGTCTTTCCACTTATAAGAATACAGCCTGCTTACGGCGTGACTTCCATTTGTCAAATGGTTTACACTACCTTAAACACAAATAAACTATGCAAATTTCAAACCTGTGATGCTATTTACCTTCAATTCCTGTCTCTCTGTCACCAATGTGCTGGAGATTGGATCTCTCATCCACATCAATATCTTCAGGGGACGGTTCATATCGCTCTATTTCTTGTGAAGATGTCCTGTGTGCCCGTCTGGTTGGGTTCTTGTGACAGCTTCGTAAGCAGCTACATGAATGCTTATTCCCCATTGTGTTAGGAGAATGAATACCAATACCAAATCTGTACCAAAGGAAAAAAGATGACAATGATTTTCTTTGTGAATAATCCAATCATAACTCATTGATTTAACTGAATTTTCTAATTCCCATAGGCTTAATACATCACCTGGTTCCTGTTATAGGCAATAAGTTAAGTTTAAGTTGTAGCGATGAAACTTTGTTTCAAGAGAAACTGGTTAACAGTAATACCGGTAATGAGAATTATCCTTCATGTAAATGTGCATAAAATTAAGTTAAAGATTGCTTTGAGAGGCCATGTGTAAGCCAGCAAAAACATTTATGAAATTACATTCATTAAAAAACAGTTTACTTGCTACATGTATGTCATGCATCCCATTTCCATGTTGACACTTTTTCCATGTTTTTTTCTTCAAATAATCATATCTCTGTTACAAGTTCCTTGTAAAAAAAATTAGTTGATAAAATTGACATTTATAGATGTAATCACACTTGAAATCATACACTCAACAATTTTGTTTCCATTTTTGTATCAATAAATTTGTGCTTTGCCTGATTTGGGGTCTTATTTGCATTCACAGCTAAGTCAAGAATAGCCTTAGGGCTACAGGTTGGTAATAATAAAGTATGGCACTGATAACAACAATCCATAATTGGCATTCCTTTGCATGAAGAGTGATGTTTAATACCAACAAACCCTTAACAGTGTAATTGCCCATTCCTCCTCGACGGACCTTGCAAACAACCTTTGTAGCTTTGCTTGCCATCTGTGTCCATGATGATAATGGGCAAACATGCGATTTACATCAGAGCCATCTATACACAGAATTTGGCCATGAGCGACGAGTTCGTAATGACATGCACAGTTTTTCCGTTATAATCATTTTGCCTTCGGCGTAGACTAAAAGAGATGAGATTTAGATGACGTCATGCGCAGCAAGAGTTTAAACGCCCGCTGCAAGATTTTTATCATGGATATCAATTTTGACCCATAATTTCTTAAAAATGGACCATTAAACGGATTATTTCAGTCAAGTTGGTAAGTGGAACCGAAGTAGTTAAGTTTTAATCTAATTTACAATATAAAATGCATTGGCTATGCATCCTGTGAAAGGAGTAATTCGGGGATAAGTTTTGCAAGTTTGGTGTGCTGATTTGCCCACATAACCCTACACATTTCGCGGGATAGTCTGTTTCGGTCTCTAAAGAGAGAGCCGACCCTACCCCAATAAGAGGCTAACGAACGAAAGAGACGGAAAATTCGGTCTAGAAGTCTACATGTAGTATGTACTTGCCTTTGTGGCAGTGTGCTTGCATTTGTATTGTACTGTAAATCACATTTTTAGGTCATTATCATCAGGAGCACATGCGTGGAGGTACAACTGGTATATGTATTGTGGTAAACAAACCGCTATCCAGAAACAAATTTCCACATTTTTAAATTCTTAATTCTTGTGGGCAAGTGAAGTGGGCAAGTTAAATTCTCAACCGATTTCAAAGTGTGGATCAGCTGAGACTCAATGAGAAGAAAGAACAGTCCACTTGTGAACTCTGAAGGTACTTCTGCGCGATTCTAATAAAACAAAACACGCAACCAACACCAAAAAAAACATATTCTTTCTTCACACAGCTTCAGTTCAACTTTCTTCTGCATTCATTTTACAGACACAGCGAACAGCGAGCAGCTCGCAGCGCACCGCTCAGCAGGGAGGGACGCCCGTCGGATTTGTGGAAGCCCTCCCCTGCAGCAGCCGCTGCATCTGAAGTCATGATGATGCACTCCACCCAAAATGACGAGTCCGACTCCGGCCGCTCCGTACGTTGACTGTGTGTCTACGTCGCTTCCGTTACGATTATTCATGTCTTACAATACTTGGGAAACACATGAATCACAGATATAATGATAGACAGCTTAATTAAATCACAAAACATACGAATACAGAAAATTACAATGTATAAAATGAAATATTACCGAAATTCTTTGATTGACTTCAATCAGAGTTCACACGGTTATCCGCAAAGCTTCGACCCTTGACCTTTGCCGTGACGTCTGCTGGACATGGAAGCTGCTATTCTGTCATTAGGGTACCTTTTTTTTATCAGCTTGAGCTGTACAAGAAAACTGTTAAAAACCATGCAAACTGAGATTTACATTACTAATTCTACAAGAAATTTCCATTATTGTTTTTTAATTGTCCTCAACACTTTTTTCTAAATTAATTGAACAGAGCAGTAAATTTCAAATTTTCATTATTTGTTTCTATCCCATTCTTGGTTTGCCCTGAGTCCGAATAGAATAATCGAAATATATACAGCTCCCTAGTAATGTGTGTGGTACAATATTATTTCACTGTGAATATATGGAATCCAATCCATCTTTTTGATAAATTTCTGTTTGTCTTGACTCTAAGAATACTGCTTACAGATCCTATACTAAAGACAGTGTTTGTTGGAACATCTTCGAATTATATTCAGCTCAACCTGGTTCAGTCACACAGTGCCTGAACGTGAAAGGAACTGTGATTGTGAATGAATGATGTGAAATTGAAAGCTTCCACTTCGCCATTAGCAGACAGACTAGGCACTACGTGAGTAGATCTAGATAGATCTAGAGAATAGACCTCCCTAGAAAATTAAATTCTATTACAAAATGTCAGGGACCTTCATTGTTGGGATAGACCTAGAGCAAAATAAACAAGTGCCCAGCAATCGGTTACAATCCAGATTGCCTGAACTATATTTTATACGGATCTCTGGATCTGAACTAGACCCCTAGCCCCTATAGTTCTCTGAGTCGGAATCAGATGTCAACAAATCACTTCCTGACGACCTGAGCTGTGCTTCCATGATTGAGTCTAGGCCTACTCTATATTTCTATGAATATGATCTCGGATTGAAGTAATCCTCATGATAAATAGAACAACACTCGGCAGACAATAAACAATACGTTTTGAAGAACTTCTATAGACTATAGACCTCTAATAGGCCTAGAATCTAGACTAGATCTAGATCTATATTATAAAAATGATGCATGCGCATGAGTTCATTATACGATCTATCTGCACTCGAGTTGAGGCTGTGTGTATCTATTGCACGAAGCCATTAGGCTGAGTGCGATAGATACACACAGCATCAACGAGGGCGGATAGATCGTAGATCTATAATGAATGAATGAAAACATGCATCATTTGTTTTATACAACGAAACTCCTAGATCCTTGTTATTTGGTGTAAAAAAAAATTCATTCAAGATTGTTTGTGACAGTATTTGGCTGACAAATAAATCTCAAGTTTAATAAGGCTTAATTTAGTGTGCAAACATAGCTATAGATATAGCAAGCGCACTAATTACCCTATACCCATTTACGCATAGTGCTGCGCAAGAATAGGCTCATGCTCACGCAGTATTACGCGCTCTAACCTCTACGCGCACTACTGCGCTCTCAAAACAAGTTCAATAGTACTGGAAATATTGCACTCCTTTTCATTAAAACGAGTGCAATAGGCTTAGTAAATGAATCACATGTGACTGCGCTTGACCAATCATTTGATTAGGATCTAGGAGTGAGTTGTATAAATGAAACTAATTGATTCCTCAATTTATTTGTCGTTCATTTTCAGGTTATTGTCACTCGTGGAATGGAGAGCACTCAGCAGGACAAGCCTGACCCAGCTCCACAGGCCAGCTCAGCTTTGGGTATCCCTGGACATCCAAGGTCACAGAGGTCAAAAAGTAGTGATGATCCCTCGACCAGACCACCCCTTGAAAGAGGCACCCAGCTTATGAACTATGGCTCCCAGAATCCAATGTTAGTAGTAACAATGAAACAAGACGAGTCTGCAGTTCCACAGGACTTATCCAAGCATGGTAGTCACATATCCAGAGAGTCATCCTCAGAGACCACAGGAACTAATATGGACATGCAGTTTGTTGTCTTGGATGATGATGATGAAGATGACATTGAGGATGATGTGAGGGTTGAATTCATGCAAACTGAATCCTTGGACAGCCCTGGTGAGGCATCAGCAAATGCTGCAGGATCAGAAAACAGCAGTCCAGGATTCCTTCTGAAGTGCAGTATGTGTGATCGTGTGTTTTCTAGCCAACAGAGACTCATGCTTCATATCAACAAGCACATGGGAGCTAAGCCGTATGCATGCCCACATTGCCCTGCTAACTTCAACTCACGGGCATCGTTTCAAAGGCACAGGCGATCCCACAAGAGCTCCATGGCTGATATTCAGACACATACCTGCACCCTTTGTCATGCTCAATTCTCAGATATTCAGCATTTGACAGAGCACTTGAAGATACACACAGAAAAGAGGAGAAGCTGTCCACATTGTGGAATCTTCATTGGTGGTTCTCGCAGCATGCAAAAGCACATCAGCATAGAGCATCCTGCAATGGTAAAGACCTATAAAAAGCACAGACCACCAAATATACCTGTTAGGGTTGACCTCCAATCGGGAAACCCAGACCCATTGCCTTCAACATCACATGAAGGAGATAAACCTGTGAGTTGTAGACGTTGTGGCAGACAGTTCCAAACAAATAGGGCATTACAAGGCCATATGAAAGGGCACAGTAGACTTTATCAGTGGAACCCTCGGAGATGCAAATGTGGGGTTCTGTTGGCTGACGAGGCAGAGTATCAAAGGCACCTGAAGAACTCGTGTTGCACAGCTATTTCTAGTTCGGATTTGTTGTCACCGCCTATAGACTCACCTGGAAGTCTGTCTCCTGTCTCACCAAACAGTGCTGCGCATTTGATGGCTGTCTCTGCTCAGAGACAAGCTAATACCCGTAGCAGGAGTCTAGACTCGTTCTTGAGAAATCCTCCAGCACCTTTTGCTATGATCAGTAGGTATCCTGCAAGTGCAGAGGGTGCTTTGGTCGAGTTTCCACCATCCCTTGCAGCAAGATATGCGGGATCGGCACATTCAATGGGGAGTCTTCAATATGAAACAAGTAGCCCGGTCAGCAAAGAGACACCAAGCAGCCAAAGTGCTTCGGAACAGAGAAGCCAGAGTCCCATTAACAGAATCACCATCAAGACAGAAGCTGAGGAGGAGGAAGAATGGAGTGAAGTTGTGAACATTGTACAAGTACATAGTAACACAACAACATCAGAGGAACCATCTGGTGATGGTGATAGTATTCAGGAGCCACAGCCTCACTATACTTTCAACAGAGACGAAGAAATAGCTAACAGAGAAAGGACTGAACACCAAGTTGTAGGTTCAGTTACAAAAAGCAGGCATAATGAGAAAGATGATCAACATAGGAAAGTTCAGTCTGTGACCCTAGGTGGAACAGAGGCATCATCATCCAGTGGAACCATGCAAGTAGATAAACCAATAGAGCCTGCCATTTCTCCTAGATTCTCTGTACCTCAGGGAAATGATTCTAGAAAGGGTTCAGACTCTGGTCCATCTCTTGGGAGAATGAGCAGTGAATCACCAAATATGCAGATTTCATCTTCCCAGTCCAGTCACCCACCTCCTCCTCACCCTCTGGTCAATTCATCCTTGCTGGGGGATAGAGACCAGGAGGGGTTACCATGGAGATGTTCCTTCTGTGGTATCACATTTGAAGACAGTTTGATGTATGTCATACATAAGGGATGTCATGAACCAGGGTCTAGCTTCCGATGTAGTATGTGCGGAGAACAGTGCGCTGATAAGGTCACCTTTATGCTACATTTTGTTAGAGGGCAGCACACAAAACCAACTCATGTATAACTTGAAGGGATACTCCTGTAATTTGTTTTTGACTTGGCTTTTTAAACAAGTTTTTTTTACAACCTGAAAGCTTGTCCAAGGCTTGCCTGACATAGCAACAAGTAATTTATGCAGGTTGGATTCCAATTATAGTAGTTCATTTATTAACAATAAATTAATGGAATAACCCTTCACTAGTATACATGTACTGTACATGTAGGTCTCCAGGAAAGAAACATCAATACAGTAAACCAGTCTATTAGCCAAATACATATATATTTTATTTTTAATATACATGTATTATACAAAGAAACACTATATATATAGCAATTGACAGTGAAATTATATACTCTATTAAATACTGAATCAGTCACACTTATTCAAAAATGTGTAATTGCTCGCATCTATGTGTCTGTGCTCATTACTACATGTCATGTACATGTATCTAATAATTGAGTATTTATTAACATTGTAGTTCTTTCAGTAATTTAAAAATAGTTGTAATGGTCATGTGATACGGTAGATCAAAGAGAGTTAGCAAAGCCCGTTATATGATAGACTTGTTCACATATGGTATTCCATTTTATAGTGAATAATTTCTTTCCAAAGAGTCCTGTTAGTAACTTCTGCACTTCCATGTTGCAAGTTTATGTATTTCAATAACTAGAATGCAGTTTGCATACATTGCTTGTTTCTACCCTGGCTAGCATTGAAGGTTGAGTACCATTGTTCACTGTTTCAGATGCAAGCCTGAAATTTTGATAGTTAAAATTTTGTGAACTGTTTGCACTGATCTTTTCACAGATGAAAGAGACATAGCCGGCCTGTATTCTGCTCAAATGTGTACATGGTCTTTAGTTTAAAGTCGTGTTTTAGCAAAGGAATTTAGCCCCTGCAGGGGCTAAGTTTTCATTTTGTTACACAGAACTTTAGACCGAGCATCAGGTTTTAGTACAATTCCAAGTTTCCACCCTTCAACTTCAATAGCTGTGTAAGGATGCGCATGTAAAAAAGGATCCAATATACATATATTTATTACAATGCATGTTGCAATGCACATCGTCATGAATTTGAAATGCGGCAGACAGATTTTGAAGCAACTTGTTGAGATGACAATGTTCTGCCACTGTACAGTCTTTGTTTATACACGTGCATGTTTGAGCTAACATTCAGTAGAGTAAATTGAATAAGCTTTTGGATGGTTATAATTGTATTCTTTTTCATTGGTTAACACACCCAGATGAGATATATTGATGATTGGCCAAACTGAAACGATAATTGTGATTATGGTATGCTTAGAAATGGTTACATTGGCGCTTGCTATTTGGTGCACCTCTCTGTAAGTATTTGATGTAAAAAATGGCGTTTCTCTGAATCAGATTGTTAATATCAGAATTCCAATTCTTAGAGATCCTTTTGAATGTGAACTTTTATGTATTTCTATCCAAGATACATGTACCGGTACTTATTTTCATGATTAGGCAAGATACTTAATACCATGCCAAAACAATTAGAAAAATTAAGTTTGAAAGAAAGTCTATTTTCATTTCTGTGTCAAAAAGAATATGTGCTTTGTGTCTGCAAAGTGTTATTCAAATTTATGTAAGAAAATTCTGTTAAAGCTTTATGTGATGTGTGTGTGTGTGTGTGTGTGTGTGTGTGTGCATTTAAGAGAAATATACATTATATCACTATTCAACTCTACAGTCTCTGATATTATAATTCTTTATGTATACTACTTACATGTAGATTTGAATGATATGTGATACAAAACATCTAAAAGTTTTACCAAATATGAAATGTTGTTTATAATTCAGGAGTATAGGAGTACACTAGGCAGTTATAAATGTCAAATATTATTTCATATTCCGTTCTCTATTTGTGTCAAAGAAATGTCTCAGAGACTATATCATTCACTTAAACAAGAAATGTTGCTACAAAAATATAATGAAAGTTCTTCCTGTCTTTTTTTCTTGTGCTCTATTATTGATCAGTGCTTTTTCTATGGGTTTATAAACATGTATCATTATCATGAGTTTTGAAAGGAGATTCAAGATTCAGTGATGACATGATCTTTATGATTGGATTGTGAAAGAAATTATAGCAGGATTAGATTTGAAAGTTTTGATTTTGACATTCTTCTTGACTGAGGAACAGAAAGTTTGTGAAATGTGGGAATAATAAAAACATATGATTTTCTAAGCCCCCCCCCCCCCCCCCCCCCCCCCAGTCATAGAAACGCTGTGATCGCCTCGGGTCTGTTGCCAGTCATGAGGAACTCCTTGGTTAGACAGTGACATTGTTACAATTTACAGCTGATTTGGATCTCTTCTCTAAAAAGCTTTACATATCTTTTTAAAATTTTGATATGATTCATGCTAGCATTCATGATTTTTGATTGGGAAGAGCTTACTTATCCAAATATTTAAATGTAGTCCTAACGCAGCTTGTTTTTCTTCAACATTATACAGTCATATTTTCGCTGTAAGGTATGCAGTGGCGAGGGGAGAAAGCAAGGGAGTGAAAGAGAAAGTGAGAGAACATAGTGCACAAGTCTTTGCACACATTTATAATATATAGAATCTTCTCTAAATGTATGGGGCAGGGAGAGAAAAACAGAAAGTGTGAGAGAGAGAGAGAGAGAGAGAGAGAGAGAGATAGAGAACTGTCATATCCAACATCTTTTGTAATTTTATACAATCATTCAACATTTTGTTCTTCTAACTAGATGTTCAACAGAGGCGGGATTTGCCATTCACAGGTCCCTAGGCTCCTAACCAGAGAGATTTTTGTTGTTATATGGATAAATGAAGATACACGAACAACATGGTGGCCTGTACTTCAACAGAAGAAGAAGAATAAATTCTATGTGGAAAGTGCAAACTTTGTTTGATGTAGACAAGATTCAAGGCTCTACAACACGGCACCCATAGAGGTGTTACATATAGTACGGAATAACCTGTAAAGTTACTAGTCCGTTATTGATGTGTCGTGCACACATTAAAGAATATCGTGTAAATATAATTTAGTTCTCTCTGCTTTCAAACAGTCGCAAGTTTCTCATCTTTCCGTTTCTTTCACAATTTCACCAACTCCTTTCTGCTTTCACACAATTTCACCAACTCCTTTCTGCTTTCACACAATTCAACTTGTTACAAAGTTTTCTTCTATCTTTGCAATGAACATCTCACTCAGCGGGGACTCGCTTACAGAAAACCTCCACAAAGAAGGAATGATAAACCATGCAACATATTCATCTGCTTTGATTTATTACCCAAATTGATCAGTTTTGTATCATTCTTTCTTCTCCTTACAATATATTACAGTTCAAAAGGTCTCATTCTGCAAATCACCAATTCTCATGATTCTTACCAAAGTACAACAATCAATACCTATTTTTCAGCTCACACCTCAAAAAATGTCACTCCTAACCGAAACGATTTAGACAATCTCACAAATTCATATGAACTTGAGACATTTTTAGGAGACTCCCAGAACAAAGTGTGCAGACCTGGGAAATGGTTTTACGATTTTCTTTCCACAAACCTCTATCATTCAAACAAGATCAAAACAAGCCTGACAACAGACCAAGCATACTATACATAATATGAGGCCATGAAACAGGTGTTTTGAGTCAGTTTAAAGTTGGTATGATTGTGTGACTGAGACATAAATTGCTTGCACATGTAGGAGCAACCCCCCCCCCCCCCCCCCTCCTCTAAAAAAAAAAAAAAGAGGATATTTAATAATCTTTTTCCACTTCAGAAAAAATAAAAAGGACTTGGTCATCTCCCATTAGATCAACCTTTAGGCAGAGCCTGAAAAATCAACAATTATTTGGAAAGTTAATAGACCAATATATTTTTTCTGTTTTCTCTTTATGAACAATTTTGTGTTGTTTTTAACATATATTTGTGGCAATTTACGGACTGATCAGCAGATGTTTTTCTTTCTTCTTAAGAAGTCAATGATTATAAAAAAAAACACTTATTGGTATTTAATCCCCACGATTCCAAACCTCAATCCAACGCCAGGAAGAGCACCACAAACTCAGGAAAATCCAACATGAAGATTATTTAAGGTAATGTGCATACAAAGCAAAAATTATACGAATATGTTACTATAAAAGCCTGAAAATGAGAGAATAACTCGCTTCTTTCAGAGGCTGTGTCAGACAATCATTTGATGACTTTATTAAAAAAAGCAAAATAAGTTGTGTCTTATTAGCCTGTAGAACATTAAGAAATTGGTTAAACACAACACACCCTTATTAATAAAATGTTCCAATAAAATCATTGTTGCTGCTGCATTTGATTCTGTGCAATTAAAAAAAGTTTGCATGATTGAAATTCGGATTATAAAAAAAATTGGTTGACAAACCAAAACTTTCTGATTTACTACCACCTGTAATAGAACCACTCTTTGGTATTTCTAGCCTTTTGGCTGTGAACGGACCACATTGCCATGGCTGGGACAGTGATTTGCTCTCCCCACAATAATGTTTCACACAATCATTGGATTGGGGAAAGTTCGACATCTTGTTTGCTGAGCAAAATATTCCTGTTCAGATTTCAAATACTATAACCTTGAATACTGCTATTTATTTAAAAAGTTACACAAGTATCATACCCTCTAAATCTTGTAAAATGTTATTTACAGTCACGAAGAGCAGCAAAATTAACATCAATGATATGCATTCTTTTCTAGTTTTACACATTGCATGGCACGTTACAGATGTCACAATACTTTAATGGAGCATAATTTGTACTGATTTTAGAATAATCAATCTTTCATGATTTGCTTCATCAATTTAAGAAAAATACACTTCTGAAAAAGATACATTCTATTAAATGAATTTCCTGACATTATACACAATGTGTTTTCATTACAAATACATTTCCATTCAACGGTTCTGTAAAAATTTGATGCTGAATAGTAATCAACCAAATTCATGATTTATTATTTTACTTTGATCCTCACACATCTTCTGCGTATTTTTTTTGTTTCCTCGTAAAAAATATATGCTCCAGTCACAATGCCAAATTTTGTTGCAAAAAATATATCAGGTTGAATCATTTGCTAATATTTTCCACTTTGGATAGAGCTCAACAAAAGTCAACTAGAGAAAGAGGCCCTTGGTACTTGTACAAGGGAAATGCACTGCAAGCACCCATTTGTGAACATACCCAACACCAAACACACAAGCTTTGTTTTACTAGAAAAGTGACATAATGGCTGGTTTCATTTCATCACACTTGAACATGATTTTCTTTGAGACAAATCAGAGCAAATTATTGAAGATTTTGTATGCAAAGTGCATACAATCTACACAGTATATGTATACAACCGATATTCATGCAAATGCAGAATAATGAACTCAACTTAGCAATGCCTGCTCATGAGAAATGCATATTTCATTCATTTTACACAACATATCACATGCAGAAACTTTTACAGGGCAAATACCTGTGTATTCAATAGTTTAAAAAGCAATAAATTGGAAAAGGAATAGATGGAAAGAAAGAAAAATAATTGAAATCAGATCCAAAAATATATATATAAATCAGATGTTACCATATTTACCACATTTTAAAAAAAAGGAAATTTGCTACTTCTCAAGAGTACTAAATAAAACTATTTTGAATATCAACATAGTCTCCATACTCATTCAGGTTAGATCCTATGGTCCTTTAAACCATCAATCCTATGCTCAAAATACAATTTGAATCAACATGATCTCAACCTTGCTTAAACTGACCACTAATCCCAATCGTAACTCTTTGCATAAAGCATAGGCTATAGTAATCTACAATCTAGAATATCTAGATAATTAAAGAAAAATTGCCCAAATCTCTATCTCTTGCAAGGCAGATGATACCAACACCATAGTTGTAACATTCTACACCTGAATTAACTTTTCATCTGGTTGTATTTTATACAAAAAATTACTCCTCATGTAAATAACAAGTCACCAGAAAACCTGGAATTAATTGCCTGATATATTATTTCCCGGCATTTCAACACTCTGCAAGATTTATGCTTTTATATGCTCATGAAAGAGTACATATCTTAAGTAAATGTACCACATTACATGCACTGCATATTAAAAGGTGAAATGTTATACAAATCAACTTCATCTCTTTAGACAGCATGGTAAAAATGTAAGCAAGACATCTGTTATTGCAAAACAATATGAAACATTCCTCACCTCATAAGTACAATTATACATCTACTCTACGATAAATGACGGAGATAAAATTACATTCAAAATCCATTTTCCCTGTCTTCTTCTTACATGTAAATACAGTTGAGACAAATATATGTAATTTAAGGTCACACCAAAATTTTGATGTTACAATAATCGTTTCAAAAACTAAAACCTTAACTCCCCTCTGTCATGTAAGTAATACAAATAGGCCTATGATTCCATACAAGTTCATATGCATATATCAAATTAATATATCTATTAAAAGGGAAATAAAGTCATTTTGCAAATGAATAATTTCAAGTATATAGAACATGATTAAGGCTAGGTTTGCATGGTTGTTGAATGAAGATCTATCATACAGGGAAAGAAGATGGTTTTGAACCTAAAGATCAATTCATAATTCATAATTTTTGTAATTAAATCTCCACCAAACTGAGTTCAAAGTATTCAAGTCAAATAAGTGATTTTGTTTTCCTTCTCAGTAGATTCCATTTTTATTTTAAAAAGCGTGATCTTTCTAATTGAAAGAGCAAAATCAATTGCATAAGATATATACAGATGGCTTATTCAAATTTATAAATTTTATTGTTTTTCTACAAAATCACAACACACTTTACCATAAAAATTACCACCAACAAGCAGGTTTACTTCCTGTGAAGTTTTGGATCTAAGAGACCTTGACCGGACATTAAATAAAAAACACATAGATTGACCTTTCACCTTGATTTGCAAAGGATAGCAAAAGAGTTCAAGCCCACCGCACACTATACGATCCGACCGTGATCCGATTTCCAATGAAACGCCTATTGTCTCAGATATGAACATTCAACATAAAACATTCTTTCCCAATGAGAATAATGATATGAATACAAACAAAATCCAATCTGTTGGAAGATTTCAAGATGAAGAAAAGGCCAAATCTGCTCAATATTATAGATAATTGCATCATTATGACGTCACTACGATTTGCAGCCAATTTGGCTTTTACTCCACCAACAGGAAGTGAAATACCCAGATATTGGGGTTTCGTTTCATCATATGACTAATCCGAACCTCCATCATTATTCCTATCCCATTCTTCCTAAATCAAATCATAGACAGGTCGTCTAGAGTCCAGTGGGCTTTACATACAAAGAATTACACAGTACCCTAATATTTTGTAAAGAAAATGACGCATTCACATTCTGGACTACCACCATTGCTGGGGTATCTTCATCATTCAATTTAACACCTACAATGCCATTCTCCACTCATGTACAGTGCGTCATCCAGGCTTTGCAGGGAGATGAGAGGTGAAGGGTTAATTAATTCTCTGGAAACTGGTCCTGGAGGTGGTAGTAGGCATCGTACCAAATCTCACCAGACGACTTGAGGGACCTGACCAATATCAAAGACATGAAAGGAAACGATTACCTCAACATGAGTGCGTATCGACTATCTATTCTACATAAGCTCTATTATTATTATTATTATTATTTATATACTGTGCTTTTCCCAGAGCGGCCCAAAGCGCTTACAACAAGAAGCATCCTACAAAAATGAAAATAAAAACTTACAGAATCCTAAAAATCTGGATTACAAAAAAAAAATATTTTAAGTTCCTTTTTAATGAAGAGACAGATGGTGATTTATACATTGTATCAACAAAAACCAAGCTTGTTTAAGGTCAATGCAGCATGATTGACGGAACATTATGCCTAACTCTTATCAGGCTTTGGTCAACTAATCAAACAAATAGCGGACTGCCACAGTCAACTATTGTTACACATACAGTGTATATGTACCATATACTACAAATAATATGGCAGTCTAATCCATGGTGAGTATCAGTATAAGGTTTATTCTTAAAACAAATGCATACATCATTTCAGGAAAAATGCCTTTATGAATGACCGTTTAATATTTCAAAGCCATTCTCCCCCTAGATTCAACTCACTGCAAAGTAACACCTATTTTCTCCCAGAACAAATTGAACCACATGAAAAGACCTTGACAAGTATCATTGTGCCTTCCACATTTTACCCACTAAGGTATCTTTTACAAAAATTACAATATATTTTGCAAATGTGTGAACTTTTTTTCCTTTTCTTTCTACAACTGTTGCTAATTGATTTCACTACCTTAAAGATAAAGTTGAGTTCTGGTCATGTGATTGCATTGTGAAAGAAACGGTGTGGAATCTATCAGAAAAGGTTGATCATCTAGTATATAATTATTCGCGTGTATTGCAAGGTTCTGGAATCATCAAAATGATAATAAATTTGGCCAAATCTTGGCAAAGTTACAAGCACTGTACACAGAATGATGTATATGGGACTACACAAGCACACAGCGAAAAAAACCTACCCCAGATTTGTACGATGTTTCATGTCATATTTAGAATAGGAAGGCATTTGAAGAGCCATGCTTTTCAGGGAACATGTTTAATCTGATGTTCTTCCACCCTTGCATAATAACAATGATAAAGCTCACAAATTATTTTTTACCTCTTGCCAGAACTCAACCTTCTCTTTAAACCCTGAATATTTTGAAAGCAAATAAAGGTGAGAAAAATAAGACATCCATCAAAATATGTCCTTTGACCCTGTAACAGACAGAACACTGGAGGCAGTATCACCAAAATCTATAGGCTTGTAGATTTGAAAGAAATCCGTCAAGGAGTGTGGCAGTTCAAGCGCACACAAGAATATAACGCAGCGTAACACTGCTGAATCCAAAGTACCCCACAGGCATAGTGCCAGGGGATACAATAAGATCCAATCTTGTGTTCCTTACCTGACTATATCAGAAAAGCCCTCGAGCAGCGTCTTGGTCTTGTAATCAACACCATGCTTTTTACACAGAGACTTCACCAAGGGTGCAACGCGTACGTAGTTGTGTCTGGGCATCGTCGGGAACAGACTGAAACAGAATAGAAATGTTGTACCATAGAAATAGAATTATGCGGTAAAAATCTGCGATTAAGTTTTGATAATTGTAAATGAAACCACAAGATATCCCATTATAAATTCATCATTTGCATGTATTATAATTAACAACCACATTTTCACTGTTTATCCACTAAACAGTTAGTAACCAGAAAAATATTTCATAGAGGAAACAAAGGTTTACTCGTATTGAGAGAGGGAAGATATCTGGCTCAAGTTTTTTGTCAATACTGAATGCAAGGATGACCTAATTTGCTACATAGTCAATACAGTCTACTATATTTGTGTCTAAATGAAGACTTTGATGCACTTGAGGCTTTAAATATTTTGCCCAAGGTTTGCAATACATTTTTTTTCATTCACAAATACTAGAAAATGGGCGGTGTAATGTTGCACTAGGTTATCCAACTTTCAATTTGATTACATAAAGTTTTACCTTCAAATCTTAGCTGGCATTGCTAATAACATGTTACCATTGAAACAGAACCCTATCATCCAATGTAAAATGGACTTTCTGGAAAGTGAACCCATACAAACAAACATGTTTGGTTTATTTCTGATATGAAACTTACTGATGCTCAATCTGGAAATTGAGATGTCCAGTAAACCAGTCATTGAAGAAACTTTGTTCAAGATTACAGGTGGCACGAAGCTAGGATGAGAAAAAAATAGAAACTTAAAGTTTTTTTTTTTTTGGGGGGGGAAGAATCAAGAATACTTTTTAATATGAAATATTGTCAATTTACAATACTCAGCATAGGGGAATCTTAATTAAAAAATATCTGGCAACATCATTCTCTGGCTAACAAGTTGTTTCATAGAATCTACACATACATCAAAGAAAAAGATAATCAACAAATAATAACTTTGGTGTGTTAGGAATAGTAGGTTATGTGTACCAGTGACTCCAGCGACATTTATTTTATGATATATTTCATCAAAGACACACCAAGTAGGTGAAGTACTTGGGTTGGGATTGAACAAGGTTTAGGGGTAGGCATAGGACTGACTCTAGGCTTAATGTTAAGAATTCTACAAGCGTCAGGTATTAACACTGGAAGAACAAGTCCAGCAGGCATGCATCAAACTATGAAGGAACTAACCTGTAGCTCTAGCCATGGTCGTGCTGAATCCACATCAATCTCCATTGGTATGTGGTTGGACTGAGAAACCCAGGTGAACCAAATACTCTCCATAACTCTGTGACAAATAGACATATGAGAAAGAAAAGTTTAGATAATAATACCATATTAAAGGTAAAGACCAGTTATGGTCATGCGATTGCATTGTGAAAGAAACGTTGTGGAACCGATCAGAAAAGGTTGATCATCTAGCATCTAGCATCTGCAAGGTTCTGGAATCCTCAAAATGATAAGAAATTTGACCCATTCTTCGTAAAGTTACAAGCACTATACACAAAAAGATGTATATGGGACTACCCTATATCTCTCACAGACCATGACAGAAACAAATTTATCAAATATATGAATTAGTAGGCGGTTTCCCGGCAAATTTGTTATCATCAAGTATTAGTCAAAACATATTCTTTCACATGATTGGTAATGAGAGCTTCCATTTCATTTTTTGAAATTGGGGCGTTTTCAATACTGGTCTTTACCTTTAAGGAAATATCCATGAAGTTTTTAAATCATATTTATTTTTTTAATTTCAGAGTGCAATCTGCTCTTGATTAATCTGTGAGAAGTTTAGAAGAGTACAATATACCTCAATAACTCTATGTATGTATACATATGCGGTTACTTCTTTTGAACTAGTGTGCCTTGAGCAATTCATTTCAAGTAAATTTGGGGAGACGATTCGGCATCTTACAAGTCTTACATATTTTAACTATCACTAATATGCAAACCATGACAAATAATTTAATGCTTAAAGGTAATACAAAGTTTTGGTATTGGGTCATGAATTCGGTTCAAATGAACATATTGAAAGCATATGTGATCCTACAATATTCATTGATCGTTGTCGCAGTTAAAATCGAGTCTAAAGTTATGAAATTGTAAATAATAAACTCTTCATGTTGTATAGCTCCCTCTCAAGGTCAAGATATTAATTAAGCTATAAAACAATGTTTCTTGACTACAATCGACCAATTTGCTATTCCCGTTTGGAAATCATATATCACAACTACATATTCTGAGATTTTCATGGTCGCAGCTACCATTGTACGGCCGTAGGCGCTATTTGAAATTTATCAAAAGTTACCGGGAGCACCGGTAAATTTTTATATTCAATTTTTCTCGAAAGGAGAAGTGTTCTAGGGGCTAAATTTTCTAGTGCTTATAATACATCCACAAGGGCATCCAAATATATCAAAATTGTAAAGAATCACTATCCACCCATTTTTCAAAATTTCCCAAAACTTTGTATTACCTTTAAATCTAATGCTGCCTATTGATTCTTTAAAGATGAAGTTGAGTTCTGGTCATGCGATTGCATTGTGAAAGAAACGGTGTGGAATCGACCAGAAAAGGTTGATCATCTAGCATATAAGAATTTGTGTGTATTGCAAGGTTCTAGAATCATCAAAATGATAAGAAATTTGGCCAAGTCTTGGTAAAGTTACAAACACTGTACACAGAAAGATGTATATGGGACTACACGAACACGTGGCGTAAAAATCCTACCCTGGATTTTTACGATGTTACATGACATATTTAGAATATGAAGGCATTTGAAGAGCCATGCTTTTCAGGGAACATGTCTTATCTGATGTTCTTCCACACTTGCATAATAAGAATGATAACGCTCACAAATCATTTTTGACCTCTTGCCAGAACTCAACCTTCTCTTTAAAGACCATTATTGAATTGAAATGTACATGTCCATCTATAAAAATAACCAACCTGAAAGCTTCATAGAAGAGAAGAAGTTGCCACCACGTCATGAGAGGAACATAGCAGAATAAAAACCTGGCGTAGTATAGCGAGTTGAAGAAGAGGTCCTAGAACAACAAATGATGAGAAAATTACACCATTTCGTTATGACATGATTTCTGCAAGCATCACGAATACTATCAACAAAACAATGCATGAATCAAACATGTTACGAATGCAAAAAGCCAGCAATCTGTAAACAGAACCATAGAGCTTTGTGGAGAACTGTGTCTTTCCCCCAACACAATGGTTTATATAAAATCTTGTTTTTGCCCAAGTTCTTGTCAGCGGCATTATTCCCCCAAAATTAAGTTTTGGGCCTTGGCATTTGCACCTTCATAAAGATATCAATATATCACCATACCCACTTCTACCCTACCCCCCCCCCCCCCCCCTTCCCCAAAAAAAGTATTTTAAAAAAATATTTAAAGAAAAATTTAAAAAATTAAAATTAAAAAAAAAAAAATTAAAAAAAAAAAAATTAAAAAAAAAAAAGTCAACGCAAAGCATAGCATCCCCTCGCAGGGTACAAATGGCCTATATACATGTACGTCAGAACAAGTTACCTCCATTGTTGGACTTTACTATTATATTACTAGGCAAGGAAGTTAACCACATTTCAATATATAATTAGGTTTTTTTGCATATTTAATGACCTATGACCTTTCACCTTTGACCTACATACTTGGAAATCAAACTTAGGCTGTACATGTATTTTGATACCATGTACCTTCATATTAAATTTCATTAAAATTTGTCAAACATTACTCAAGTTATCGAATGGAAACCAGATTCGCATATTTAATGAGCTATGACCTTTGACCTACATACTCCGGAATCAAACTTAGGCCTGGTTTTGATACCATGAACCTTCATATCAAATTTTATTAAAATCTGTCAAACATTACTAAACTTGTCGATTTGAAACCGAATGTGTATTTTTTTGCATATTTAGTGAGCTATGACCTTTGAACTTTGAACTACGTACTCCAAAATCGAACTTAGCCTGTATTTTGATACCATGAACCTTCATATTAAATTTCATTAAAATTTGTCACACATTACTAAAGTTATCGATCGGAAACCCAATTTGTTACGGACGTACGCACGGACGGACGCACGGCAGCGTTACTATATCCCCTCCAACTTCGTCGGGGAGGGGAAAATAAATAATTAAATAAATAAATATATAATAATAACCTTAACACTTTTTGATGAGTAAACTAGTTAACACAAGCGTAGGCACTTGCACAGAAAAGGGAGCGCATGGAACTCAAGTCCAACTTAGGTTCCATGCGAGCCCGAAACGCAGGGTAAATAATTATATTGTTATGTTTTGTTTAGGTTGGTTTTATACATTATAACTTTACACAAACAAAATTTCAGGTGATTGGTACACTTTAAATGTTTTTCAAATGAAAGTTTGACTCACAGTCCACTCTTTCTGCTTGATCATGTGACGATAAATCATAAACTGGAAGTAGAGAGGAAACAGCAGAGGGGGTCCAACTAGAAAATAAATCATAAAACATATTAAGTAATTCAATCAGAGAGAGGTATTGTAAGCAAATACTGCCGGGTTAAAGTGCTTGAGAGACGTGGCTTTAATAGAGGCACACACACAAAAACTACGAAGCCTTTGCCTTTTCTTTTGATGCATCATTATGCATCATTATAGCTATAGCCCTTGTACCTCATGTACATAAAAAATGATGGGAGTATTCATGCACATCAATAAAAACCAAGAACACTTATAGATTCCCAAGATCAGAGCTGCCAACCTTGTGTGACCAAAAACAGGAATCATGATGGCAAAAAAAGGAATTTCAAGCAAAAAAAAAGGAATTCATAAAAACGAAACTTACAACCACGCGCAACACACTTCCAATGCAGAAATGTTCATTCATCATGCTGTTTTTTCCATACAAGCAGGTAATTTTTTTGGTGGTTATTTTGGTATTATCGGTATTTCATTTTTTTTGAGAATATTTTTCTCTTCAAGTATGTTTTAAAATTAGTTTTCTATTGAATTTGTGATCAAATCACTATTTAAGGGCAGTTGTTTGACGTGCGGTATGTAAAAAAAAAAAAAAAAAATTAATTAATTAATTAAAAAACATATTTTATGAAGAAAAAACGGGAGTAATTCCGGCAAAAACGGAATGGTTGGCAGCTCTGCAAGATGTATGAAAATCATTCATATGGACATACATACAAATCACATGTATTAATGAAAATCCAATATCTCCTTCAAATGTTCCTCATATATCAGTTAATTGACTACGCGTCACTTTGTTTCCTAAATGCTTAATGCAAGGAGAATTGACAACGTCTTCATTATGTACTAACAATAAGTTTATGTTGTTTGATTTTATACACATGTTCTGTTTTATCTGGGACCTTCAACTTCACAATGGTCAATAATAACTGCAGCACACACACACACTGTATATTTCAAGAGACCGTTTTGAAGATCCACTGAATTTTGATTGTAATATGACTTTATAGGCTCATCTGGTCTCTTTAAATTGTTTTATCATTGTTTAAGTGGCCATCATATCACTTTGTGGAGCAGATGTGAAGCAGTTTGTAACTGAAAGGCGAAAGCAGTATAGCAAATTATTTGTTCAGAGCCAGAGAGGTTAACGCAGTGTTTAAATATAGTATTGAATATACACCCTTCTGGCTCCAAACAGATGAAATATTACATAGAATGGATTGGAAATAACAAGCATGTGAGTCTGGATGAGATCAACTTACTAATGAAGAAGTACCATTGTTGAAGATGGTAGGGCATTGATGACTTTCCACTCTCGGCTACCACCTTAGGCATCTTCTCTCCCACTACAAAAAGTGCTTCAAGACGAACATCAGGATCCTTGTTCATCTGTAGAGCAGGATGAAGAATATATTGTCATCATCCTCATGGTTATACTCATATTTCAGCATCATCACTTTTAGCACTCTCCTCACTATTTAAACACCATTTCCTTCTTTTTTATATTCTGGGTTTGAACAGCACTTATCCATCAACAATATCTCTGGGCACTTTAAAGACTATTATTCACCCAGTCATCAGATTCAGGCTTGCCTCCACACAATCTATGCACATTATCCACTCCCTGGGGACCACTCCAGCCAGGTGCCATGTTACATATGCTCACCAAGCTGAGCAAACTACAAGGGCTTTACTCATCCCATTTGGTACCTATTTAACAGCTTGGTGACGGGGGCAATATAGATAAAAATACCTTGCTTAAGGAAAAAAGAGCTACATGTATGCCAGGATCAAACTCATGACCTTTGTAGCTCCAGTCGGATAAAAAAGAAAGAATCGAGTAAAATACCGAGCCAAGCCAAAGAGTGAGAGAATAGAATGTGTGAGAGAAAGAAAACATAATGAATAAGAAAGTGATTGAAAGGTGCACATATAAACCTGTACTTACCACATTAGGCTTTGCATGGTGTTGATAATGCATGTGGTTCCACCATTTAGCTGATGCACCCTGTAGAGGGTACAGAAAGAAAGTCATTTTTAGTACATCAATCACTCTCAAATGTGTATCTTTACATACACATGCATGAGTAAACGCAGGGTTCCTGCCAGTGCACAAAACCTATGGCGCCATTTAAAAGTATGGAAGATTTCAGGAAATATCAAGGACTTTTTTCCTAACAAGGACACTGAGAAGGGAAAAAACAAAATAATTTACCCTCGGATTCTGCAAGAAAATATTACACTCGATTTGGAGCAAGACGAAAGAAAAATCTGCCAGGAAATACATATGAATCTCACCTTGAATGGGACAAGTACATAGTAAAATACATGATCCCGCTATACTGATTTAGACATTACAGCAACAATTATACCTCTTTCATCTTTTGTGTATGTAGTCATTTTTTTAAATAACAGGTATGCGTTAACTCTTTGCATTTGAGTTCTTAGTGTAGAGACCATGCCCCCATAAGTTAGATTACACACAACTTATCTTATATGGCAGTTACCATCATAATTGCAACACCTAACCTAACCTATCAATGTAAAGGCCAATGAAAACTATATGACTGATTGGAGGACTTGCAGTCTCTCTGGATAGATAACAAATGTAAAATGTACTGTACATCAAGAGAATGAAAAGAGACGATTTGAAGGTGATCCAACATTTACTCCAGCAACAATATCTCCAGGCTTCAAAAAGTATAGGGCTAGGATTGTGGTTGCAACTGGATTTTAGGTTAGCTTGAAGTTAGGTTGAGTGTTGGGATCAGGCTCGAAGGTAGAAGTTTGGTTGAATATACAAAATTGACCATGCGAGGCAACTGTCGCAGAACTAAAGTGTCATACAAGCCATTTCAAGCCAGCTCTAACCTTCCTTTAATAGAGTTACATCCTTCCCAAATCAAAAGACACTTACCTTCATTGTAGACATGAAGAAATAGTGAAAGAAATGGTTCCACTTTGAAGACTTGAAGCAAGACAGGTGACCAAGATCATGTTGAAACCACCCAACCTGAGCCTGAATTAAAAGCAGAAATTTCGTTTTTTAACATTAACATTTCCATTGTAAACAAGGAGATAATGTAATTGTGTTTCGTGCAAATGTATGGAATATAAAACTCCACCTCTTTTGATATTTCTGTACCACCATAAAGCTTACGCAAACATATTTCAAATACAAAGATAGCATGTAACAGTAACATATTTTTCTTCATTCAGTACCAAGTTTATTACAGAAGTAGTTAAATGTAAATAGTTTTTGAAGTATTTTTTTTTTCAGGACCCATTGATCATCTCCAATCATTTATACTCAATTCTCTTTTAAACAATGATGTATTACAGAGCTAACTTTGTCTGGCTTCGGCTATATGTTGGCTCTGTTTTTAGACAGAATGCTATCTAATTTAATTGCAACTCAGTAATTCTATATGTCTAATTTGAACACTGTGATAAACCATGTTAATGAAAACAAAGCCTTTATAATGTCTGATTATTGTTGATGTGTTTAGATTATCATGGCTGGCTGGCTGGAATGCTCCAAGAGGAGTGGAGAGTGTGCACTGGAAGTGTAGAATCCAGTGAAATGATAATACTGTATTAGCGCTTTGGTCAGTAAGCTTGTTTCATAAGAAACGGTCATTACTACTATTTCTCTTTAAAATGAGCAAGTATATTGTAGATGAGGACATATCAAATTGTGCTACTGAGAGTCAATCACATTTCTGTATTGCCTTACAACTACGCAGAATTAGGCATTGTGGTGTGCGCCTGTAATCCAGCTATTAACGATGGAAGTTACAAACTGATTCAGCCGAGGACGCAGGTTCAAAACTGAGTCGCGTCCTTCGGATGGTGACGTTTAAAGGTCGGTCCCCAGGCGTAAATAATCATATCTGATTGGTACACGTCTGTAAAAACCCAAAACACACACACACACACTGTATTGTCTTGCATTGAGAAAGCATGGTGAATGTACCTGAAGTGTGCCGTGCATTGCTACACATGCTAGGAATGTCCACCAGTTGAATCCATATGTCCTCATGACGATATAAGATGCAATCTCCAGACCAATGATATGACTCATGTGCAGGAAGAAGAAGAGGAAGTTGGCGTTGAAGAGGCCCTAGAAAAGAGAGAATATAAAAAAAATAAAAACATCGAAATCAAGTCACTTTTATATAATTTATCAGCATATTACAGTAGATGACATTAATACCTGTGAGTGCCAGTTAAAGTTTTCTGCAAAACTTTCATTGATGTATGTATCTTAACAGTTTTCATATATATTAATGTTTATATAATCATAGCAATAACTGTCAGGTGAAAAGTACATGCACATTATGTCCCATGCCCTTTTACTTAGATTTACAAATTTGAAAATGTTTTATATTTATTATAGATAAACATAATATAGAGTATCTTTCTTTCTATTTTTGCTTCTATCATTGCTGTTAATTCTCAAATTCTTCTTCATGTTAAAGTCTGCCCTGAACCTTACAACCCTGCATTTGCATGTAAACACCTGGGAAGAAATTCCTGTAATCGTATCAATATGAATTTGACCTCTTATGAAACTGATACACATTGCCAGAAAAACATAGTAATTTCCAAATATCAGCCCTTATATTAAAGTAAAGATTGATATTTATGTTTCAATAGTTCCAATTTGACCTCTTCAATATGAGTGAAAATATTGACTAGACCACTGACCGGAACACTGGCCATAGCATACTAGATATTCAATTCAATTCATTTATTTCTTCAACCATCATAATAAATATACAATCAAAATAAGTTACATCAGATATACTGTCTAGACAGTGCCATTTAAACTTTTTATATCAAGATGAGCCTTGATGAGTCTGGCAACATTAAGTTAATAATATTAACTGATAAATGACTGTGCACTTACTATATTCATGCAATCTTACTTTCAGGGCTAATTTTTTTTTCTCCACAAATTGAAATATTATCTAAGAATCCTTTTATGAAAGTTTGATACACTTGGGGAAAAGAAAATGATAAAAGAGTGTGTATGTTCTAATTTCTAAAAGAAACTGTGATGTAGAAATTGCAATTTTTAGCATCACCATTATACGATGAACAGACTTTCCACGATAAACCTCAATATTTTCAAAGGAATGTCTTGATTACCGTACTTCCAAACTGGGCAAGTGGACCAGGTACATTAAAAGTAAGTCCGAGTAAGGCAATTTTTTGTAATAAAAAAATATTAGCATGGTATATAATAATATAATATTCACGCCTTCTTCAACATATTCATTTCATGTTCCACGAGAGCTGATAGTGTAATCATAAATGACAATTTGGGATTTCTGATTTAGTTAAGGAGCTTGTTTAATGATCCCAGAATATGTACTGTATGTATATTTAGCTTCAGTTATTATCAAAACTTTAATTAACCATACTAATTACTAGAAGACCACATAATCCCAAAGCAGGTTTAATACAACAGGACGGATATCATGTCAATACCAAGTTCCAGGGCTTTATTTCAAGAGTCTTGTGACCTTGTGATAATCTTGTGAGAGATAAAACAATTTAAGTATTTGTATTGAGGGCCAAATGATACATCCTGTCATCACACTGCTGCATGCACATGACGCATGTCAGATTTGCTTATGTATCTCTCTTTCCCAATGTCAAATGAATGTCAAATGAATGAGCATGAATGTCAAATAACATTTGCAATTATATACACTCTAAGCCACCTTCAGTTTTTTTTTCTTTGAGTAATTATCTAGATAATACACTTCAAGAACACTTGTATAGAGTACCACTGCAAACTCATGAACTAAAAAACATAGTTACATTCTCTGAAACAACTTGTCCTTTTCTTGCTCATATTGATGTATTCATCTTTTTATTCAAATTTGGCGAATGAAGAAAACGTTTATTTTTTCATTTTGTACCTACATCAACTTTTTTTCGACATTTCTAGTACCTTTTTGGTGCTGCAGTTACTTCAGGACTACTACAAACTGTTTAAGAAGAATGATTTTGAATTATGTATGTATTCTTAAACATGTTATTTGAACCTAAATTGTATGACTTGATCACAGGCAGCAAATGAGCAAAGTTCATCTAGGCTTTATATCTAGAACTAAAATAACAATATTTATTTGCCTGTACAACTGCGTCACATGCATAACCAATTCTATTGTTGCATTGCAGCGAGCCATAGAGCCATAGAGACAAACTACTGCTTCCCGTATTGTTACTTTATCTAAGAGGTCAACTAGTCAACCCACTCAGATCCCATTTTGAAATCTCTCCATTGGTTGCCAATTCAATTGTGTACAGTATTTAAGATTACATTACTTGTTTTTCATTGGTGGCAAAGTGGTACTTTCCATAAGTACAACTCTACTTTGTTCATATTCCATAATCCTCTTAGTCTTAGACAACTCAGATCTTCTAACTCTTCTCTTCTTTGTATAGGGTTAAAGTACTTCATTTTTCCTTTAAAAATATACATGTATGGTTCTAATAGATGAATGTCAGAGTCATTGCATGTAATACTCCATCAATACATAGACACATGTGTACTGTGAAGATCTTGTTACTAGTTAGTGATTAATCAGACATTAAAGGCAGTATGTTGGTACAGTGTGTCACTGAGGAGCAAAGTTTGTTCAACCAGTTTGTACACAGCCCCTGTGAGGATCCATTTCTTACATGACTGTCCAAGGTTAGCATTCAGTCTCTTGAAATGATGTAAGCAAAGTGATGTAAAGAAAAGTGATGTAATTATAAAGTGATGTAATCTTTGAATTGTGTACCACTATTATGTAAACCACTGATCTGTATTTTTGGAGGAAAAAAAATGTAATTGAAAATTAGAGACTAACAGACATGTGGACATGATGCATATTAAATTTACAGCTATTTCATGCCATGGTGTTTTTAAAATTCCATAAAATTAAAGCCACATGCCCAAATTGCATGTTTCATATACATGTATGGTACACTACATGTACATGTAGTACTTTAGAACTCAAATGTAGCACTAACTAATCTGTCATTTTATTCTTGTATTTACCTATTTTCTTCCTCATTTACTTTATTACTTCCTATTTTATTTAGTCTATAATTTCTATACTTTTTTTATTCATTACCTTTATTACTTAATTATTTGTCTCCATATTCCTAATCCTGTGAGAAACACTGTTAATTACATATTCACTTTAATAACATCTTCATCTAAATATTCACATCTTCAGATAAATTCATGTGTCATAAAGTTAAGATTTCATTAGTAGAAAAACAATGCAATTAATGTTTTCCTGTTGCAAAACTCACTTATAACAGTTTTCAAATAAATAATAATAATAATAATAATAGTGTAAACTATAGAGTGCACACCGTCCAGGGATGCTCATGGTATGATCTGCTTTCATATTTACTCAACAAAGTTCATGATACAGAAATGGAACGATTTACCTAAAACTTGAACTTTTGCCAATTCTTTAGGAATGGCATGCCAAAACAGAAGTCTCAAACCTTTACCTTAGTTTATCATATAGGCATGGGATATACTGTACGTGCAATATTACACATTGCTCAATACCATAATTACTGATCAAAGGTCACATAAGACAAACCATCTTTCACCCGATTGGGGTTATTGTCCCATTTTCTTTATCTTCACCAAACAAACTTGACAGACTCTTTGCATCTGGGTCTATTTTCATCAATACAAATGGATGAGGTCATGATTAGATATTTTTAATAGCCCAGTTAAATTCCATACACAAGGCTCCTAAAATATGTTTATATATGAATGGGCATCCCTAGGCTACTAGACCTTCTACAAATATAAATAGGCTTTAACATTTAGTTATTGATCAACAGATTTATTTAGAAAGTGAACAACTTGGCAGCGGATGGGTAGTTCATACTTTTTATCTTTGCCCACAAATCATGATAAATATAGCGGACATGTATTTCAAATGTGTTTAAAGGCAAGTATTCTGTATCATTAAACAAATTATGAGGCACTAGTTTTCCAATCAAGTCAAATTTATGACTGCAGTACTTTTTTTAAATGTCAAGAACTAACACAGCAACGCCAATATAGCACACTCTAGCTAAAATGTAAGCACATTAACTTAATAATTAATTTCAACTTCTTGATCATTGTTGGTCCCTGTGAATGATACTTTTTAATAAATGACATAACTCTCAACTTCCAACTAAAATCATTCATTACTAATAAGTTACAGATTCTTTCCCGTACATACACAAGGTGACTTACACACTCACCATTCTTTTTTATGTAATGGATGGCCTACATGTATATGTAAAACCCTCGTGATGTGAACGTATCTCATTCTCTATCTATTGTCTACATGTACCTTATTTCCTGTTTTATATTTAATCACTGTTCAATTGATATTGACAAAGACTTTACATTACAAGATCACTAGAGGTGAAATATAGACAAAGCAAACCTGCTTTATTAAAATTGTTTCACTTTCTTAGTTTCTATCCCTTGATAGATCTGTCATTCTGTAATCACAGGCATAGCCAGGATTTTTTAATGGGGGGGGGGGGGGGGCAGATGTGGCGACTAATCGCCCTAAAATTTTCGAAAATGACACTGTTTCGCTATTAAAATAAGCGTAGAAGCAAAACTACTCAACCCTTATCAATAATCTTGGTGTCATTTTCTTCAGTATGAAATACACTACCCAAAAGGACCTTTCTTTTAGGGGGGATGTACCTACATGAGGCATGAGGTACTGCATTGTTTAGGGGCTAAATAGGGGGGCCATGACCCCCCCCCCCCCCCCCCCACCCTTGCCCCCTGGCTACGCCAATGTCTGATTCTACATGTACATATCTATTTCACATGTGTTAAGGAGAAAATTTGGAATACACAAAGAAACAACTTTCAACAATGTAAGAATCTATAGGGATTTTGGCAAACCTTGGCAGTTGAAAAAAAGTAAAGTGTAGAGATCTAATTCACTTCATCTTCCTTTTTTTAAGAAACCTTATTAGCAATCAAATTTTTTTTCTTAAAAAAAAAAGTCAGAAAAAATCAGAGAAGCAGACTGGGGAAGTTTGAAAGAAATTGGACAAAAAATAAGAGAGTTTCACTAACTAGAAAAAAAAAAAAAAAAAAAAAAAAAAGGTATCTGTAATCTACTATGTCTTAAGAAAATTTTCTTGCAAAATATTTTTGTTTAAAGGAGGAAATGCTCTAAATACCTACCATTTGCTCAGCAGTCTTTCGAAGTTCAGCAAAGTCTTTCACAACATCTTTACACTCCACCTGATCTTCCATGATCTGCCCAATATGGATAGCTTTCATGTGCTTCCTCACAAATTCCTCATCATTGTGGAAAGCAGTGAAGGCTTCCTACAGGGAAGAACAGTTTTTAACAACAGTGAAATAGTACTTGCATTGTAAACACTCATACACGTAAATGATAATTTTCATTCATTATATAGTAGGGCCCAATTGACTAATTTATCAAGGAAAACTGATGTGTAATAAAAAGCAACAATATATTACATCTCCTTCATTAACTTACTGTAAGTACCATATAAATATGCTTTTTTTAATATAAGGCAAAAATGGGCAAGACAACAAGCCACATTTCTTCAGCAATTAGATGCTGCTTCTAGTCTTTGGTGTTCACTATTTAAGCCCAACATCAGAATGTTAGGTGTAATGTAGAAAATGATTACTCATCTGAATCCTTACTTTGATGTTGAAGCGTAAAGATAAACTTATTTGCCCCTTCAGGTAATGATATCTCTCTGGTACGGACTGTACTTAAGGGGGTGGCTGTACCAATATTTCCCAAGGATAGATTTGAACTGATTTACAGTTGTTGCTCTGACTGCCGAGTCTGGTAAGGAATTCCAGTTGTTGCAACTTCGCACAGAGAAGGAATTTTGACGAAGCACAGATTTACACTTTGGCTTCCTTACTTTCATACTGTGGCCTCTGGTTCTGGATTCATGGACTGGACTCCTTACAGTATATCATTATCACATACATGCTCACAACATAACCAGGTGTATTTGGTCTATGGTTGAAGTTAAGAATTCATCAAGTGTAGGAAAGTGACTGTTCAGCAATTGATGACAGAAACTAGTACATGTATGAACAAGAAGATTATTGCTATTGTATTTCAGGATTCAAAAAGTATAATTTAGTGTTGCTGTGTATATTAAATGCCAATTACTCCCTACATATCCTGATTATATCTTTAAACTGTCTTTCTCATAATAATTCAAGACCCTTACAGTTCCGTCTTGCCCAGCATAGTGAGTGATGACTTTATATCCTCCTGGATGTCTTTTGCTCCATTGTGTGATGTCGTACACCTGGTCATCAACCACCAGCCACTTCTCCTTCATCGTCTTCCCATCATGCTTCTTTACTTCATCCCAGGTCACATCACCCACAAACCTTCGAGGTTTGTGTACGGCACCCTGTACCTCTCCATGCTGGTTTGCTCCCAGACCCATCTTTACACTGCGGTACAAAGAAGTAAAACACTTAAATACACTGTGCAAGCTAACCTTACAGGCCCTGTGATTTTTGAAATATGATATTGATATCACCAAGCCTTACTTGGCATGCATTAGTCTGAAGAGCCACTGGCTTCACCACTGCCTTTCAGATCTTCACCTGATGCCTATCTTTCGTTGAATCCATTAAATAAAATGCAAAGGAAAGACTTATTTTGATGCAGACACACGTCTTGGTATGGCACTTTAATATTTATGAACATTTTATGGGAACATGTATTGTATAGGGGAACATGTAATGTTTCTCTATATTAGGCTTTCCCATCTGCCCTAAACGGATTTTACATATCTATTTTCACATTATCATGAAAATCATGCAAATAAACTTAAAAATAAAGATCATGGTAATGTACAAAACCAAAATTAGTCAATGTTAGATAGGCCTGCAAAAAAGGAAGTGGGATATAGGGGACACTAGTGATGTATTGACTGTTATAAATATAAAATGTGATGGGATAACAAAAAAATTAACTTTAATATTAATCCCTGGAAAGACTGACACCCTGCAAAAAAACATTACAATGTAAACAAGAACATATTGATCAAGGCAACTACATGTATCAAGTTTATTAAATCATGAAAAGTTTTATCAGTTTGAAAACTAATTAATTCATAGCTGTTAGTAGGCCTAAGCCTAGATTTGTCCTACATGTAGTGACTTGACCTTTGGAGAACTAAATGCATTTGTATATATTATTGTCTTGTCTATATTGTGTGGCTTGAAGTCTAGCCTTTTATTCCATTGTCACTCATTTCTTTAGTGACACCTGTTACATTACAAGAGTGCCACACATACTTATTCTGGCAAGCACATTCCACACCCTATGGGTTGGGATGTGCAACCACCTAATGTACTGGTATAGCTTATACATGTACTGTACAGGCACATTACACTTGTTTGCTTTATTTGACACACCTATTTTCATCACTTCTCCTGAGCTGTTCATATCTAGAGCACACGTATTCTAGAGAGTCTTGAATCGATCTACAGCAAAGCTAATTCAGCTTCATCTTAATTCTTGTCCTATATCTTCGCTTGTTTCTCTACTCGGTTCCGAGGCCTTATTACTTTATAGAGATTATAAGTTTCTTCTTCCTTACTTAATTCGCAAAGAAGCGTCATTACTTTGTACATGGTCTTACATATTCTTTCTTCGGGTGCTGTGCAATATTTGAACTACTGCTTGTGATATAATATATGTTCCAAGTATCTGTACTCAACAGGTGTTTCTACAAGACAAGGTAGGAAAGAAATCTATTTCTTTTATTTAGGTGATTAAATTCCCTAAATACATATCAAATCTATTAAATGAGAAATTACACTGTGAATAGTTTATAAGTGAACTCAAAAATCAATATTTGTATGAAAAGAAAATATCAAAACATTTTGGTAAAACAGTAAAATCCCTGAAGAGCTGGGTAGTCTTCAATGGCAGGCAAGCCAAAGTCGCGACAACCAAATGCTGGTGATTGTACGTCAAGGACAGATACAGATACAGATACAGAACACAGAAGTCAGAAGTACATTCTCTAGTTTTCAGATCTACATGTACATTTAAATTTAAATTTCAAGATATTTTCTCCACATGTGTAAACTGAATAGTTTTAAACATGTATTATTAACATTTAGATAAGCTTAAATTTTGTTATTTGAATAGGTCTATGTTGTTTAACTTGTTTTCAAAGCCTAAAACATTGGACACAACTTTCATAGCAAGTATTTGTATTTTTAGTTTAATATAAATAATAAGAAAAATATAAGGGTGCATTTTTATAAACTATCAAATCAATATCTCCAGGAGTAGCCATCTCAAATACCGATTCACCGTTCATGAATTGAAAGTTTGAAACACTCACACTTTTATTTAACAAGTTTTAATCTACGTAATTTCTGATTTTGTTTTTAATTCTATAAAAGACTGACTAGAGAGTCTGTATCTCTTGTCCCAAACTATTATTTCTATTTTCAATATTTTATTTCCTTATTCATTCAAATAATTGCAGTCTTCATAAAATTACTTTTATATAAAATGAGGTAGAAATAGTCTGAGGCTATGTCTCATTTCCTCATCTTGCCAAATATCATTATCATGAGAGATTTAGATCTAGAATCTAGACTAGAATCTAGAAGATCTAACGTTAGACCCTATGTCTTGATCTAGCTAGTTACCACAGTAAGCTTTTTATGAAAGGGTTTACTTAAGTTCAGGAAGATCAGACTCAGTCTCACTCTGACTCTCGAAGACATCTCCAAACTTACGACATCCTCCGCCCATTTCACCTGTTCACACCAACAACACTCACCAGAATTGCAGAACACACACTGATCAGTGCTCGCGCTCGAGCACTACCTGCACCGCAGTCTACGTGCCTGGCGCCCAGGGGCAACGTCCCCGCTGGAATGAGAAGGTCATTCACGCCGAAATAAAGTTTATAAAATTACATTGTTTCGTAAAAATCAACCACATAAAATAAGTTGTCATTTTGGCCAGTCATTTAATGGTTACATAACATCATAATGAAAGCGAATACGGATTTAAACCAGGTAAATTACTCACTTTAAGTTCCAAAATGAAGCTGGTACAAGATGCGGCACGGCACGGGACGAGCAGCTGACATCAGTGTAACATCAACGTTTCATAAATATCGTACATGCACAAGTCCGATACTCGTGCCGTTAACCTTTGCCCTAGCGAGCGTAACTAACGACCTCAAACTATTTATCAACCTGCATCGTCAGTGTTATTTTAATGCATTCATTCAAGAACATGTAATAATTCCAACAGATGATGATGGTTTCATCAACTTAAATATAATATTGTTTCTGATTTAAGCTATAAATATTTCATCTCAAGTTCCAGTATTTTCTGTAATCAAGTGTTTATTTAGAGGATGGGGTGACGTCGTGAACAGGGAAATCCCGTCAATATAAAATCAGGTGATCTCATGTAGCTATGAGGCGAGCACCGTACGATTCTCGGAGTCCGATATATCGTTTCGAGACAGCTGTATGCTATCGATATCAAATTGACATTACGCAAGTTCAAAATTTTAGAATGATACTAGTCTTGATTCCAGTTAAATCCTGTGCAAAGACTTTTTTTTAAGAGCCTCAAAATGACATAAAAAGTCTTCAAAACATTCTAACGCTCCATTCACTGGTAATCGTGCCTTGGGTATGTTTTGGAAACCACTAAACTTAGCCTTAGGCATGTGAAATCATCAACTTTTAGTATCAAAATGTATCATCAGACTGAGCTGAGTTTGTTGTTCCATTCCATTATTACAGGGATTACAGGCCCAAGGCCAGAAATGAACAGTTATTACTAAACAAAAATAACTTCAAACTAGTCTTCTTAAAAACGCGGTGTACGATAATGTATTTGGTTTATTGTTGTTGTTGTGTGTTTCGTTTTGTTTTTGTTTTGCGATTTTTTTTAAAATATTTTGTGTGTGTGTGTGTGTGTGTATGTTTTTTTTTTTTTTTGGGGGGGGGGGGGGGGGTGGGGGGGGGTTCGGCCATGTTACGATCCGTTGTATACGATCCGCTATTTTGCCCCCTGAGACCTTTAAGCTAGACCCAACCCTGATTATCAGATAAGGCGTTATCTATACTTGTAACACGCGCAAACTGGTACACACGCCACGCCACATCATTGTGTTGTGGTTCGAATCAAATAGAAATTAGGACACATTGCATTTGAAAAGCACACATGACAATAAACATATTCGTTTAATGGACTCCAAGATACGAATTCCAACAACGGTCAAGCCGACTCATAATAATGATATACAGGTTGTTATTCCATTCATGATCAATATTGCTTGAAAATAACTAGTATCTAATCACAACTATAGTGTTTCCATCGTTATATTACTCTCCCAACAAATAATGAATACAACTATCAAATGAACTTGATGAAACAATCAAGCATAATTTCCAATTAAAACTACATTGGATTAGTGATTTATGTGATAACAATTACCCTGGCAATCCTCTTACCGTCCTTCTTACACGTTGATAATCATCACCTATGATAAAGGAATATTAATTGGTTTAAATCATTGTGAATTTTACTCTAAAACACAAAACTGAAGACGATTCAATGACAATAATTGCATACCATTAACTGTCAAAAATATTATTTACAACTGTTTTGCCAAATAATTATCCAGAGTTATCCACCTCAACACATTATATAACTCTAACTCCTAAAGATTGCAAGTAGTATAACAGATAACATAATAACATTCAAAGTATCTCAAATTACTATTACTCAGTCTGAATAAAGTGCTTAACTCACTAATTTAGGAATCAACATAATTATTGATGATTAAACAGATATGTGTGAATCATATTCTTTTTTAGAAGTACGAAGTTGATAAACATATTAACTTCTTTCTTTCTTCCTGTTCACTTCCTGTGGAGATATTGATTAGTAATTTATTGATAGAAATAGATATAGATATTGAAATGGTCTTTTCGTCACAAAACAGTGCAATTTTGACCTGTCTCACATTTAGCCGACTTTTATTAAACTTCATTCTTTATCCAAATCTTAATTGTGTTACTCTGCCCCTCTTGAAAGATTCGGTTGAATCGAAGGCCCAAAGTGCTCTGATAGATGTTCTTCAAATCGCTTATTGACATGATATTGTTTATTTTATTTGATAACAATTTGCTTATTTTACTATTTAAAAAAATATCCACTGCACCTAAGGGTTAAAGGAATTGGGTAACTTTGTCTCAGATTCTGAAACAAAATCCTGGATTTAATCGAAATCAAATTTTGCGTTTTCCTTACGGTTTTCATAACACTACAGTCTATTTGGGAAAATGAGTATGTTAAAACAAGTCACTCAGAGATTTTTACTTTTTTGAGGCACTTCTTGATCATTTTGAAGCGCAGTTTTGTTAGGGCTTCAACATTACACCATACACGTAGGATCGTGCATCTCAGATTTAACATTGTTAAACGATCCCTTTAAATAATGTCTTCCGTGTCGTTTGTAGAGGATCAAGTGCATATTTACATGGGTATAATATTTTTATTTTAACGAATAATATTGCCTTGTGTATAACTATTAACTAAACCAAAAAAAGGATGTACATTCTTTGCATTTCTATTGATATTATTGTGATGAAAGAAATGACCATTGGATTTTCAATTATTTAGGAAATTGTCTGACTTAGTTCTCTGTAGAGAAGTGATAAGAAGATCAGGAGAGCAGAGAGCATGCCTCTACCTGAAGAAAATGCTGTGTAGGGGCAGTCTATGAGAGCAAGGAGTGTCTACAAAACTTTCTTTTGGTATAAATAGACTTGGTGATATGTTTTGTTAATAGATATTCTTTTCTATTTGTACGTATCCTCGATAGTTGTAAACACATACATTTCATTTTTTTTGCTGCAGCATAATTATGCATCACAATATTCTTTTTTTTTCTCGAAATAAACCTTGAATTGAATAAGGGCGTCGTTTTTTTAGGTGGTGGGTGTGTAGCAGGGTTGCCCACCCCCAATGATTTCGAGGTGATAATAGTTAGCTGTGTATCATGATGCGAAGCATCTTGAAAATAATCGACGGCCCTCTCACTGTAGTATTCGTACATCAAGGCTTGACATATATGATATTTCAATATCTAGCACGATATTGATTAAATAAAAAATATCTCCGGTCGCAACCTTTTCCCACATTCCTTAGATTTTATGTTTCATCCCATATCAAAAGTTTTTTGGTAAGGTTTTTGGTTGTGGGAGCATTTGCACAAGCTTTGCTTTTTATTTATAAGCTCCTCACATTTTACATTGTATTAATGTATTTGTTGCCGGTTGAATCTACATTTGTCTCAAATTAACTTATTAACTTTACATTATATACTTCATTCGTGTTTTTTTACCCGTATTGTTTTGTTACGCTTCAGTTTGTATGAATCTGAATGGGTGTTCTAAAATAAAAATGTGGAACAAAATTGAATATAGTTAAAAATTCAAATTACCTCTTTGGGCACTAAAACGATTGGACTCATCTATAGATAATCAATAGCAAAATGTAAAGACTAACGATGATGACCTCTTTTAGATGAGGTGGAGCTATTGCTCATTCTCATCATTATCACATCAACAACATGACAATGACATAATAAGCGAACTAAATTTGAAATTTTGCCACTTTCCCGACATTTTCTACTTTCTAGCAAAGTTTCACATTGATTTCTTGTCACGATCAGGGGACTCTATGAGCGAGGAATCAGACCGTATAATTATGCGCCAGATTGTCCACCTTTTTTCAATCAGTTTGTCTGATTTTTACTCCTCCTATAAAAAAAAAGGGGGTTTTGGACCCGAATCGCCCCTCAAAATCATTCTTGACTTTGTTTCCGGATTATTATTAGGTTTTCAGGGAACACCCCCATTCACCGAGATCGCTGTCATGTTAATGGTGATCATGGTGATGTATAGGTTTGTATTTCACATTTTAGATGCTTTTATGGGAGACATCCATTGTCTTACTTCCATCGTTGGTTTCGTTGTTGTTTAAAATCGGCACCTCGACCGAGTGTCGTAATGAGTGCCAGTTGCCGGCTGAAAGGAGTCCAACGTCACAATTGGTCTTCGTAACGTGGTCAAGGGAATTAGTAACGGATCAATATTTTAAAGGTAGTTAAAAATCCTCTAGGGAATAGTGATATAGTAGATCATACATTTTTTTTTTTTAATATTTAAGAATAAATGGGATTTTTAAAATGAAGAATTTATCTTTTAGCACGATTCTCTATTATGTACGTGTATATAATTTGTTTAGCAATTTATTAGATTTATCTTTAAAGTTAGATTCAACTTTAAATTTGTTTTTAGCTGTCATTTGGTCAGTTATATATACGTCAGTGTGGTTTGCAAAGTTCCTCATGATTATTTTGTGCAATCTAATAAGAAGTGGCGTACATCCGAGTCATCATCACTTTTCAAGAATGTTTGTTTGTTTGGTTTGGTTGCGTTTATTCCTTCTTCTTCTTGTTTGAAGCATTAATTTATTTGTATTATCTCGTTAGGGGCCCAGACCCATGTGGCACGACACTCTTTCTCTATGCACATGACGATCGAACAAAAAAGCTTTATTCTCAAAATTTGGTTACTGAGTTGATTAAGAAATTTGTGAAGTAGAAACGATGATACATGCAAACTCAAATTAAAATTACTTTTTATGTACTGATCTTTATAATGTGCCCAGAAAATACGAAATATTTTTAATGCGATAAAAAGTGTTATAATTTGTGAGATCTAATCTTTGATTTTCTGTATTTCCTTCTCTCGTTTTCTTTGTCACTGTTGAAAGTCTGCCATCAAACAGATGACGTCACAATGATTCTTGAGATTCTAAGATCACGTGGTTTGGTTCTATCGTTCATCTTACGTGTATGGATGGATACAGTCTGAAAGGCAATGGAACGCTGCAATGTGTTCCAGGAGGATCACAGTTTTATCTGCTTTGGAACGATTCTATACCAACATGTGAAGAGGTTACAGGTAATACAAACAATTAAATCGTAAATAAAATTTAGCATATTCTAAGTTTTACAAGAAGAAAAGTACATTTCCTGTGCTGTAGTCAATGTCAGTTATGGTATATGATTGAAAGACTCTAATAGCGGCTTGATGAGCAAACCAACACATGATATATTCGTATCTAATATGCGATACTTGGCTTAGGCTAGTCTTTATAATAATCATAAAAATATTCCTTTTTATGTTTAGTGTAATCACCCATTGTTCATATAAAATGGTCATATTATGATAATGGTTATGAAGCAAAATATCAAATTCTATTCCATGGACGAAAGCATCCTTTATCGGGCTTAAAAGAGCAATCAGTTTAATTTTTTATCACTTTTCTGCGACTCACTGCTTTTTGAAGGTCCAGAAGAAAATACAAATTGCTTATCTACGCAAGTGCAATCTAGAATTCTAAAGAAAAGTGTGGGATTACAATTCTGAAAAGAAAATCTTCTGACAACCAAGCAAAAGAAAAGGTTCTAACTTTTTTTGGTAGGGGTCAAACATTTTATAACCATTTGAATTTCTAAAGGGGCACGGACCCGGTGTGCCCCTACCCGCTTAAATCTTTACGTTATTCCATCTAATGCAGTGTATCAAAAAAGTCTAGAAGAGCAATATACTTGATTTGAAGGAGTGTGTATATTTACATTGATTCACTTCTTATTATCACAGTGACAGACAAACCGACTGTCGTCACGGAACAATTCGCAGGTAAAATTCTAAATCTATAGTGTAGCCATTTTATGTTAACAATCTAAATAAGTTCATCATGTGGGCCTACTGCAGTGGGGGCCACACACTAAGTAATATATATGCGTTTGTAAAATGGCGTTTATTAACAATGCCTTTTCTATCACAATCAACTACTGTATCACATAAGCAGTGTTTACTTGTAACTCCTGTCATTCCATTCATTTGTCTATTTTCATTTCTTGATACTTTACCAAGTTACATGAATATTAAGCATTATATTAATATTTGTTTTCCTATAAGAAGCATTCTTTTCATATATTAGAGTAAATAGTAAATCTTCATAATAAGTGCATTCAAGACACAGCCATGATTCCAACAATACACAATTCGGAACGTTTTAAAAACAATAGTACTTTATTTACTCTTCAGTTTATTTTTGTTTGTGATCTTTTTTCCCCCCTTTTTTCGGACAATTACAGAAGGCATCATGAAAATAATATCCATCTGGGGTGTGTGAGTGCGTAATTTTAGAAAGCTGAATAAAAATTAACGAGAGGGCATTCGACTACTTTAAAGTTAAACAAAAGGGCGGTATACATGATTTGACGAAGAAGTGTGAAAATATTTACATTGATTTACTTCTCATTATTACAGTGACAGACATACCGACTGTCGTCACGGACCAATTCGAAGGTAATATTCCAAATCTGTATAGTGGGATTAAATTAAGTCCATCGTGTGGGCCTCCTGCAGTGGGGGTCACACTATTAGTTTATGGCTATGTGGGTTTGTAAAATGGCGTTTCGTTCAAGACGCCTCTCCTAGCACAATCAGCTATTATAATTATAAGCAGTGTTTTTATTTTAACCACTTTCATTTCATTCATTCACTTCATTCGTTTATTTTCATTTCTGACACTTTAAAAATATAATTATAAAGGACTTTATGAATATTTTTTCCAATGTGAAGTTTTTTTTTAAATAAGTTTGAGTAAATAGTAAATAAACATAATAGGTACATTCAAGACACAGCCGTGATGCAAAACTTACAACCTTTAGTATATTTTGTAAATAGTAGTACATTCTTTATTCTTCAGTTGATTTTGCCTGTGATTTCTTTATATTGTTATTGTTTTTGGACAATGGAAGGCATCATGAGAATAATATCCATCAGATGTGTGTGTGTGCGTGTATGGATGAGTATAGAAAACTGAACAAAAATAAATGAGAGGGCAGTAAACTAGTTAAAACCGAAATAATTTAACAGTTAATGGTAATTTATCATAAACTTTAGAGAAAGAATTTACTTGCAAACATCCGGTAGTTCTTATCATAACATTTTTATATTTTCTTTCATAGTTATAGTGATCAAGAAATCATGCACATAAGCATAGCTTGTACTTTTAATTGTTAAGTACATGATGTGAATTACCATTATTCATAACAGTATAAACTTTTCTTTGATAAATCACTTTGTATAAAATAATATCAATCATTGCACAGCTAGGTAAGTTCAAATTAACTTATTTTATAAAAGTGAATTTTAAGAATTGCATAAAACCTCCGACGCTAAATTCATACAGCTTTCATCGCATTACGTTTATTTCCTGTTTATTAACCATGGGCTTTATGTATAGCCTCCTCCCTTCAATCTTATAGTGAAAGTGAAAATAAGAGATGGATACTCAAGTATCTATCTGTCTTTGTAAAAATGTTAAGTAGAAAGAAAACCTTTTTATACATCGTGAATAAGCAGGGATATGCATTTCAAAACCAAATAATTCTGAAGACCTCTTCGTTTTTTATTCACGTTGTTTTGATTATACGAGATCCTCTCAAGTCTGTCAATGAAATATAATTGTTGATTGATGAAGAGCAGTGATTTATCACATGACTACTAGTGATGGTATAGTAAAGCAAAATAAAAATGGAACCTACGATGATTAATTATGATAGTGTTACCGATAGTGATGATAGTGATAGTGATGATAGTGATACCGATAGTGATGATAGTGTTACCGATAGTGACGATAACGATAATGATAGTGATAATAATGATAATGATAAAGATATCAATGATAATGATAATTAAAACGATATTGATGATAACATTCGGATATTACAGTAAACTACTAATGAAAAAAACAGTAATAACTATTTTAATGTAGCACCATAATCAGAGCGCTTTTAAAACAGTGTTCCCCCAACCCCGTCAGTGGATTCAAGAATGGATTCAAAACAATGCACACTCTCCACTACATTTAGGAGCATTATTTTCGGCCATTTTACGGACAAGATCATGCCAAACCAACCACAATCGCATTTACATCCTATACCGAGTATCCACTTAACATCTTGGTGGAGGGAAACAACGTAAATGAAATGCCTTCCTCGTGGACTGAAATGACATTACTATATTGAAGAGACATTGTAATCATCATTGTATACAACCTTTCTAGTTATATCATAAAGTTCATGCTATCTCATCGGAAACTACAGTGTATGATTTTTTTCGCATAATGAAGCCTGCCTATTATTATAGAAATACAACTAACTTCAAAAAGAAAAAGACGAAGAAATATTTTCCCCCTTTTCTCCCAACAAATCATTTCTATTATCTCTTTTTTTGGCACTATTTTAGGATAAGATTCTGTTTAGTACGTGTTAGTTAGTTTGAAATCATTCAAAATGTATATCATTATCTCTGTTAGAAACATGTGTGAAAACATATTGTATTCCTAACTGGTAGGGAAAGAAGGTCTGTTTTACACCACAATTTACTTTATGGTGTAAAAAATACATTGGACTGAGAAACATGGAAGTAAAGTATACCATACTTACACACAATGGGATGTGATACCAAATATGAAGCGTGCAATTTTCACAAACAACTTGAACATCTATTATTCATTCAGTTTCACTTTCTGATTAGTAGGTTAATTAATATGCATGCTGATAATAATTTATCGGGATAACTGAGCGTAATGTGAATCTGATGGGTCATATAAAACACCCTTTACTACAATGCAACGAGAATATACTTAATATTAACAGATTATTGCCTTTTAGAATAAACCGCTAAAATATACACTTTCGTAAAGATATAATTATTAATGCCAGGTGATTAAATAGTTTCGAATGTTATTTAGTTTCTAGGTCTTTGTAGTTGTTTTGAACGAATAATAAAACTATTTGTGTAAGGAGTGCATGGTAAGCCGCTATGATAGTCCAAGCCGTCTTGTAATACAAAGCTTCCTTGTAGAATCGTTTGTTAGAACTTAGAAAGAACTCCACCCCCCCCCCTCCCCCTCTCCTCCGCCCCCTCTAAAAAAGGGGTATATTTTGTAAGGTAAATCATGCAGTTAATTGGGAGGATAGCCTTAGTATCAACAGTGTCCATTTAGGAACGATAAATATGTTGAATATTACTATGTTTTGTTCTTGCTGCCGTTCGCACACCATCAAAGAAAGTCATCCTCTTCTGAAAGTGGAAATGCTTCCCAGTGAACAGGAGGCACACAGGAACGAAGGCCGATGAGGCCGAAATCTGCTGTTCGTTTTTCACGGTTTTGGGGTCTCGTAGAACTGACATTGGGAATCCAATGTAATAGGTCGATCGACTTCACAGTCAGTCCCTTAGATCTTCAGTCAATTCGGACTGTTTTGAGTCCACTCATTGTTTTTTCTTCGTTCTATTAATAATATTCTTCCCTTCAATATATATTGGAATGATTAGAATGGACTAACCATAAATAATTGCAAATTGTGTTCTTCCCGAGGGATACTCAGATTTGGTTTGGACGGGGGTGTGCCGCTCAAGCCTCGAAACCCCTATCCATTATTAGAGGTCATATTGGGGCATTTTTCGCGATTTTTTTTTTCTCCACAATTTCCGGATGTTTTTCGGATGTTTGCATGGCTTGATGATGTTAATTTTGTATATCTCATCAAGGAAAGTATGCCTGAAGAAAAATATTTGCAATGAATGATGGGGGTTGAAAAAGAAAGACGTAACTCATTGTCACCATCTATTTCACAGTTTTCGACATTACGTCATCAGTACATATGGGAATGGCATCCACGCCCACCAAAGGTAAATAAATTGTGTTAAATGTTCGTCTTGTATTGTAAGGAACTTCCTTTCTAATGAAGGTAAATTCAGGAAACCCACTCCTGTGGAAAACCATCGACATAGTTTGACCTAATGTATATTTTGTTTTCAATAACGAATATATTCAAGATACCCCATGTCTTGTGATGGCATCTCCAAACTCACAAAAGTTAGACACGAGAATCACAATTCTCCATAAACAGTTACGGCTACATGATGTGAGGAGACAATCTAGCGACTGTTCTGACTGAACCCCAATATTGAACTGGTTCTGTCTCTTAAAATACTCTATAATTTCGATTTCTTGTACACTTATTATTCGGAGCTTCAGTCAGGAATATTTCACTTTCAACAATATTTATAACCTTAAACAGTTGCTTGAAAACACCTAGACCCACGATCATGACAATGGCGAAAATTATATTCCTTAATCTAAAGTATTTCGTTCATACACCAAATAAACAAAACTAATCAAAGTGATGTTAACGTCCATAAATTATAACATTTAGTTTTGAAATTTGAATCTTATATCACGTATACGCCACTTTTTCGCATTGCCAAGTTGAATTCAACAATGTTCCGGAATATACTCAAGGAAAGTCATTTTCTTTCTTATATCTCCCGGTTCATTATAAGTTCCTCCATATAGCAAGGAGTGCGTGCCACCTACCACACAAACTCTGGTCTTTATGGGCACCACTGGCGGACTGGCTGTTCTTCTCCTTTTCATAGCATCCTGCTGGATAGTGTCTCGGATTCGAAGGCATCTTTCTACTAAACATGTGGCTAAAAAAGAGGTAATGAAGACACTCCCACACGCGGTCGTAGTATAGCACTGTGGTATATTGGTGAAGGCTCTTGACTGGGTTAGATCTTGCATCGGTGCTTAATCCATGGACGAGGTGTTTTGCCCACATTTTGTCCCTTTCCAGCCATGTGTAAAATGCATACTTGGCAATGTTGGGGGTAATAGTAATTGCAGTGTCCGCAAGAAAAGCAGTATTGGTACTGTTGTGGCTACCCTTGGTAAATAAGACCAACTTTTTATTATTTATTTTTTTATTCGATACCTCCTCTACCACCACCCCTCTTTTTTAAGTCTAAATTTTTTTTTTTTAAAGGAAATTGATAATACAGTTTCCGTTATTTCCTCTGTAACATATGAACATTCTTTCCTGTTTAAAGAAAAAATGGTATGTTTATAACTGATTTGCGCCTGACCCGAGTTTTCAGAGAATTATTATCCTCTCAGTAACTTTCATTTAGGTTTCTTGTACATTCGCATTAGACATTATAGCCACACATTGCTTGGTTATAAATTTGATTTGATTTATTTATATGTTTTATCTTTGTTTCAAGATAAGCATGTAGTTGGTGATTATCGATCCAATAATTAAGATAAAGCAATGTAATAAATTGGTATATCAGATAAAAATGTAAACATTGAAAAAACGATAATAACGGACCATTGGTGACTTGAATGTATACATTGAAATGGTGACACCTAAAGTGCTTTAGGGACGAATATCGCAGAATTAACAACTATTGTTTAGGTTATAATTATGGGTTTAACTTGCGCCTCCACTCTGTTTTAGGTGACTCACACCTACCTCGACATGTCTAGATCTCTTCAAAGAGGTGACACACAAAACCAGGGGACAGCACTGAATGAAACTCTCTCCCGACCCCTCCCAGGAACTCAGTCACGAGATGAAGAAGATAAAGACACCAAGCATTTGAAACCTACTGTGGTATACTATGAAAGCATTCCATCGAACAAACTTAATGTGAATTACGAAAGCGCCACAGACACCGTACCAGCGGACAAGCTGGAGGGTCACTACGAGAGCGCCACCAATACTGTTCTTTCAGATCTTCCTGAAGGCACGTATGTAAATGCAGAAGATGAGGACCACTTAAAAGATGTGGAACAGGATGACTTTGGTTATATTCTTCCAAGCACTCAACCAATTCTAACAGTACCAAGCAACGTGTTACCAAGTCAAGTGAGGCAGTCAGGCGGTCAGTTTCGACCACATCTTACCTATGATGAAGACGGTTATCTAGACCCTCGCTCATGAGATGTAAAATCTATCAGCCTTTCGGTTCCGAACAGAACCACACTCGATTGTCCTGTTATGAATTAGGTATGTGTGTCCCGATATAATTATCTGTGATAATACTGAAATGAATAGTAACAAGAATAATCATCCTTATAAATGACTTTCAAGATAATTTACAAAGCCTTTTTCTTTTAAATTTCACTGATTTCCGGAGATATCGATGTATGCATGTTAGCCGGGAAAGTTCAGATTGCAATAATGGAAGGACATCGTAAAGATTCTGTTATTTTTCAAGCCAATTTGAAATACTCACTGTGAAGTTTCATGTCAAGACTGGTTTGGAACATCGTGAAGTGCTATACGTGATAGTCTGATACAGTTAAGGCCAGGACAAATTCAATGTAAACGAAATAGAGAAAGTTGCTGAGAAATGCAGACTTTATAGAACAATGATGACGTTAGAGGTTGACAACCTAATTCCCGGCAATAACGGAAAGCCTTGTATGTTTTGTTTTATTACTCAGCAGTTGCAGATTTTCTTCCAGACTCAAATATTTGGTGGGAAATGAGTTTGATTCGGTTAAATTTTAGTTTTAACCGTTATTATAAGATAATCTATCTTAAAGGAAGAAAGCGATTCGTATCATCTTTTATAATGATTCACAATCATAAATATGCTATAAATATATAAAATTACAGCGACCAAATAATTTAGGGAATGATATTGATTAGAAGATAGTACGCATCACATTCAAAATCTGTAAATAGACACATTTAAATTCAACTATCCACATAGTACAATGATTAATCACGATGAATTTACTCGTGCGTCGGCAAGAAATTTAAGCCAAGAGTTGCTTGTTTTAAGAGGATTCATGATGAAGAAGATAAACTATCAAATTGCAAAGAGAAAAGGTAAACTCTCTTTCCATAATAAAAAATGGGATTGTGCTCCAACACTTTTTGATAAGTTTACTGTAAGCTAACATTGTTGACTTCTTCATTATACTACCAAAGCATATGCTCAAGCTAATTATTAATGTTTGTATTTTTTTGTATAAGTAATGTAAACGTTTTATTGTATCATTTCATGAAAGCTGCTTTTGTGAACCGGAAGGTACCAATAGCCCCAGGCACTCGCACCCAAACCCGCTATGGCAATCGTGCCCTTTCTATTTGTGCCAAACTTCACCATGAAATACACGAGTCCCCAATGTTAGAAACCTTCAAGAGTAAACTTAAAACTTATCTGTTCAATATGTAATGTAATCATATTTCATTTTTCAATGTATAAAGCGCTATGTAAATATTAATTATTAGGAATTTGTTATCAGAATTATGTATCATGTTATTCATGTATAATATTGTTGTAACTTGTAGGTTAACATTACTTTGTATTTTTGTTAAGGGAACAAACAGTCTGGTTAAAAAAATCTCACTTTTTATTTTTAGTATTTAAGTGTTACTTTGATATTATGCTCTTCAACATTCAATTGCTGTTTTCATGATATTTTTAGTATTTGTTTTGTATTTTAGGGCAAAGAAAATATCAGGTAAGCCAATAATCAGACCGGAAGTGGACAACTTTGATCCACAATTATTTTTAAAAAAATGTTGCAATGGACCTCAGGATGTAACTGACAGTGTACTTGCTACCATCTATTGGCCTAGTAGGGTCAGGGCATTTGTGTACATTGCTAAGAAAGCTGCCTCCATGGAGGCACTCGAGTGCAACTGAACTTGCGATTGCAGGTCAATTAATCCCACTTTGAATCAAATTATGGGGAAACTGTGGTTGAAGTACCTTCATAATATGCTAATTATCTCTGAATTAGAAATTTTTGACAAAAATTGCTATAACTTGAAAAATATTCATCAGAATTACTTCAAAATTGGCAGTTACATTTGCTTTTATACAAAAAAAAAACAATCCTATGATGGTTTTTGCACATACATACCTCACAAGCAAAATTACGTCCAATAATCATTCTAATTTCTGTTTTTTCTTTGAAATATTAGCATTTCATGTAAATGATGAAAATCATACAAACGGTGTCAGAGGATTCTTGTGCATAGCAAGATATTTGAAATTGTAAATACAATAACAGTAGTAGCACACAGAACAATCACTAATTCATGCCTTTGAGAAATTTGCATATAATTTGCATATTCAATGAGGGTAAATAAATTTCTCATAAAGAATTAGATTCTCCATTGTCTCAGCTTTCCAGAAATGTATGGTTTATAGGACTTTACTTAATCAAGTAATAATTTATTCAGAATTCTTTATCAACTTGCATTTCACTGTACTTTATACCAGACTCGCTTAGAAAAATTGTATTAAGCGCTTTATAAATGTAATATATTATTATTATTATAAAATATCATCGAAATATTATTTACAAAACCAAACATCGCAAGTATGAGCAAAAAGGGCAATTAATATCTCTAATTATGTATATATCTATAATTAAAAAGAAGTATCATTCGTGCATTGTACATAGTTCTGCATCAATTGTCATTAAGAAAGTCGTTCACTCTATTTCTATTATCTGGCATACAGTAGGTTATGGTTTCAAGACTTTCTGAGTATATTGACCGTACGGCGTGATTTAAGCTAATCATTTAGATATACTTCTGGTTATCAGTAGTACACTTCTGTTTAAATTTGTATGAAGCACTTCTCACGAAAATGTCGTAAGAGTAGTCATTCGTCATTTAAGAAAATGTAACATGAATTACATGAAATCTATTTGAAATCGTTGGTAAGTAAACCTAATGATTATTTAACAGGTAGAACCAAAGATTTATGCGTATTTATGCGTATACAATTTGCTTGTTGTTACGACGCTCCCAGAGCTTTACATTTTTAGTCACGAAGGCATATATTATTATAATTCAAAAAGATGTGAAAATGATGGAAATAATCCTTGTCGCAAAGTAGCAGCAATGACACCTGTTATCTGTTAAACTATTGCAAAAGACACGCAATTGATTGCGTGAAATCATAAAAATTATATTTAAATAATTTGAAAAATTGTATTACAAAATAATAATTTTTTTCGTCGTTAAACCATTTAATCAATTTGTCTTATGTTACTCATCAACCACCGCTATTCATATAATGAATACAAATAATGAAATTCACCCATCCAATTATTGAGTGAGTTATTTGAAATTTGTACAACGAATAAATAAATTCTATCACCAAAACATTTCATCTATTTTCTTGTGCAAATAATATTGACTACTGTTATTTATATATATTAAATATAGGTTATAAATATGAATTCCTCGGTTAAATGCACTTACTTTCATTTAGCATTGAGAAATGTGTTTTTCCATTAAACTATCTGCTCGATATTCTTAAATGGAAAAGATGTCAATTTGTATGTAGAGTGTATATTGCCAGTGCAAAGAAAATGAAAAGAAACGAAAGGAAAGGAAATGGCAATTCACTGAAATTTAATATAGATGAGCTTTGGAAATTCTCAATGGTACATGTATTATCAAATAGAGTGGGTTTATCATGTAGATGCAGACTTTTCAAGAAAGATTAATACCAAGCAAAAAAAACCTGCCTATTCCAATTTACGCACCCCCAACAAAATTAGAGATATAATTGAGAACTAGCATTGATTGCAGGGTTTCAATATCACTTCCTTTCAAAGCTACCGAAATATAGGAGAACAAATGTTGTGGCTCTCTGCAAATGTTAGCAACACAAGAGACAGCTATAAATTCTGTATACGCCATAATGTTAAAAATTGACATGTACGAAAATAAATCATAAATAATTTGATAGCTGCAGGAAGGAAAATATATGTTGAACGCAAAACAAAACAAAATATTTTTATAATAAAATCATAATATAGACCTACCTAATTTGTAGGTAATCTAAATCAACTAAAGGAAGTAGATAGTAGATCCTAAAAAGTTAGTTATATGAATTTCCCTAATCACTTAATGGTATTCATCTTGCCTGTATTTGATTGAATTGACGATATGTGCGTTCAAATTAATTTCAAATCACTCAGGTTTCTCATTCTAGTCATATGGATGTTCACTTTTATCAACATAATATCAATATCAGGGATTTGCAAATCATTGATAAATTACGTGAATATCGTGAGTATCAGAACTTTTACACGGAACCCCAAAAATATAAAAAATTCTAACAATGGGGTTCATACATCTCCTGTAATATAGGCATAGACATTAATTATTTGGTTTGTGATAAAAAAAACTAGTCGTTACAACACCTTGGGCCACATAGACTTAAATGGCAAAATTTTATCGAACATACTTTTCAACGCATTTACTGGACATACCGCATAGATTAAACAACTTCACCTCCTCCATTTCATCGCTTTTGAATGACTCTTAAGAATAAGATAATTTTAAACAAAAAAGACCGAACGGGGTTCAATTTACATCTTGGGCATCGGGAAGAATTCCTCCATTTCATATGTTTTGAATGTATGCAAACTTTGTTCGATTTTCTCCCTATAGGCTCCCTATGCGTAATCTTTCATTTGAACAGGGCCTCTCAGTTTTTTTGTAGTTCGGAGAGAGTTTCCCTGTGTACATAAAACGACTAAAATAAATCTAAAACTAAAATCTTGAGAAATGTTAGACCATTTGAATTCTAGCTAAAGCCATGGTCACAACCGGCCATGCATGTCTCTCGCTTACGATGAATTTCGTAGAAAATCCTCGCGTCTGACACGCGGGGATCTGGACGTGTCTTTGAAGGCAAGCATAACACGTAAGCGCTTGCACGATGTTTTTCGACATGTCCAATAATATCTGCGTGTGGCTATGCACGTAACACATGCAGTCATTAGGGACTTTTAGATTTGCCTGGACTGATAAGTGTAACGTCCATTCAAGGCAGTGCATTAAAAGGACGTCGATCGTAGCAACCCCCATTGTCTTCGTGCGAATCTAAAAGTCCATATTGTTCTTCTTTGTAGACTTTGCAAGGACTTCTTGCGAGCATTGCACTGGCTACTTGCGGTGGCCTATATGGAGCCGTAATACTGCAGTTGCAAGGTACCTGCACAGGGGTTGCACGTTCAAGTCAAGGAGTCATGCAGGTAAAGGTGGGAAATATATTTTTGAGGAGGGTGAAAGGCGCCAACTAGAGATCGTAAGAAGGACGTGCGGATTGCAGGGGTTGGCTTACGACCCAACTGCAACTCGCATGTACAAAAGGAGCTTGGTGGGTTGTGTACTTAGCAGTAGGTATGTCCCATATAGCTGTTTAATTTTCATGCTTTATATTGAATGTCCCGCTTCATTAATATGATTGGTATCAGGATAACTGACAGAGGAGGGATCGACGGGCAGACACTCAGGCCGACAGAGCCGACTCGCCTTCTCTATCTGTTATCGTTTCGTCATCGAGTGAAGATCGTTTCCGGCATCGAGACCAGCATAGTGGAGCAATACTCAGGAAAGCGTTGAGGATGTTTAAGCCCGATATGACACCAAACGAGATATCGTATGATTCAGTAAGGTCATACAACCCACCTGTAAGACATGACACAAGAGTCGAATATAAATGTACGACAATACAGTTTACAAAGTTTGCAAAAGTTATATTGTCCGCTCATCCTTATTTTTTTTTACTTTCTCTAATTTACAAGAAAAAGGGAATTATCAGTTTCCTAGGCCTTTATTTGTGTTTTGTTTTTGACGAGTTGCCTATCTTGCACATTGTTATAGCTCACAAGAATGACATGTCCTCGAGAGCCTTCTGACAGTCATTCTGAGTGTTAACAAGACCTGTATTTTGCTAGACATACCATCAAATTACCTATATTTTGACACAAAGAGAATATACTACTAATATTATTATGCGTTTATATATATATATATATATACATCGACAATGTCTCTAAGCTCTTTACAGATATATTATAACGACGGTCATTAAGGCTTTTCCGCTAACCCTGACTGTTCTCTTAGCAGTCAGGTAAAATAACCACCACCACTTTCCACTCCCTGGAGAGCATTTCAGCCAGGCCCCATTTTACAGACGCTCACTATTCTAAGCAAACTACAATGAATTTCGCATCCACGCGGGTGCCCATTTAACAACTGGGTGGAGAGTGGCAAATGTATATTAAGGACTTGCCAGAAGACGTTAGTGCCGGACTGTGATTTGAACCCTGTACGTTGTGATCTACAGTCTGGTAACTTATCCACTTGACCACAACACCTCTACTGAGCAGAAGATGTCCTAAGATCATAACAAACATGGTATTACCAAAGCTTATACGTATATTTCATTTCAGAGCATATAACATGTATGAACAATGATTTTGAACCTACCAAACATTGCTCCTGCTATTGGACCGCTTAGACCTATCCCGATGAAGAAGATAGACATTCCATTCTTATAATAACCTTCACCAACGTTTTTCAGCACCAAATGGAATTGAGATGGTACTAATGCGCCCATCGCGAGACCATTGAAAGCAGAAAGGACCATCAAAACCTCGAAAGTGTGCGCAACAAAGTTGATCGAGAAGGCGGCCGCAGAGAGAAGATAAATGAGAGAGAACCAGACTTCAAACTTTATGCACTTTCTGGACCAGAGGAAGCCAATTCCAAGACGACCGATGAAGTTGAAAGCGCCTCCTACGGTCGATATTTGGAAAGCTTTCTGGTGAGGAAGACCCTTTGCAAGGGCATTGGGCAATATGTATTGTAGCCAACCGTTATAGGAGAACCAAAAACCAAAGAATTGATAAAAACAACGAACATAAATGGGTGGTCTTTGAAGATTGTTAAGCCAAGGAATCTTGTAGCATTTCGGAGAGCTTTTAACAAAATGCCCACAACGGTCCTGTCATCATCTTGGTCAACAGCATCGTTTATGGGGTTCGAGTAAACTTTTGAAGGCTCGCATGCCCCACTAATTATCTGGTCGATAGAGTTCATATTTGCGATTCCAGTACCTTCACTTGTTACCCCTTCTTCGCTTCTAAATATGTCTGCCATTTGGCCTTCCTCGGTCCTACTAATGTTTAGTTCCCTTTCAGACCTCGTTAAATCATTCACAGTTGACGAACTTTCGCAATTATGTATTTCCTCACTTTCTCCAATTTTCCTAACGCCAGCGTCTTTGTCAATGTCTTCATTTTGAGTTATGTCTGCTTTTTGGCCACACTCGGTGATGCAAATTTCTACTTCCCTCTCAGACCTCGATAAAACATCCAAAGTTGATGAACTTTCGCCGTCTTGCATCTCCTCATTGTTTCCACTTTCCCTTACACAAGATGGGGACTGATTGTTCTCGTCAATGTCCTCTGAAGAATCTGTCTTATTCACCGGTTTCAGGAGGGCGCCTACCGCAACAACGTGAATGTTTAATCCACCAAGAATTAAAAGAGAACCCCTCCAACCGTACTGAACAAGAAGTTGTCCAAACAGCCAAGGCATCACTATAACTCCTACGCTTCCTCCAGATACCAGAAAGCCAGTGGCAATTATCATCTGGTTAGGAAAGTAATCATCTGGGCAGGTGTTTGTTGGTAGCAAGATAAGAACGTTTCCAATCCCTGTCAAAAAAAGTAATACGAAGAAGAAAATACAGGAAAGACGGAGTCAAGATTTCCCCTAGAAATTCGTTCTACGACAATTCGGCTAGTATTTTAATTATAATTTCAAAAGATTTAATCATCAGAGCAACTTCGATACTTTGTGAAGGCCTGTTTATAATAGGTCTAAAGAGTGCAAAGACATTTCCCAAAATGCATGATTAAAGCTAAAGACCAGTTATGGTCATGCGATTGCATTGTGAAAGAAACGTTGTGGAATGGATCAGAAAAGGTTGATCATTTAGCATATAAGTATTGGTGTGTACTGCAAGGTTCTGGAATCATCAAAATGATAAGAAATTTGGCCCAGTCTTCGTAAAGTTACAAGCACTGTACACAGACCATTAGATAAACTAATTTACCAAATATATCAATTAGTAGGCGGTTTCCCGGCAAAATTTTTATCATCATGTATTAGTCAAAACATATTCTTTTAACATGATTGGTAATAAGAGCTTCCATTTCATTTTTCAAATTGGGGCGTTTCCAATACTGGTCTTTACCTTTAAACACCAATTATAGAATCCTTATCGTATTTGGTTGAAACTAGTCAAATGTTATAAACATGAATGAATAAATGAAAGTATCGATAAATATATAGCTTTCTCATTTGAAATTGTCCATGTAAGCTGCGTCAACGGGAAAACTGTGTCCTGAACTATACAGTTGTTTTTCCGCATTATGCCCTAAATGGTGCAAGAAATGAAAAGCGCATTGTAAAAGTTAGCTATCACAAATATTAACTCCTTCATAACCTCACCATATGCTGCCATTGCTACCGAAAACTGCCAGGTTGTTTGGGCGAAAGAAGAACTCACAAGTCCTAGGGTCGCTACTGTCCCTCCGAACATCACTAGCTGTCGAACAGAGAACCTTCGAAGTAATGGGATGTTCAACAAAGCTGTGAAAAGATATAACAAGAACGGCTTTTAAAACTAGTTTGTTATTCCCCTTGCATTTTTGTTAACTAATCCCATTCAGCTAACATAAAATCCTAAATTTCTGACAATTTGATTTTTTTTTTCATTCAACTTGGGCACATGAATGGTAGACAATCATTGAATTCCTCGAGAGCCCCACTTCAATATTGCAAAATCTAAGGTATCAAACATGTAGCCAAAATGGGTCGTTGAATATATTCATACACGGACATAAATATAGTAGGTAAGTTGTTGATATACGATGAGTGGGCATGTATGCATTCAAGTTTTCCTGAACAGATAGTGAGCTGTGTAAAAACTTGGATTCCGAAGTCTCTCTCAAAGAGAGAGAGAGAGAAAGATAGAGGGGGTAGCGATATTAAAGCAGAGAGAGAAGGGGGGAGGTTGTAGTCCAGCGGTTTGATCACTTGACTGAGAATGTGAAGGTCGTGGGTTCGGGTATACATTTACCTAGCAAGTAAGGGGCACCAAATACGAGTCCAAAGAAAGAGCCGAGGTAGGCAGCGCTGAAATCAAACTCTTGGGTCAGATCGTTGAGAATGAGGCCAAATGATCTGACGACGCCGTTCTCCAGGAAAGATATAAAGAATAAACCCATGAGGATGACCCAACGTTTAGTGCTTCTGGTCAGGTCTCGATGCCGAGAGTTGTCTGTTGATGTAGCTGATGATTTAAGAAGAAATATCTTTTACATGATATTTCATCAAGAAATAACATATAGGATCACCGATCACAGCATTTCAAAAAGAATACAATAGCCTCATAAAGTAGGCATGTAATAATAATAATAATAATAATACATTTATAGAGCGCAGAAACTATCCAACCTTATGTATATACTCTACTGCGCATCAAAAGCTCCTGATATGCTTAGATTTACAGTTAATCAAAAAGATTTTCAGTTTTGATTTAAAGATATTTACAGATGGTGATTTCCTGACTTCAAATGGCAAGTTATTCCAGATTTTTGGGGCTGCACAAGCAAATGCTCGATCACCTAGCGTTATTATTGTTTTGATAGATGGGATCTGCAGCAACAAAGTATATCGGGAACTGCGCAAGTTGCGATTGTGTTAATTAAGTTTGAAATTCAACAGTTCTTTGATATAAGTGGGAGCTTGACCAAGAAATGCTTTATATACAATTAACAAGATTTTGAATGTTATTCTCTGGCGTACTGGAAAGCAATGTAGATTTCTTAAAATTGGGGTGATCCGTGTGAATTTGGAACAACCACAGATCAGCCTTGCACAGGTGTTTTGAACCCGTTGCAATCTCACTATTTGAGAGTCAGTGATCCCATACAGTAGACTATTACAATAGTCCAACTTATTGGTGATACATGCATGAACAATGTCTTTCGTAATGTCCTTATCTAAATATTTTCGATACGATCATGTAGTAATAATGTAGCTGATTTACAAACATTTGTAATGTGCTCTCTCATATTCAAATTCGCATCGGACTGTACTCCGAGATTTCTTGCACTAACAGATGGTTCTGTTACAGAATCTCCAATTGATACACTGTTTAATTTGATTGTGGATGTCTGTTTAGGTGTGCCAATGATCATTAATTCAGTTTTACCATCATTAAGCATGAGCCTATTTTGCAACATCGATCCACGTACATAGTCAACACGTGTTTCTAGAAGTGAGAGACATCGTTCTTTATCATGTTCATCAGGTCTGAATGATACATAAAGCTGTGTGTCATCTGCATAGCTGTGGCATGATATCTCGGGGAAATTCGTTTGAACATTTGAAATGAGATTAGCAGTGTACAGAGTAAATTACAAAGGACACATCCGAGAACCTTGTGGAACATATTGCTCCGATTGTCTCATTTTCGCTCGCGTGAACATTGCCAGCACAAAACACTGACCTCTACCTCCTGGACGGATCATCGCCCATTCCCATTCACTATACGTTACGTACTAAAAGGCTGTATTGTCTGACCGTTTATGAATATTCATGTTTTTGCTAAACTCGGCAAAATGTTTGCTTTTACTAAATGGAAAAATTACGGTGGGGGTTGGAAGAAATGGACATAATGAATATAGCAGAAGTGATAATTGATAATTCATGCTTCTTATCCTTCGTGTGCTTGACCTATAATCTTACAATCACTTGGCAGACTGAGTCCAAATTTCGACTTGTTTCACATGTGTATTATAGGCAATGGCGAGCTTGCAACCTATTTTGAAAAATTACGGTGGGTGAACTTCCAAAAATCAATGAGACATGAGGGCTCCAATGAAAGAGCTATTGATAACGTACGTCGGGGTGGATGTGCTTTTCGTTTAAACAAAAAATGAATTTTTAACGATTTTCTAAAAAAACGTCCATAGACTAACATGTATGGCTGCTGACTCTGACGATAGGGGGCGTTGTGAAATGAGACTAAACGGAGCTATATGCTCTAAAAGGCACTGGGAAATCATCAGAGATGGATTACATCTTCTATTTTGGCCTTTTGATATCTATTCGCCAAGTACGACTCTATCCATTCAAGAGCAACACCATCTATGCCAAAACAGGCCTTTAAAGTTTCCGATAAGCAAGAATGATTTATGGTGTCGAATGCACTGTTTAGATCTAATAAAAGTAAAATAGTGACTTTCTGGGAATCTGCATCAAGACCAGGTTTTTTCAATAATGGTGTGATGAGGGCATTTTTCCATTGCATGGGAAAATAACCAGTCGAGAGAGAAAGATTAATCAATGATATGAACACAGGAACTAATATGTCGATACATTGTAGAAGAACTTTCGTGGGCATAGGATCTAATGAGCATGACTTCTTACTGAGGTTAAGTATAAGTTTTTCAACTTGGTGCTCAGAAAGAGATTTGAAATTGCTCAGAACATCGACCTCATGGTAAGTTGCTAATGGAGAATAAGTCCTGGGTTCATTCATTGCATCTAATCTTGTTTCAATATTCTTGTGGATTTTCACGACTTTGTCACAAAAATAATCACCTAGGTCATTACAAAACGTATGTTTATCAGTACTACAAGGTATCAGAGGTGTATTATTAGACATGTTCAATAGAGACTTGACAACATTGAATAACTTGTTTTGATTATCCTATTTTCCATGATCAGATCTCTGTGATATTTTCCACGAGCTTTGTTCAAAAGTTGCAATGTTGCATTTCGAACGGACTTATAGTTGTCCCAATCCCTATCGGCCCTAGTTTTCAACCAACGCTTTTCAACCTTTCTCTTTGTAAGAGCAAGTAATACATTAAAATTAAATATGTAAAACATGTTCCATCTGAACTGTTTCAGAATACTTTGTTAACATATCCAACGATCTTGAAAATTCTTCTCCCATAACCAACAGAGAAGTTGCAGTCAACTTTGAAATGTATAGTATCAATCAGATAAATAATGAAATGCCGGAGTTTCAGCTTGATTTTGATGCAACCAGATAATACAATAGAAGTCTGAGTATGTATTACCAAAGCAAATATCTACCTAGATAGCAAAATATCTGGGGCCAATCTGGGTTTTGTCTGGACCGATCACGTGGCCCATACAAAAAAACAGATGTATACCAGATGGGCCTTCCAACCAATAATAATAATAATAATTACAGTGCTTATATTGCGCCTAACACTTACTTTGTCAGAAGTCTCTAAGCGCTCTACAATAATGCAGCATAATTACACTGGCTTTAGCAGTGCAGCTGTTACGCGCGCAATAACCCACAAGTATATGGAGCCCACGTGGCCCATATAAACACCAGATGTTTACCAGATGGGCTTTCCCACCCAGAACACACAAGTACCAACACATATGGGCCCCATGTGGGTTTTTGGTGGTGAAAATCGCACTTCGAGCACCGCCTTGGCTCAGCTAAAAACCAGGCGTATACCAGATGGGCCTTCCCACCCAGAACCCACAAGTACCAACACAAATGAGCCCCATGTGGGTTTTCACTACTTTCACTACATTTCACTACTTCGCATAAATTACATTTAATTAAACATGAATTATGAAAAACACTAACTATGAACTAAAACATTTTCAATGAATTTGTGCCAAATGGTTCAACTGGTCCAGTTAGACCAGTTAAATCCAACTGGTAAGCCTGGAAATTGAAATGGGATAACGGGTCCAGTTGTACTTGACCAGTAATTTCTATAACTGAATTCAGCCGGGTAAAAATAGAACCCATTTAAACAATATGAAGCCCATTTAGAAACACATTGGCCCATATGGGGCCCATATCTAACCCACATGTAGCCCATATAAAACCCACTTGGTCCATCTGGTGCCCAATTGGTGCCAAATTGGAACCCTGGTGCATATTGTTGGGCCCATTTTGAGGCCCATCTGGGGCCCATATACTAGCCCAGTTGTTACCAGATAAAACCCAGATTGGCCCCACAACATTTTGCTATCTGGGTAAGATTGCTTCATCCAATTCTGTATGATAGTGCACTTTCTCCACTTCATCACAATGCACGCAATCTCAAAACAAACTTTGGCCGACTCCAGTAATCCTTTATGATTTAAATGTTGATGTCTCCGTACTTGGCTTATGCGAAACCTGGTTCATTGATAACCCCAGTCCAGAATCTGGCCGAATTTTTCTTTTAATAATCTCCACAACGCGATACGCCCTACTATACCTGATGCAAGCCGAAGATGACGTGACCCCCAAAATCCTTATATTTTTACACCCAGTGAGTCTGGATCACTAGGGACATTTAGATTTGCAAGACGAGAACGTGGACCTCTACGTGTGACATCCTTTTAAAGACCGTCAATACTACTTGGCTAGAAGAGATAAGACCACACAGCGAGGTCACTGACAGGTGGCTATCTCATTAACTCAGCTCTCAACTAACATAAAAAAGAGGATCATGGGGGGACCAACAGGCACCGATTGGGGAAGTTTTCTATATAGAGGGAGCAAGAAGCTACAAGTAGGACAGTGGGGCTTTAAGGCAATGTGACGTCCTTTTAAGGCACTTAAAAGGACGTCACATTGCCTTTAAAGGATGTCACACGTAGAGGTTCACGTTCTTGTCGTGAAAATCTAAAAGTCCCTACTGACCTCAGTGGCCTACATGAACGAGTTGCTTGATGACGCCATCTTCGGCGGCTTGCAGCAAGTGTGGTGACTATTATAATATTAGTGAAATATGAAGTAAGAACCGGCCAGATTCTGGATAAATTTGCCCCCTGTGTTATATTCAGTAGAATAACAATTAATAGAGAAGGAAAAATAGGAGGTGGGGTTGGTTTCTATATTTCAGATCTCAAAGCTAGTCTTTGATATCAAACCTGAACTAACTCTCATCATGACCTCAGATGTCGAATGGTTATTTATCTACATGTAAGTAATAAATCGCCATGACAACACCATAGATGAGGTTTACGGGCCTCCCAATGCCGCTTTTAATAAATAAAAGCACATCATTCAGTCATTATAAGCCTTACCCTTTTCTTAGGACTTTAATCTCAACATGCTCCACTATCAATAGAATTTCAATTGCAGGTGTTTTTTTTTACAGATATTTTAATCTCAAATGCAATTATTCAGGAGGATACGAAGCCTACCAAAATGTCTGATAACTCATCGATCCTGACAGATAAATTTGTTTACTGATGTACAAGTCTATAAATGTGACCCTCCCGGTATAGCTGATTGGGGTTGTATTAAAATGATTATTTTTTCCCATATTTTTCCCTCCACAGGAATTTTATTTATTTTAATTTGCAACAAATGAACAAATATATATTCAAGGTAATTTAATTTATAACATAAATAAAATTAACTTCTATAGATACAAGTATTGTTAAACTATTGAGTTATCAGAAAACTAACACATTTTCAATAACATATATTTGATATTCATGGAAAGAAAAAATACGGAAAAATGTCTTTTTATGTAAACAAATTCCTGAATCGAAACCCATTTTGTTATGAATCTATTATTTCTACAATTCGAATCTGCAATATACTTTTCGTTTTTGAAATAATTTATGATCGAAACTCTAATATTATCAAAGTCGGGCAATTGTTTCTTTATTTTGCAAGTATACACCATCCGTCGCACCACAATCAGTATACAATTCAATGCATAATTATTTGAACCTCTTAAAACAAATTGTTTATCTTGTAATGAAAATGTTAATTTATTTCCGGTTCCAGTATATATCCCGTGCCCCAATCTTCTGTGTGCCCATGCCTTGAGCCATAATGCATGGCCGTACAGAGGATTTTGGGTAAAATGCAATGAATTATTGATAATTTATTGCATTTTCTTTGTTTTTCATTTTATTTGTGGGAACTGCCCCCTACCCTAGCCCCCGCTGCGTACAGTCATGGTTCAGTGGCAAAGCAATGGCCTCGTAACTGTGAGACCCCAGGATCAGAATCGTGTCGATGTGCTATATAAGTGCCCTTTTGTGGGGCATTAATCCTCATTACTGTAATTTATGACTTAACCCTAAAAAGGCCGGGCTATTTGAGGTCTTAGTACGGCCGGGGGGGGCATTATGCCCCCCCCCCCCTTAAGATCTCGGCCGCGAAAATTTGCACGCATGTCAAGTGAAAAGATACCTACCTTTGGAGGGACTGAAGCTTCTTGCCAATGCATTAATTTTACCTTTATTTGAATATTGTTGTAATACATGGTCTAATTGTTCACAAAATGTCCGAGATGTAATCATTAAACAACACAAGAAAATGGCCAGAGTAATCTTGGGGGCCAATGTAAGAACCCCAACTCAAGAAAATTTAAATAAACTCAAGTGGGTAAGCATTCAAAGTAGGTGGAATTATTTCAAATGTAAAATGATTTATTCTGTTTTTCAAAATCAAACTCCCGTCTATATTTTACAAATGTTTCAAAAAACCCAATCTTTACATAATATTAGAACACGCAGTGCACAAAACGCAGGATTAATTTTACCCAAAATAAAAACCCAGATGGGGAAACAAAGTTTTTCATTTGATGGTGCGGCTTTCTGGAATACTTTACCTAATTTTTAAAAAAATGCACCATCAAATTCTTCATTTACTCTTTTGTTTTGGCGCTATAATAATTTAAATCATTGAACTGGTCCATTGTGTTGTGTTTGTTTCTTTTCTTTTGTTCGAAAATGTTGTAACTTAATTCACTTTGTTTCGATTTGGATTGTTTGTTTTTCAATATGTTTGTTAATTTTGTATTTATGTTGTAGGGCCTCCACGGAAAACAGTATTGAACTACTGATGGAGCCACCCTACTAAAAAAAGACTAATAAATAAATAAATAAATAAATAAATAGAATAATATGATAATTTCATTTTTTTGAAAAATTCATTCATTTGCATATTTATGGTAATTTATGCAAATAAAGTCATACAAATCACATTTTTACCCATAAATCATATATTATTCATATTTAAGAATTCTTGTTCACTACATATATTCATTAGACCATTTTGAATAATAATACGACAAAAAAATTGGAAGAGCCAGCTTATTCCTTATGTTATCCCTTGTTTTGATAATTTCTTATGTATTTCATTGTTTTTTCAACTTATGTATTTCATTGTTTTTGTTGGTTTATTTCATTTGTTACTACAATTTAACTATTTTGACTCCCTAAACAACCACCTAAACTTGAAACAAGACCCAATAACCCATGTTTGATCTGTTTTTAGGAAAAATGACTTTTCCATATGTTTTGTACACAAATCACGAAAATGAGCGATTTTCGGGCTGACATGCAAAGACAAAAGGTCACGTGACCTTGTAACCCTAGGTCCGATTTTCAACAAAAAAAATCTTTTAAAAGTTGCGCAAGACTCGAAAGAAAAAAGTCAGCGAGCGGCGGGGCGCCATCCATATGCGTTCCCGAGCAATCGGAAAATTCGTGGAGGAGGGGGGCCATAATGGCCCCCCGGCCTTATTAGGGTTAAGGGCATAGGTCCCCTAGTTTATAAGCATAGAAGCTTACATATGTTTTAGCAGTCACGCAAAACAAACACTGGCAAATTATTGTTCAATAAAATTCTTAGAATGTATACTATTATCTGGATCTATTAGGAATAAATCATTGTCAAAATAATTCCACAAATTGGGGTAAAAACAATATATTCCAACTATATGAGCGACAGTGTATGTTTAACATGCGTACAATCACATATCAGATGTATAACTGTTTCAATCTGTTCAATACAAAATGTACATTCTTTTCTTGGGACTAAATTCATTTTAAACAGTAGATCGTTCGTATATAATATGCGTTGCAAAACCTATCGTAAGCCCACATCATTGGTACAATTAAATCAGATGGAACAATATGTTTCCCAACTCTTATCATTCAGGTCGAAAATGCATTTCGATTTTAGAAAACTTTTACATACTCCTTTTCATCTCTTTAAACAAATTGCATGGATATGTGAACATCCTTTAATACGTTTCATAACAAATGCATTGTATCTGGTAAAAGGGGTTGCGGCACCTTGTTAAAAAATAGTACAATTGTTAAACCCTTGTCTTATTACATCGCATAATCCACGATAAAAAAGAAAAATTATTTGAATATAATAATTTTCTTGGAAACGTTCCAAAGAAAAAAAATCACCATTTGTCTCTAAAATATCATTGACAAAACGAACTCACTTTTCACACAATTTTGTTTACTTTATATTGGGCTATTGCTTATTTTAATGTTATCATTATTCCATAAGGGTTGGCAAGAAATGTTATCATAATGCATGGACAAAAGTGTACTATAAGCCATGAACATTTCTTTCCAAAAAGGGTTCTTTGATTTACCTGCCAGTTCCCGAAAATAATTGTTTCCCATATATAATTTTAAATCTTGCAGTTTAGGCAAGAAAGATTGCAAAAGGCAGAGGATATTGCTACCTATTGATCCAATTACCAATTTCTTAATCCAGGAATGTTTTAATGATTGGAAATGTGTGTATATATCTATCATTTTAACCCCTCCATCTGAATAACTTTGTGACATTTGACTTCTACTTATTTTATCAGATTCTCCCCCACATAAATTTATAAAAGTGAGCATTTATATTTTTCAAAAGATTTTCACCTGGATTAGGGAGGGACAAAATATGGTAGTTTAATTTGGATACCAACAATGATTTGACGACAGTGACTCTTCCAAGAACGGTTCAGTATCGCCTCAACCACGGTGTTATTTGACTTTTGATTTCTTTAAAATTTTCATTATAATTGTGAATTACCAATTTGGGCAAAACCGTAGAAAAGTCCATACCAAAATATCTGAAATAATCATCAAACACCCAATTTAGATTTCTATTCAATAGAACACCGCCTTTCTTGTTTTTTATAACCTCCAATCCATATCACATGTGTCTCCTGTATATTAACTTTTAAACCAGACATTGCATTATATTTATCTAAAATGTTTAATGCATTGTTTAATTCCATTGACCCGTTCAATGTTAGAAGGGTATCACCTGCATATTGAATTATTTAAAGTTGTCTATCAGGTAAGCTCAAACCAACAATGGAATCGAAATTTTTAAACAAAAGACCTAGTATTTCGGTGGATAATAGAAAGATTAAAAGTCTTTGTGCTGCGAGCGTGTTCATAAAAATTAGAGCTCCATTACCCCCCCCCCCCCCCTCTGTTGAGCAAAACAGATTAGTGTTCACTACCCCCCCCCCCCCCCCCCCGCTTATTCGGCCGGTCGGCTGAGTCGCCACCAAATATTTTCTCACGAATTGGGCCCCCTCCCTCGCCGCCGACTGGATCCGCCCCTGGACCCCTCAAATGATAGTTTAGGAATAATGAGTAATTAGATAAACAAATCCGTTACTATAATAAGGAACTTCAATAGGGAAATAGGAAGAAACACGCACACCCGAATTCACGCCCACGCATACACCCCACGCACATTTTAGAGGTATGTCTAAAATTAAAATCTTCAGCAACCTATCTTGAAATACATCCACGATAGCGACTTCTTTTGAAAAATCGATCCTACCCTTTTTGCGTCGCCTATTGAAATGTATTACGTAATCTGAGCATAATTTCGATGGGACATACAAAAGGGCAGTGAAATTCCAGAAGTTGATTATTCGAAAATAGTTGTACCTAATCATATAGCTAAATGAATCCTGACAATGGGTAATTGTCCCGGAGGTAGTAGTCCTAGAGGATGGTTGCCCTAGGGGTAGTTGTCCTAGGGGGTAGTTGTCCAAGGGGGTAGTCGTCCTAGAGGGTGGTTGCCCTAGGGGGTAGTTATCCTAGGGGGTAGTTGTTCTATAGGGGGTAAATGATTGTGGGTGGTTATCCGGAGATATCCAGGGGATAGGTGTCCAAGAACCGTCTGGAAAGGTATTTGGAGCCAACTCATTGCTTTATGACAATTTACATTCACAAAAAATGTAATTAAATTGTAATAATATAGTTGGGAGAACTACGGAATCGATCAGATCATTTTTTCCAAATTTGTATCATTAATAATGGTCTGTTTTCACTCAAACTTTCAGATTATCATTAATTGCACATCTAGCATTGAAGTCACTACCTTAGCACCATTTTCTCACATGTGAACAATGTTACCAAATCCCTTTAATGCGACCAGTCTGATATGTTTTGTTGACATAATATAATACCAAATTTACGCAGTGACCAAAATAAAGTAAAAGTTATCTCATGATAGTCGAACATTACGAGGTTCCTATCACAAAGTACATGAATCTGTTCTATTTTCATTTTTAACTATATATTTTTAATTCAGCCATCAAGCTTATAATGAAATTAAAATATAAATTTGCCTCTGCAACAATTTTTTAAAAATCCATTCTTAACAATTTATATCAATTTACATGTACTATAACTCACAGTTTATTTATTCCGATTTTTTATTTAAATACAATTTGCCATTCTTCGTAGTATATATATATATATATATATATATATATATATATATATACTATAGCAATATATCATTAATATGCCATATGCTTTTAGTACAATTCTATTGATAGATAAGTGAAAGTTCTAACTTTTCACTTTTACAATTCCATTCTTCATTTTAGATATTTAACCACGTATTTTTTCTTTTTACTATTTCCTTATAAAAGTAATGAACAAAAACAACATGTCAACTAAATAATGAGATTACAATAGCTCAATCATAACATTACTAGTTATTTTTTTTTATTTTGAGGAATGCAATTGTTAATTCGATGTAATATGAAATGATATTTAGAAATTGTTGTGAACGTGCAGAATTCATCCTTTTGTTGCAAAGTACAGTAAAAAAAAAAAAAAAAAAAAAAAAAAAAATTAAAAACATTTATATATATATATATATATATATATATTTATTGTAACGATCCGCTCCGCGGTCGTGACGTAACAAAGAGGCCTAACTTAAATGAGTCATCGATTGTTGTTTCAAGCGCGTCATACACAGACGCACAATGTTTACGTATTTTGCATACGAGCGCTTGACATTCGTATCTTTTATTGAGATGCCAAGATGTTTTAATTGTTTATTAATATATCACATGAATTTGGATGGAAAGTTGTTTAGACAAGGTAACTTGTTAATATTTACTGCAACTGATATGTCATTCAGAGTGTTGTATTTAATTAATGGTAAAATAAGAGATTTACTTAGACATCTTTTGCTCTGAACTAGCACAGTCTTCATGTTAAGTCCATTCTCGCTGCGCGTGTGCTTTTCCAAGATCGCTTAGCGCATCGTTTTCCCCCACGTCCGCATTATGCCTTTATAACCTTTCTTAAACGCAAGGACTTGGAATTGGGCGCTCGTCGGAACCACACATAAGCTCTCTCTCTCTCCTCCCATAGCCATCTAAAGAACTACACGTTATTTACAACTGGAATATGAAGGTACAGAACGAAGTCAACGCTGGAATTAAAATGGACCAATATTAAGACGCTGGAATTCATATACCACTATTAAGATGATGGAATTAAGATGCTGGAATTAATGAACCACTATTATTCAGATGCAGGAATATGCTAAGTCCACCTCTCCCCATAAATGCTATGGAATTAAAATAAGACGGAAAACTCCCAAGTCCCATAAATCCCAATGAATCATTGCCCTTCAGTTTATTACATGTATTATAATATAAGAACAACAATAATATAATTTACCTAAGTATAATATATGAGCACAAATGACAGTGGTGATTAAGATGTTGTAAATATTTGAAGTACATGCATTAATAAAAGTTGACCATTTTCTTTTGTCTTGAAACTGAAATTATGAGTCTATAAACACTTTGTCTTTCTTCTTGACTGGTACTCCGTCATAGTCGTATATTTCGACGAAACTAATGTAAATAAGTACTGTAGCTTCCCCCGTCTTTTCTCAAATAAAAGATAAGACCTAATTACTTTAACCGCTCGGACATTATGAATAAGATGTCGGCTGACGAATATCCTGACAGATATAAAGAATCAGTTTCCCCAGCTGGGAAGGAGAATAATCCCGACGTAGAGGTTGAGGTTGAAGACGGAGGCGGGGGCGGCCGCCACAATATATTAAAAAAAAATTTTTTTTTAATATTATAGTATTAATGACTGCTTTGAGAGAAATAGTTGTTTTATTACGCTCAAGGGAAGGTTAGAATTCGTCGCTGTTTTCACGAAGTGACGGTAGTGAAAAAAAATTGCATTCACTTTGCGTTACGATTTTCCTCGCTACCGTCACTTCGTGAAAACAAGGACGAATTGTGCTATTCCCCGAGGCTTGCCGAGGGGAATAGCCCAATTGTAACCTTCCCGAGAGCGTATGAAAACAACTATTTCTCGAATATTAAAGCAGTCATTAATACTTTTATATGCCGAAAAAAAATAGACTAAAAAATAAAAAATAAAAAATACTTTTATTTTTGGTCGAAGATGAGATTCGAACTCTTGCGTACAAAAGGTGTTGTATCTTCAGTCAGCGCCTCAGACCTCTCGGCCATCGCGCGCTATCAAAATGCTTGGCAGTTTTGTACTATATATACATTAAAATGGATTGAAACCGGCTTCGCGTGTGATGAATGCTTCGCAAAAGCTCCATATACGGACTCTTCTTTTACTTTTGCAATGCATATTGGCACGAACTTAGATCAAGATCTATCGGCAGATGTTGTTTTTTTGTTTTTGAGAGTTAATTTTCGTCTTCATGTCAACAATGCAAGATAAAATTGTCGGTAAGATCGATCGAGATTCAATTGTATTGAAATTGCCGACCAATTTTTCGCACACGTATGGTATCCTCCATCGCTCAAACCATTTTTTAACATGTAAACCTATGGGGTAACCATGGAGACTGACCTATTTTTTTAATAACCATGGTTATTAAAAATATTGAAATGTTTTATGCATGGTTACCGGGAATTTTACAGGAACAGTTGAAGTTTATGAATGCAATTCGACCAATCAGATGGCTGGATTTCTTAAGTGAGGTATATAAATATATATATATATTAAATTGAATAGAATTGAGTCAAACTTACCCATTTGTATTTCGCAACAAAAGTATCTAATGCAGGAGATGTAGATTTGATCAACTAGAAAAAGCCAGCAGTTTTGATATTACTTTCAAACAGCTAGTTGTAACGCTCTGATACTGGTTAAAAGTTTTTCGAAATACAATCGACACATGAATGTCACTACAAAGGTCTTAAAGTGGCAGCTACCACGTGCATGAAGTAAGTCTATATCGCTATCAGGCCCTCATATATATTGGAAGCTGGTTTTCAGATGACATAATCATTGATTTCTAGGCACGGATAAGTTACGTGCCAATTCTTTTTGTCGCTTTTGTGTTGAATCTCTTTGAAGTGTTCCCCGAAAAGCCTCTATCATACCCCAGTCTTATGCGGTGGTCACATCCCGCCGTACTTGCAAGTGCGTGCTGTCTACGTGCAAAAACGTGGGCAAAATTTGAGTATCCGTACGTGATGAGTACCGCCTCCGTACGGATTTGGGAGCACGCAGACACACCGTAGCACTTTTAGTGCACGAGGAACTTTCGCTGCGTTCGGGCTGCGTTCGGGCTACCGATTCACCCCGGTGCGTGTGACGTGCGTGCCCGGTACTGCCAACGAGCGCACGACGCACTGACTCCGTGCGTCTTTTAAAGGCGCACGTGATAAGTGCGTGGTCCGTGCTTACTCGCCACTTCCCCAGTTCAGCGATCCGATGAGCACGCAGAACTCACGTGGACCGTACCGAGTAAGCACTTACAACGCACGTTGTTCGCACTGATTTATGCAGTATATAGTCTCTTCGGTGGAATGGGCGGCATCTTGAGGCAGCAACAGCTGGGACTTCTGGAGAACATCGGAATGTCGTCCTATATAAACACCGAGTTCATCGCACGTGCACGCACTTACAACATACGAGTGTGTAAGGATACCGTACGTGAGCAGCACTTGTAAGTACGGCCTCCGTACGATAACGTGGCAACCGCACGGAGACCGTACGTTGTAAGCACGTACAACGCACTTACCACGTGCGCAACGTACGATGCACGCAACCGTTCACGGCCAGGCGTGGCGTGCGGGCCTCGTACTTACACAGTGCGTGTGACGCGCGTTGCCGGTACTCCCTCCCTGCCTTTGCCACTCCCTCCCTACGTTTTCAGAAAAACGTGGCGGCCGTGGCCTCCCCAAAAACCGTACGGACGTAAAACACGCACGGTGGGATGTGACCAACGCTTTACCGAGGCTAGATGAACACCAGACTGACAAAAGTACATTAACCTTAACGGCCTAGAGTTTTGTCAATTATTTTTTTATCCAGTGATCTAGATACAGCAGACGGCGAGAAATTGCGTAAATAATAAAAAGTCCACAGGAGTGATTGTAAGAAGCTTAAAAATAAGATTGAGTTCTAGGAAGAAGTGAAAAAGAATGTGTGCGCGTTATCATTGTTTCTATGCAAGTGTGAAAGAACCTCAGATTAAAAAACAATTATTTATTTATTTTTCCAGTCAAATATCCAAAATCAGAATAACATATATAAACTATACAGTCATGCAATATATAATCGAACAAATGAATTACACAAGTAACGAATATTGATATGTATCTTCGAAACAAAATAACTTTACAGAGTAAATTTAAGTTTGAGAATAAGACAAATATTTTATTTTGCTTGAATCAACTGAGAGGGGAACATGGGAATCTCAAAAAAAGTTATGTTTGTTGAGCGAGATTTCCAGTATAAATCATGTATTAGTCAAGGGGTTCTCATACTTTTTATTTGACGGTCCAGATGTGATCTCTATAAAGGATGTATAGTCCGTAACGTGGGATGCCATGCGCCTGAAAATTCTTATGGTCGATCATAATTATAATACATTGTACAATATGATTGCTGGAAAGCCGGGCACGACTCGAGCATTACTCAATGTCGTTTCAGACTTCGATAATCTACTCCTAAAGTGTACAGTAATGACACTTGAATACTAAAGAAAATGAGGCTTTTTTTAGGTCTATATCTGATCCAAGGAGAATTGTGACACTAATTTAAATAGAGTTTCCTGAAAGAAATATCCAACTTTTTATTTTGGGGGGAATTTGATGGATTTTCCAAAAACTTCCAAAATGCCTCATACGTGGATTTCTTATTTGGATGAATTGCTACGGGGAGTGAGACCATCGTCATACGACTTGTCTCACACTACCAGACTATGTACATTAAACTTTAAATGTCTCGAGGGAGCAAAAATGTATACTTCATCAGTCAGAGGAAAAGGGTAAAGCTTTATATAGAGGGGTTTGAACCTATGGGGTCGAAGCCAACAAGTGCGCAAAGCATACTGCAATCGCCCTCTCTCCTATAAGGACAAATTCATACAAATTACTGCGGGTTGTCTTCGGAACCACTCTTATCTTTGCTAATGGGGTCCAGGGGTTTGCCAAATGGCCCCCTGGATAGTGGTCGTGAGCGATTAAACAAACTCTTATACATCTATTTCAATTTAAATGGCACTGTTGTGTGTTCCTTTCAAAGAGCACAAAAAGCCCTCAGATTGAACATTCCATCTCATTCTGGAAAATCAGAATAAGCCCTCAATACTGGACACAATACTCATTGGTATAAAAAAAGGATTAATCCTTCACTCTTGCTATACATTGTCACCTTTCTTCGATCCAGTGTTCTAGATGCAGCAGACAGCGAGAAATTGCGTAAATAATAATAATTAAAAAAAAGGTCCACAGGAGTCGTTGTTAGAAGCTTTAAAAAAAGATTGAGTTCTGGGAAGAGATGAAAAAGAATTTGTGGGCGTTATCATTGTAGTATGCAAGTGTGGAAGAACCTCAGAAGAAGAAAACAATTATTTATTCATTTTTCCAGTCAAATATCCAAAATCAGAATAACATATATAAACTATACAGTCATGCAATATATAATCGAACAAATGAATTACACAAGTAACGAATATTGATATGTATCTTCGAAACAAAATAACTTTACAGAGTAAATTTAAGTTTGAGAATAAGACAAATATTTTATTTTGCTTGAATCAACTGAGAGGGGAACATGGGAATCTAAAAAAAAGCTATGTTTGTTGAGCGAGATTTCCAGTATAAATCATGTATTAGTCAAGGGGTTCTCATACTTTTTATTTGACGGTCCAGATGTGATCTCTATAAAGGATGTATAGTCCGTAACGTGGGATGCCATTCGCCTGAAAATTCTTATGGTCGATCATAATTATAATACATTGTACAATGTGATTGCTGGAAAGCCGGGCACGACTCGAGCATTACTCAATGTCGTTTCAGACTTCGATAATCTACTCCTAAAGTGTACAGTAATGACACTTGAATACTAAAGAAAATGAGGCTTTTTTTAGGTCTATATCTGATCCAAGGAGAATTGTGACACTAATTTAAATAGAGTTTCCTGAAAGAAATATCCAACTTTTTATTTTGGGGGGAATTTGATGGATTTTCCAAAAACTTCCAAAATGCCTCATACGTGGATTTCTTATTTGGATGAATTGCTACGGGGAGTGAGACCATCGTCATACGACTTGTCTCACACAACCAGACTATGTACATTAAACTTAAAATGTCTCGAGGGAGCAAAAATGTATACTTCATCAGTCAGAGGAAAAGGGTAAAGCTTTATATAGAGGGGTTTGAACCTATGGGGTCGAAGCCAACAAGTGCGCAAAGCACACTGCAAGCGCCCTCTCTCCTAAGGACAAATTCATACAACTGCGGGTTGTCTTCGGAACCACTCTTATCTTTGCTAATGGGGTCCAGGGGTTTGCCAAATGGCCCCCTGGATAGCGGTCGTGAGCGATTAAACAAACTCTTATACATCTATTTCAATTTAAATGGCACTGTTGTGTGTTCCTTTCAAAGAGCACAAAAAGCCCTCAGATTGAACATTCCATCTCATTCTGGAAAATCAGAATAAGCCCTCAATACTGGACACAATACTCATTGGTATAAAAAAAGGATTAATCCTTCACTCTTGCTATACATTGTCACCTTTCTTCGATCCAGTGTTCTAGATGCAGCAGACAGCGAGAAATTGCGTAAATAATAATAATTTAAAAAAAGGTCCACAGGAGTCGTTGTTAGAAGCTTTAAAAAAAGATTGAGTTCTGGGAAGAGATGAAAAAGAATTTGTGGGCGTTATCATTGTAGTATGCAAGTGTGGAAGAACCTCAGAAGAAGAAAACAATTATTTATTCATTTTTCCAGTCAAATATCCAAAATCAGAATAACATATATAAACTATACAGTCATGCAATATATAATCGAACAAATGAATTACACAAGTAACGAATATTGATATGTATCTTCGAAACAAAATAACTTTACAGAGTAAATTTAAGTTTGAGAATAAGACAAATATTTTATTTTGCTTGAATCAACTGAGAGGGGAACATGGGAATCTCAAAAAAAGCTATGTTTGTTGAGCGAGATTTCCAGTATAAATCATGTATTAGTCAAGGGGTTCTCATACTTTTTATTTGACGGTCCAGATGTGATCTCTATAAAGGATGTATAGTCCGTAACGTGGGATGCCATTCGCCTGAAAATTCTTATGGTCGATCATAATTATAATACATTGTACAATGTGATTGCTGGAAAGCCGGGCACGACTCGAGCATTACTCAATGTCGTTTCAGACTTCGATAATCTACTCCTAAAGTGTACAGTAATGACACTTGAATACTAAAGAAAATGAGGCTTTTTTTTAGGTCTATATCTGATCCAAGGAGAATTGTGACACTAATTTAAATAGAGTTTCCTGAAAGAAATATCCAACTTTTTATTTTGGGGGGAATTTGATGGATTTTCCAAAAACTTCCAAAATGCCTCATACGTGGATTTCTTATTTGGATGAATTGCTACGGGGAGTGAGACCATCGTCATACGACTTGTCTCACACAACCAGACTATGTACATTAAACTTTAAATGTCTCGAGGGAGCAAAAATGTATACTTCATCAGTCAGAGGAAAAGGGTAAAGCTTTATATAGAGGGGTTTGAACCTATGGGGTCGAAGCCAACAAGTGCGCAAAGCATACTGCAATCGCCCTCTCTCCTATAAGGACAAATTCATACAACTGCGGGTTGTCTTCGGAACCACTCTTATCTTTGCTAATGGGGTCCAGGGGTTTGCCAAATGGCCCCCTGGATAGCGGTCGTGAGCGATTAAACAAACTCTTATACATCTATTTCAATTTAAATGGCACTGTTGTGTGTTCCTTTCAAAGAACACAAAAAGCCCTCAGATTGAACATTCCATCTCATTCTGGAAAATCAGAATAAGCCCTCAATACTGGACACAATACTCATTGGTATAAAAAAAAGGATTAATCCTTCACTCTTGCTATACATTGTCACCTTTCTTCGATCCAGTGTTCTAGATGCAGCAGACAGCGAGAAATTGCGTAAATAATAATAATAAAAAAAAGGTCCACAGGAGTCGTTGTTAGAAGCTTTAAAAAAAGATTGAGTTCTGGGAAGAGATGAAAAAGAATTTGTGGGCGTTATCATTGTAGTATGCAAGTGTGGAAGAACCTCAGAAGAAGAAAACAATTATTTATTCATTTTTCCAGTCAAATATCCAAAATCAGAATAACATATATAAACTATACAGTCATGCAATATATAATCGAACAAATGAATTACACAAGTAACGAATATTGATATGTATCTTCGAAACAAAATAACTTTACAGAGTAAATTTAGGTTTGAGAATAAGACAAATATTTTATTTTGCTTGAATCAACTGAGAGGGGAACATGGGAATCTCAAAAAAAGCTATGTTTGTTGAGCGAGATTTCCAGTATAAATCATGTATTAGTCAAGGGGTTCTCATACTTTTTATTTGACGGTCCAGATGTGATCTCTATAAAGGATGTATAGTCCGTAACGTGGGATGCCATTCGCCTGAAAATTCTTATGGTCGATCATAATCATAATACATTGTACAATATGATTGCTGGAAAGCCGGGCACGACTCGAGCATTACTCAATGTTGTTTCAGACTTCGATAATCTACTCCTAAAGTGTACAGTAATGACACTTGAATACTAAAGAAAATGAGGCTTTTTTTGGGTCTATATCTGATCCAAGGAGAATTGTGACACTAATTTAAATAGAGTTTCCTGAAAGAAACATCCAACTTTTTATTTTGGGGGGAATTTGATGGATTTTCCAAAAACTTCCAAAATGCCTCATACGTGGATTTCTTATTTGGATGAATTGCTACGGGGAGTGAGACCATCGTCATACGACTTGTCTCACACTACCAGACTATGTACATTAAACTTTAAATGTCTCGAGGGAGCAAAAATGTATACTTCATCAGTCAGAGGAAAAGGTTAAAGCTTTATATAGAGGGGTTCGAACCTATGGGGTCGAAGCCAACAAGTGCGCAAAGCATACTGCAATTGCCCTCTCTCCTATAAGGACAAATTCATACAACTGCGGGTTGTCTTCGGAACCACTCTTATCTTTGCTAATGGGGTCCAGGGGTTTGCCAAATGGCCCCCTGGATAGCGGTCGTGAGCGATTAAACAAACTCTTATACATCTATTTCAATTTAAATGGCACTGTTGTGTGTTCCTTTCAAAGAACACAAAAAGCCCTCAGATTGAACATTCCATCTCATTCTGGAAAATCAGAATAAGCCCTCAATACTGGACACAATACTCATTGGTATAAAAAAAGGATTAATCCTTCACTCTTGCTATACATTGTCACCTTTCTTCGATCCAGTGTTCTAGATGCAGCAGACAGCGAGAAATTGCGTAAATAATAATAATAAAAAAAAGGTCCACAGGAGTCGTTGTTAGAAGCTTTAAAAAAAGATTGAGTTCTGGGAAGAGATGAAAAAGAATTTGTGGGCGTTATCATTGTAGTATGCAAGTGTGGAAGAACCTCAGAAGAAGAAAACAATTATTTATTCATTTTTCCAGTCAAATATCCAAAATCAGAATAACATATATAAACTATACAGTCATGCAATATATAATCGAACAAATGAATTACACAAGTAACGAATATTGATATGTATCTTCGAAACAAAATAACTTTACAGAGTAAATTTAAGTTTGAGAATAAGACAAATATTTTATTTTGCTTGAATCAACTGAGAGGGGAACATGGGAATCTCAAAAAAAGCTATGTTTGTTGAGCGAGATTTCCAGTATAAATCATGTATTAGTCAAGGGGTTCTCATACTTTTTATTTGACGGTCCAGATGTGATCTCTATAAAGGATGTATAGTCCGAAACGTGGGATGCCATTCGTCTTAAACTTCGTATGGTCATCGTATACTACATTCAGGGGCGTCGCTAGACCTTTTTCAGTGGGGGGGGGGGGGGGGGGGGGGGGGGGGGGGGGGGGGGGTGTAGAGGCTTACGATTACCGACAAAACTAGCCACCAATTACCGACAAAATTAAATGTCCAATATCGAAAAATTCAACCCTATAAACCTGGGGCCGAAGGCTAAATTGTTTTTCCTATGGACTATCTCTTGTACTTGCATATGCGCAAAATGGTCATTTTCCTCGACGACATAAATATACGAATTATTTCTTCAATTTAGTCAGCATCATAGCTAGACATTTTAATGCAGGCGCGGAGCTGGATCTTATTTTAGGGAGGGGCGGTAGTGAGCAAGAGAATCACTTAAAAGCGCGCTCATTAAGGGGGTGTGGGTGATGGGCCTCCCGCGCGAAGCGCGGAAGCTAAGACGTTTCCTTAAATCATTAGGAAAAGAAGACGATTAATATAATACCGTTTTCGACTGATAATCCTTGGCTCAATGAAGTTCCCCCCCCCCTCCCGCGCGAAAGCTTTGGCGTTTCATTGAATTATTATAAAAAAGAAGACGATTTGCTCTACCGTTCTCGACTGTTTATCCTTTTCTGAATTCAGTTCCCCCCCCCCCCTCCCGTGCAAAGCGCGGAAGCTTTGACCTTTCATTAAATTATGAGAAAAAGCAGACGATTCGGTGTACTGTTCTCGACTCTTAATCCTTATCTGAATGAAGCTTCCCCCTCCCGCGCGAAGCGCGGAAGTTTAAACGTTTCATTAAATTATTAGAGAAAGAAGACGATTCGTCATACCGTTTTCGACTCTTAATAAGGCCTATTCATCTGAATTCAGTTTCCCCCTCTCGCGCGAAGTGCGGAAGCTTTGACGTTTCCTTAAATTATTAGAGAAAGAACACGATTCGTTGTACCGTTTTCGACTCTGAATAAGCCCTATTAATTTTGTCTGAATTCAGTTTACCCCTCTCGCGCGAAGCGCGGAAGCTTTGACGTTTCCTTAAATTATTAGAGAAAGAAGACGATTCGTTGTACCGTTCTCGACTTGTCTAAATGAAGTTTTCCCCTTCCGCGCTAAGCGCGGAATTTTTTGCGTTTCATCACAATATAGAGAAAGGAAGACGATTCATCGTACTGTTTTCGACTCTTATTAAGCCCTATTCATCTCAATTCAGTTTCCCCCTCTCGCGCAAAGCGCGAAAACTTTGAAGTTTCCTCAAATTATTAGAGAAAAAACACGATACGTTGTACCGTTTTCGACTCTAAATAAGCCCTATTAATTTTGTCTGAATTCAGTTTCTCCCTCTCGCTTTGACGTTTCCTTAAATTATTAGAGAAAGAAGGCTATTCGTTGTACCGTTCTCGACTCGTCTAAATGAAGTTTTCCCCTTCCGCGCGAAGCGCGGAATTTTTGGCGTTTCATCACAATATAGAGATAGAAAGACGATTCCTCGTACCGTTTTCTAATCTTATTAAGCCCTATTCATCTGAATTCAGTTTCCCCCTTTCGCGCGAAGCGCGAAAGCTTTGACGTTTCCTCAATTTACAAGAGAAAGAACACGATTCGTCGTTCCGTTCTCGAGTCGTCTAAATGAAGTTTTTCCCCTTCCGCGCGAAGCGCGGAATTTTTGGCGTTTCATCACAATATATAGAAAGGAAGACGATTCCTCGTACCGTTTTCGAATCTTATTAAGCCCTTTTCATCTGAATTTAGTTTCCCCCTCTCGCGCGAAGCTCGAAAGCCTTGACGTTTCCTCAAATTATTAGAGAAAGAACACGATTCGTTGTACCGTTTTCGACTTTTAATAAGCCCTATTTGTCTGAATTCAGTTTCCCACTTTCGCGCGAAGCGCGGAAGCTTTGACGTTTCCTTAAATTATTAGAGATAGAAGACGATTTCGTTGTACCGTTCTCGACTCGTCTAAATGAAGTTTCACCTTCCGCGCGAAGCGCGGAATTTTTGGCCTTCCATCACAGTATAAAGAAAGGAAGAGGATTCGTCGTACCGTTTTTGATTCTTAAACCTTGTTTGAATTGAGTTTCCCCGAAAATGTTAAACCTCTGATTTCTTTAGCTGAACTTATAGGAAAGTGAAACTTCGAGAAAATACAAGTATTGTAGTTGTAGTCACTCTCGAAATGGTCACAACGGATAAGAAGTCACAGTTCGTAGGGAAAAAAACTTGTCGGCCGACCAACAATATACATCTCACCGACTTTAAACTTCTGCATTGATATAGTACACGAGGATCGAGCAAGAATACCGACACAGCTGACACGACACAGCAACATATTTACCCGTGTCTTGCTTGCTCCCTCGACGAGACGACTCCACCCAACAACCCCTTCTCTCTTTTACTCCCACTCCTCCTCTCTCAGACTCTTATCTCCCCTCTCTCTCCTCTCTTTCATCCCCCGTATTTTTTGTTTCCCTTTCACTCTTTTTTCTTCTTTTTCCTTTTCTTTCTTTTCTTTCTTTTCCTTTCTTTCCTCTCCTCCCTCTTTTTCTTTTTTCTCTTTCTTTCTTCTCTTTTCTTTCCTTTCTTTTCCTTTCTTTCCTTTCTTTTCCTTTCTTTCTTTTCTTTTCCTTTTCTTTTTTTCTTTTCTTTTCCTTTTCTTTTTTCTTTTCTTTCCCTTTCCCTCTCTTTTTTCCCTCTCTTTTTTTTCCCTCTCTTTTTTTCCCTCCTTTTTTTTCCCTCTCTTTTTTCCCTCTTTCCCCCCTTTTCTCTTTTCCCCGACGGCAGCGCAATTTTACCGACAAAATCCTGACAGGTGGGGGGGGGGTGTCGCACCCCCACACCCCCCCTTTGGCGACGCCCCTGACTACATTGTATATACAATATGATTGCTGAAAAGCCGGGCACGACTCAAGCATTACTCAACGTCGTTTTAGACTTCGATAATCTACTCCTAAATTGTATAGTAATGACATTTGAATACTGAAGAAAATGAGGCTTGTTTTAGGTCTATATCTCATCCAAGGCGGATCGTGACATTAACAAACAAAAAGAGCTATCAGTGCATCCACTCGTTTCCTGAAAGAAACATCCATTTTTTTTAATTTGATGGAATTTTCTTAAAACTTCCAAAATGCCTCATACGTAGATTTCTTATTTGGATGAATTGCTACGGGGAGTGAGACAATCGTCATACGACTTGTCTCACACTACCAGATTATGAACTTGAATTTTTTCGAGGGAGCAAAAATGTATACTTCATTCAGAGGAAAAGGGTAAAGCTTTAGAGGGGGTCGAACCTATGGGGTCGAAGCCAACAAGTGCGCAAAGCACACTGCAATCGCCCTCTCTCCTAAGGACAAATTCATACAACTGCGGGTTGTCTTCGGAACCACTCTTATCTTTGCTAATGGGGTCCTGGGGTTTGCCAAATGGCCCACTGGATAGCGGTCGTGAGCGATAAAACAAACTCTTATACATCTATTTCAATTTAAATGGCACTGTTGTGTGCTCCTTTCAGAGAGCACAAAAAGCCCTCAGATTGAACATTCCATCTCATTCTGGAAAATCGCCCTCAATATACTGGACACAATACTCATTGGTATAAAAAAAGGATTAATCCTTCACTCTTGCTATACATTGTCACCTTTCTTCGATCCAGTGATCTAGATGCAGCAGACAGTGAGAAATTGCGTAAATAATAAAAAGTCCACAGGAGTGGTTGTTAGAAGCTTAAAGAGAAGGTTGAGTTCCGGGAAGAAGTGAAAAAGAATATGTGGGCGTTATCATTGATACTATGCAAGTGTGGAAGAACCTCAGAAAAACAAAGTTAATATTCTAAATATGGAATGTAAAAGCATAAAAAATCAGGACGGATTTTTACACCCCATGTTCGTGTAGTCCCGTATACAGTGCGTCCCAGAAAAAAAACGAAACCGAGAATTATCGATGTCTTATCATAACTTAATCAAAATTATGATTAATAAATGACACAAATTTGGAAAGCTTAGATCCTCTTCTTTCATTTAATGCAACTCATACGATGCATATCTAACGCATGAGTGATTAAAAACAATTTGAAGAGAGGGTACCAAAAAGTCATTTGGCGGGTGGTATCTGAATTTCAAAGAGAAAGTTCATTTTCTGCCCTTTCATACACAGGCGTTGCCAGGATTTTTCAATGGGGGGGGGGGCAGATGTGAAGGATCGACTAAGCAGGAAAAAAAATCCGCATCACCACAACTCTTACATGAAGGCCCCGCTGAACATTTTTCAAAGTGGGTTGGGGGAGGCTAAAGTATTTGCGATCAGGTAGAGTGTAGCTAGAATTGGCGTGGGGGTCTAGAGCAAAGCCCCCAGAAGCTCAAGGATATGGGCATTTAATTACGGTCAGATGAGCATATTTTGATACCTTATTCGTATTTCTGGCAGGTCAATAATTGGCGTGATACCTTATTCATGACTTTGACAGGTCAATAATTGGCGTGGGGGTCCAAGTGGCTGAGTCTCATTAAACTCAGGGATCCGAGGCATTTTTTAAAACTCGGATAAGCATTCAGGGGCCCGCCATGGGGCCCCTGGTGGGGACGAGGGGGCGGAGCTTCAGGAAGCTCAGGGGTTTTAGGAATTTAATTACGGCCAGAACCGGTCAGATGTTTCATTGACGAACAGCCATGCATCGAGTCTTTCTTCTTCTTTGTGCATGGATAATCGTCAACGACACGGAGTTAAGTCGTTTGTCAACTCTGTTGTACGGCAGGCAATCAGTGAAAACGAATTCGTTTAATCAAATTATGAAAATGCAAGCATTATTTCAAACATAGAGACCTTTGTTATTCCTTGCTCATTTTTCCTGATTGAGGTGTCATATGAAAGAGCAGAAAATAAAATTTCTAGAAATGTGATTTTCACTTTGAAATTCAGATACCGCCCGCCAAATGATTTTTTGTACTCTCTCTTCAAATTGTTTTTAATCACTCATGCGTTAGATACGCATCGTATGAGTCGCATCAAATGAAAGAGGAGGATCTAAGCTTTACAAATAATATGTGTCATTTATTAATCATAATTTTGATTAAGTTATGATAAGACATCGATAATTCTCGGTTTCGTTTTTTTCTGGAACGCATTGCACATGTTTTTGTGTGCAGTGCTTCAAGACTGGGCCAAATTTCGTATTATTTTGATGATTCCAGAACATTGCGCTACACACTAATACTTATATGCTAGATAATCAACTTTTCTAATCGATATTCCACACCGTTTCTTTCACAATGCAGTCGCATGACCAGAACTCAACTTAATCTTTAAAGGTGGAGAGTCTTTGCCGGGAATCTAGGGGGCGGAGCCTTAGGAAGGTCTTGCACTTATCAGGATTTCTTACATTCCTTTTGCTTATTCAGGTGATAGGTATGAATTAGGCTAGCCTTTAAACAAGGCCACATGTCTGATAGGGCGCGTTCATGCTTGATTTTGACGGCCAGAATCAGGCATCTGTTACGCGTTTAGTTTAAAACACGATTGCGTTCATGCTCACTTTTGTAGAATCACCGAAAAACGGCGATCGTAAACTCACAAAAAGATGCGTTTACAATTTGTAAACGCGTTTAAATGGGGTCAACGCACTGACCTCTAGTGGGTCTACGTAGCATGCACAGTGAAGGTTTGCGAATCCAGCTGGAAGACCAATTAAGGCCACACACTGAGAATTGCCTGGGGGAGCCAGAGAAGTAAGCATGAACAGTGCATCGTGGAACTGCGATCACGATGAGCGTTTACGATGAGCGTTTCAGATCGCTCATTCTGCCTTCAAAATTTAAGCATGAACGCAGCCTTAGACGCCGAGCGAATAAAAAGAGACTAATCGCGAAAACCTGAGTAAAGGCCAGTGCTTTCACCCCGGGTATCTAGACTCATCTCAGCCGCTTAGCCAAAGTCATGAGGCCTTGTCAAAAGGCTAGAAATGAATGGATACATAAAAACAGAATTTTTAGAGAAAAATATAAATAGGGGCCGAGTGACAGCTTATTTCATAACAATTTGAACAAATTAACGTGATTAACCAAGTAGACAATTTGGTTTGGGAAATATAATTGATATGTTATGATGTTTCTTTATTCATCTCTCAATATGCAACCTCGAGTGAGATATGAGTCCATAATTAGCCCCAGTCCTATCCACAAGACATGACCGAATTGCCTGTTTAAAAAAAATGATATGAAAATAAAGAGATGGTAATGAATAGCCGTTCATTGTGTTGATGAAAAGGTCCTATGCTCGTGGACAATTCAAGTTTTGCATTGCTGGTTTAAAACTGTTTAGTTCAAAATATATCAGGCTCCATCATCGCAAATGCGGTATCATATAAAAGGAAATAAAACTTCCCTTTTTATGACGTATGAACATATTTTTAGCTATGCTTATTTAACGAGAGGTTGTTGGAGAAAGTTGTTTGTTTTTTTTAAGCATTTTTAAAAAATATTTCTTTTAAAAGCTTTTATGCCTTTATTCAGATTTTCATATACAAAATGATAAAGAGGAACATAATTTTTCTAACAGTATAAACATAGTACATTCTCTCATACATTATAAACACAGATATATTTTTTAAATATTTTCCATAAGTATCCAAACTAATATAATACATATTGAGTCAAGTATACAAATTGTGATGCAATTCTGCAATTTAGGGGAGAAAATAGATTTTTCAATATAAAAAGGAAACTGTGACGGTAATACTTCATATTAATATATTCCGATACAACATTATAAAAAGGAAAATTGTTAAAGGTATAAACATATCTTCTATGCAAATTAATTAGTTCAATATCAATTAAGCAATCTGAATAAAGATTTTCTCATATAAACAAAAAGTATAAGGTGAAGGTGCTGCTTCATAACCCATACTAAACCAACTTGTTATAGCATATTTACATATAATGACATGGTGCATTTTTGTTAAAGATTTTATTATTATTATATGAGGGTCTTGTATCAATTGAGTTCTGTAGTCCAGTCTGTAATACTGGACTAGAAGCACAAACTCTAGCGCCATCTTATGTCAGCTGTACATTTATAAACCTAACCTAGCCATCATGTGCTGCATATTGACATTTGAATATATGAATATTTGCGTTGATACAGTGTAGTGGAGATCAAAATTATATCGGCCAGATTCTGGACTTGACCAGTATGTCGCAATTATTATGGACAATTTATGACCTGGGTAGTCATTCGTTTACGGTAAGCCACAATGTAATTCATTTTAAAGGTAAAAATTGGACATGGATAGTGATTCTTTACAATTTTGATATATTTGGATGCCACGGTGGATGTATTATAAGCACTAGAAAATTTAGCCCCTAAAACAATTCTGCTTTCGAGAAAAATTGAATATACAAATTTACCGGTGCTCCCGGTAAATGTTGATAAATTTCAAATGGCGCCTACGGCCGTACAATGTTACATGACATATTTAAAATATGAAGGCATTTGAAGAGCCATGCTTTTCAGGGAACATGTTTTATCTGATGTTCTTCCACACTTGCATAATAACAATGACAACGCTCACAAATTATGTTTCACCTCTTCCCAGCCCTCATCCTTCTCTTTAAGAGGGAGCTATACAACATAAAAAGTTTGTTATTTACAATTTCATAAATTTAGACTCGATTTCAACCGCGACAATGATCACTGAATATTGTAGGATCGCATATGCTTCCAATATGTTTATTTGAACCAAATTCATGACCCCATACCAAAACTTTGTATTACCTTTAGGTTAACATAGCTTTGCACTTGTAATTTTTGTATGAAATCTCATTATTTGATAAATTATAGCATCGGATTCTGTGTGCATGCGTATCATGAATATTTATAACTAGTGCATGACGTATGGTTTATATTGAGCCAATCAAGTGAAGCGATAGGATGGATAGGGGTTTTTTTTGTACTGAAATTGTCTTTTTTATTTTTGGTCACTTCAAGGTACATTGATATATTTGACAAATGATTCACACACCAGTGAAAATGAACATTTGATTACATAATACATTTTACATTATACATATCAACAAAAATTCTTCTCTTATCTGACAATGGATATCCATTGGGCCATGCCCTGCCAACTGCTGTCATGGGCAGCTTTTTTCTCATTACGTATAGCAATGTATCTCTCCATTTTATACGATTTGATTAATAAGGAAATGAAGTTAGAAATATTTGGTTTAGCTAATTTGCATCTATTTAGGTAAATTGTTTTCTTTGCAATTATTAATATATGATTAAAAAGAATGTAATTCTTCGACAATATACCAAGAATGACAGTTTTTCGGTTAACATCGAGAAATCAAACAGGATAGGATGGCTAGGTTAGGTCAAAAAAAGTGTGTGGTCTTTTTTGTCAAGCGAGCGAGGTTTGGGGGTTATTGGTCTTGGTCGCTTGAAATTAGGGGCACGTTTAATGATGAGAGGAAAAGGGGACACTTATCGAAAGGGTTAAGACACTTATTAAACAAAAAAAGGAGCACGTGTCAAAGTACAAAGGCCAATTATCAGAGGTGAAAATGGGACATTTCTTACACCTAAAAAAAGAGGCATGCATAAGGGATTAAGAGGAAATGGGCATATTTGTCGACGGAAAAGAGGCACCTATCAGATTGTGATAGGGGCATTTATAAGAAGTGAAAAGGGGCATTTATGAAATAGGAATAGGTTCCTTATTAGAAAGGAAAAGGGGGTACATATTATTGTTGAAAGGGTAGTTATCAGAGGTGAAAAGGGGCACTTATCGCATCTGAAAATGTACACTGACCATAAATGAAAAGAGGCACTTAAGAGAATGACAAAGGGGCACTAATGATAAAGGGAAATGTGCATTTGTTTAAAGAAAAGGGGCACCGATCAGATTTTAATAGGGGCATTTATTGGAGTGAAAGGGGGATTTTATAAGAAGGGGGAAGTGGCCCTTATTAAAAAGAAACATGTTAAATTAATGGGAAGTAATTATGGGAAGGGTAGGGGCATTTATAAGAAGGAAACAGAGCATTTACTAGGAAGGAAAAGGGGAACTTGTCAAAGCAAAAGGGGAACCTCTCAGATTTGAATAGGGAAATTATCAGAGGTGAAGGGGGCGTTTATCAAAAGTGAAAAAGGGCCCTTCTCGTACCTGAAAAAGGGAACTAACTCGAGATTTAAAAAGGCACTTATGAGAATGGAAAATGGACACATATTGCAAAGGAAAATGGGAGCTTGTCAAAGGAAAAGGGGTATGTGTCAAAATAAGAGGGGCACTTATCAGAGGTGGAAAGGAGAAGGGGCACTTTGAAAAATTAATAGGGGCACTTGTCAAAGTAAAAGGGGCACTTTTCCTATGTAAAAAGAGGCACTTCTTACAAAGTTAAAAGGGCACTTTTCCTATGCAAAAAGGGGCACTTTGAGGATACTTGAAAAAGTTGGAGGGCACTGTTCCCCCCCCCCCCCCCGAAACGCCGCCTCTGGTGACATTGGATAGCTCCTTTCATCACGAATTTTGTTGTGAATAGTCTTTATGGATACTCGAACAGAAACGAAAATAATGAAATTTAATTTTCACCGAAGACATTTGTGCTTTAGCGCCATCTCTCGCTTTACATCCTACAGTGTCGAGTAGCAGAACACATTCACTTCGCTCGAAAAAAATCACCAAATATTCAATGAAGATTTCAAGTTGAGCTTGGCGATCAGGAATTCCCGTGCAACGACCTATTACGAAGCACAAATGACTTAGTAACAATAAGTTATTCGTAACATGATAGCTAGCCTATTCGTGTCTCTACAGAAAATAGGTATCACTCTCACTTCAGTGAAATTGAAGTCGTCTCTGCTCAGCTCAGCAAGAATTGAAAAACCAGGGAACCCCCTGGAAAAACTAACGAAACGGGTGCATAATTCTGCGAGATCGTGAGTATTGGTGAAGTCTGAGTGGAATGTTTTGGAGGAGAAATTCATTTTTCTCATGCAGCATCATCATAGAACAGTGGGATTAGTACGGGAATTACTGGACGTAGCTTTGCTGGAAACATGAGCTGGTCGGATGGGAAGGAACACCGGCTCTACCACCTGGCAAGAAAGTGGGATGAAAAATGGAGTGATCAGCTGGGAAGTTTTGGACTAGCATCCTTAGAAGATTACGATTCAGACGACGCTCTCGACGCGGTGAGTAATTTAATATGAGATTTTGCCGTTTTATGGATGATTTTGATAATGATAGTGTGAGATTGTGATGAAATGAATTAAAATTTGATGTACATTTCCCATTTCATGACGTGATTAATCATGTGTGGTTGTCTGAACGTGTTGGACGGGCTCCGACAGGTGGATTTCCCCGTAACTCTCCCGTACCTGTAACTTGCCAGTGCCTCGTACCTGGAGCCGAAGTGGCCACATTCAGCCACAACTAGCAGAACTACTGCCATTACTAGTCATGCTAGTTGTGGTCGCAATAGAGCAGCATGTGCTTGAAGCAAAATACATATTTTTTTCCTTTTCTGTTCTTGAATGATTTAGATATTGCATATTTGAAGTTTTATTAGTAGGCCTACTTGAGTTAAATATGAGGGAACAGAAAAGGAAAGAAAAAGAAACATTACATAACAAGCAAAACATAACCCTGAGGATGAAAGCACATCAGTTTTCATAACTGATGAGGCTGAAATTCACTACAATTGCATTGTCACCCCAAGGGGTAACTTTAATGAATGTTACTATTAGAATGATTTGAGTTAAATGGAATTCTGTTTACACAAGAGGTAAATTACCGTTAATTTTTTTGGAGTATTCTCAAATATTTAGCAAGTGCCATATAATATGTGATAAATGCAGGAGGAAGAAGAGAGCCTGAGAGAGAGGGGAAGAATAGAGAGAGAGAGAGAGAGAGAGAGAGAGAGAGAGACAGACAGACAGACAGACAGAGACAGACTGACAGACACAGACAGACAGAGGAAGAGACAGGGAGAGAAAGAGAGAGAGACAGAGAAAGGGGGAGAGAGAGAGAGAGAGAGAGAGAGATCAAAATAAAAGAAAACAAGAGAGAAACAGGGGAAACTGAATAAAGAAGACAAACACAAAGAGAAAGAGAAACATATACATTTAGACAAATATAGACAGAGACCAATAAAAGAGACACACATTATGAAGACTGTGATTTGTCATGGCTCAATGAGTTGGATAATCTAGGCCTCTGTATTGACTCCCTTCCAAATCCAAAGAGTTTTGGGGGAAATAACATGCCTATTGTATATCAAAGTATGCAAGTGAATTGAAGCTCTGTTTGAATGAGAAGACTTGTTTCTCTCTCAGCTATATTTGTTTGATTTTACAGTAAACATTATATCCTCAGAAGATTATGCATAGGCTACTCCAGAGTGGAGTAGAATGTGTCTCTGTTTCTCAATGTGATTTTGTCTTGAGATCATGCAGTGTCACCTGGAAATGGAAAGGTGGATAATTATTGGTAATGTGTGTTTTGTAGCATGAAAACCTGAAATGAAGAGGGAAGGGAGAGAGAGAGAGAGAGAGAGAGAGAGAGAGAGAGAGAGAGTGAGGGGGGAGGGAGGGAGAGGGAGGGAGGGATGGGGAGTGGGATAGATAGAGAGGGTGGGAGAAAGATGTTGAAGGGGTAGACAGAGATACAAGGTATATTTGAGGGAGAGAGAGAGAGAAAGAGTAGGGAGCCAACAAGCAAACAGCATTGTGAAGAAAAACAGCTTCTAGAAAATCTACTCTATATAATTAGAATTTGTGATAGAAATTAGATCACAAGATGAAGCTGTATAATTTAGGAATGGGCATAAGCATTTAATTACAGGGTTCTCAAATTGCTGTATGTGTTCCAGTTATTGATGCATCATCCATGATATGTTTCAGATCACAATAGCCGTCCTTCGTTTTAATCCATTACCCTCACAAACCAAACACTGGGTTCCAAGGAGTAGTGAAAATGAAATATGCTTTGAAGAGGTACACATGTAGCTTGCTGGGCCATAAATTAGCTTGGAATTTCCTCCTTCGGTGGGATCCAATTATGGGTTACAATTTTTGATGTGAATCGAAAGTGAAGGGTGCACTAACTTGGAAAGCAAGTGCCTAACTAGGTGTGGAAAATGTCTGTATCACTGTTGCAATAGTAGTATGGGGTTATTATGTAGGCTTGTAGCTATATGCCTCAAGGAGCATCAGCCACGACACATAGAAATGTAAAATTGTATTCAAATCTGTGACATCATCTTGGATTATTCTGTATTAAATGACCAAAAGACATAACCGTTTCCAGATAGTATGACATTGACAAACCAATCAACCTGTCTATTGACAATTTTTAATTATGTTTCACATTTAAGGCTGTTTACATTTGGAATTGTTTTATTTAAAAAGTACAATGATTCCATTACAGTAAAATATGAGAGCGTTTGGTGAACCTGTTAATGTGTAGTGCAGGTGCATGTACTGTCACAGTACTGTCACAGTAGGGCAATAATCCATTCCTACTTTCCAGTTATAATTCACAGTGAATTATAACTGGAAAGTAGGAATGGATTAGTGCCCTTCTTTTGTTTTTGCCATTCATGAATCCACAATGACTTTCCTGGATTATGAATAGATTTACATTGTTTGATTTACACCTTTAAAATGTGTCCATACTGCCCTTTTTTCATCAGTTTTTTTCTTTTTTCATGACTTTCATAGATGCAAAAAGGAAGGCTGTATCCAGCCATCAAACTTATTCAATGAAAGAGTTTATGATAATTCTCTCAGGAATAAGTTTTTTCTCTCAGGAATAAGTTATTGGTATTAAATGAAGTGTCTGGGTTTTTTTTTACAGATAGGGTGATGGATAGTTTTAATTTAAGAAAAGAATAATGGTTATAGCATCATGATTCTCTGTCCTGTTTTCACATCGGCATAGAAACCATCTGTTGACATACTTGTAGTTGGTGAAAGAAGATGGAGCTGTCACCACTAATTCATTTTCTTGTCGTGTTTGGAAGACTCTGTGGTACTAGCTCGTCTTATTTAAAGGGGCATATTGGTATCTTGTATCATCTAACAAAACAGAGTACCATTATTATGCAGAAAATAGTTATCTCTCCTCTTTGACCACAGATATTGATTTCCATATAATTCTTCTTGAGTACCAGTAGAAATGGAAAAGCAATTTTCATACACAGGAACCTACAAAAACAAGCTATGCTTTCCAGTAGGTTCATGTTTCATTTCATAATTTTGAACTTACTATGTTTTTTTTATTGTGCAAACAATTGATTTATGAAATGGAATAAATTGAATCAATCAATCAAGTGACAAACTTGATCAGAAAGAATTTACATGTCCTTTCTGAATGTGTTCTTTGTGTCCATACCCTTGCTGAAGAAAATATAGTTTTGTGAAAACTTTGATCATGAAGTCCTAAACTATCATTTCACGATTGATGATAGCTACCTTGTTTGATTATACCAGTATGTAGACAGCAATATAGATATAGAAAGGGCCTTTTCACTGAAGTCTTGATGTACAGTAGGAGTGGGGAAGTACCCTTCCATCCAGGTTTACATTTAAACAACATCTTAGGAAAATCAATAGCTTCATATTCATAAAATGTTAAATGTTTTATATCTGCTCTGCAGCCCGTAATTCGTCGCTGTTTTCACGAAGTAACGGTAGTGAAAAAAAAATTGCCACTAACCTTACCCCCATGACATAACAAGAGCAGCAAGATGTGGAAGAAATCAATCTATTTGATGTTCTTTTGTTGTATATCGAGGCTTATGACTTGTCTGCTCCTAACAACTAGAGGTGTATACGTCAAATGAAATGCTTCTGGAGAACTTGTAAGCATTCTCCCCAAATTAGCTCTTTTCACTGCAAATAAAAGTCTATTGAAAGGTTTAGGATAATGTTCCTCAAGGATAGCATTAAGGGGAACATGAGAAGCTCGGATCTTTTGTGCTGATAATGAGAATAATGTTCCTCTCATGTTCTGTGGGGAATAGCCCTGGGGGTAATATTGCGAGTTAGAGATATGAGAGGGGTGCAGAGTGTGACTGGCGTAAGTTTAGGAGGATCATGAAGAATGAGGAAGTATAAAGGAGTAATAGAATGGGAGGGGGGGGGGGGGTAATGTAGGTAAGAGAGAGAGAGAGAGAGAGAGAAAGTGAAGGAGGGAGAGATATGGACAGGAGGAAAAGAAGGCAGACATGGAGAGACGGATCATAGACAGAGAAAAAGTGAGAGAGAGAGAGAGTGATATAGAAAGAGAGAGAGAGAGATAGGGGTTATCAGAGGGAGAAAGAAGAGAGAGGGGAGAGAGAGAAAGAGGGGAGAGAGAGAAAGAGGGGAGGAGAGAGAGGGGTGAGATATGGAGAGAATACTTTTTATTCAAATTTGATTCACATTGTGATTATTCCTTGCTGATCTTTTTTTAATCATGCGCATCAAATAATATTTGAAGAGTGAGTCAAATTCCTTGGCCAGGTCAATTCTTTGGAAGCATTTATCTAACAAGCTAGCAAACATCTTCAATAGCAAGTCTTTCTTTGTCGAAAAAGGCAAGCGAATGTGCAGTGTATTCAAGATTTGCATAGAATGGTTTCACGTTGTTGTCCATTCAAAGCTGGATATATTTAGCCTGTTTGATTTGGTGGTTAGACATTCTTGCAATCTCAGTTGGATGTGAGACCCAAATACCCAAGGAAGGTGGTCTTCAATGAAATACAACAACACCAACTGGGCAGGTCTTTAAAGGTACTATGTGCCATTTGCAGGCCCCAAAAAATTGAAAAGGTTGAATTCCAATGTCATTTGAAAGATAATACTAATTTAGAACTTCCTTCAAAAAGAAAGGGCTTGAAAATGTCTTTTTGTGGGAAAATAACAACCATTAGTTGTCAAATCGACTTTAGTGATAGCAATCACTTTAGTAAATAGTCTGATTCTCAGACCCTTGTACCGAATGGTTGTATGTTTTGTGCTGCACAAAGATTCAATCAGTTTAATGTTGGCTATTACAAGTAATGGTTTATCAATGTAAACAATTGCTCATGTACCTGTTACAACTCATTTGATGTATGTTATTTTCAAAGAAAAGAAGATGTCAGTCAGTCACTCAATAGTGTCTGACGTGGAAGTCAAAAAAGTAAACAGGTTTCCTTGCATAATTTGAATACTAGGACACTGCTAATGTTTAAATTTCACAGATAGGACATACATGACATATTCATAATTCCTGCAAAGTTCAACAGAATTTGATGTTGGCTACTAAAGGGATACAGTACCTTTAAAGGTAATTTCAGAGATTATTAGACTGTAAATTTCCTAGTATACAAAAAGAGGGATTATACTCATTTTGAATATGTAGTATTGCCAATGTTTTCATAGACAAGGGAATTCTACTGTGTGATAGATCTTTATGTGGACATTTTTTTCCGGAATCAGTTGCATTATATATTTATATGTTTTATATATAAAGATTTAAACCTAACCAATATTGCTTTGTCTATGTAATAATAATAATAATAATAAAAACGATACCATACTTATAAAGCGCTTACCATTGAAGTCCTTAAGCGCAACATAGTTATGTTATATGAAATGTAGTCATCAAAAGTCAGTGTTAAAATTTAGTAATACATGTGCAATATAACTTATTTACAATTCAAAGTGTACATATATTTAGATTGTAAAAAAATGTACAAGTTACTAGATGATTGAGCAGCCCAATGGCCCAAAGGCAAGTCTGCATCCTATTCTTTAATAATGTACAGAAATACTCTCAATTTATTTGTAAAACCAGTCGCTTTAATAATAGCTCTATTCCCTATTTTGTTCGTATCTTGAACGATTATTATTAAAAAAAGTAAGCTTCATGTATTTTTGTATATGTTTATGTTTAATGATGTTGCCTATTATGTGTATAAATGTGTTTAGTATTTTTATCCTTTTATATGTCATTAATTTTATTTTATGTCAACATGTATAATGCTCAGTGTATTTTAAATATCATGATGTTTTTACCTTGTATAAATGACCTGCAATTCAGCTTCGGCTGCCAAAACGTCATATGAATAAACCATTATTGAAGAAAAAAAAGAACAAGCATCCAACTCTCATTTGTGATTTAGGTTATGCAAATTAACTCCTTCAAAATATACATCACTTCCCTCAAATTCTCATTTACATCTCAATTTGAAACTCATATTGCTATCTACTTTGAAATTGTCAATTCAAAGTTAATGCCATTCTTTGTGCAAAAGTCATTTCCATTGTGCATTTTGCTACATACATAGAGCTCCATTGAGCAAGAAAGAATGGAATGCAGGAATAATAATCATAGATCTATCGCCAGCCAGCAATCTAATTCATTAGATGTTGTTGATATTGTGCCCTTTTCACATTCAATATATGAGCTCCCCAATGAGTATGGTGTAAACAGGTTTATCCTCATCCTTGTATTTAGTGTTAAAGATTAAAATATCCTGCATTTTGTTGAAAGATTAGTATGACTTGTACCGTATTCAGTTGAGATGACTTAAATGACTTGATGTATATAATGTAAGTGATTAAAATGACTTAGATTTATTGAAATGATTTGAAGAAACTGTACTCTTTGATAACATGTTCGTAGACCTAGCTGTCAATCATTGATGCACTGACAGGCAGCATGAGAGTCCAAAGTAGGCCTATAATCACGATTGTCATAAATATCATTTCTTTATTATCATTTGAGTGGACGTCGTTATAAGCAACGTAAAGATTATTTGTAATGTGGTTTTTATTATTAAAAGTGTTCAAAATTTGTTTTTATCTGTGTCTTTATGAGAATCCCATAATATGTCATCATCTGTATTATATCTGATTTGTAATCACTCTTATCATCAGAATCAAAGTTAGCATTGATCAGCAAGATGAAAACTCATATCTCCCTAGTAGCATTTTATACTGAGCTTCATCGTTTTAGTAGTTGAATCATGGTTATTCCTCTTTCTTGTTTGGTATCATGATCAAAATCATCATAATCATGATCATCACCATCATTACAATCATCACTATTATGACCATCATTATCAACACCATCACAATCATCATCCTCATCCACATCATCATCATCATCATCATAATGATCCTCATCATCCTCATCATCGTCACCCCCACTATCATCATCATCATCACCACCACCACCACCACCACCACCACCACCACCACCACCACCACCACCACCTCCACCATTACCACCACCACCACCACCACCACCACCACCACCACCATTACCACCACCACCACCACCACCACCACCACCACCACCACCACCATCATCATCATCATCATCGTCATCAACAATTTGAATGATACTCCCAGGTTTCATGGAATGATAAACGATTAAAGTACAATGACCCATCTTTCAAAAACCTCATAAATTTGTATTTAGCGACCCAATTTATATTCGCTTGATGGCTCATTAGTTAGGCAATTTTAATGAGCATTAATATGACAAGGTTTGGTGATTCGGGGGTAATGACTGAATTTTCCCATTCACAAGTTCTTGTTTTTGTTATTCATGAGTTTAGGGTTCATCAGATAAGGTTTATCGAAATGAGAAACAGTATGATGGCTTTTTTTTGGTGATCTTTTGATGCATCACTTTTAAAGATTTTAAGTTCTACTGCTTTTAATCCTTCTTTTCATATATATAATAATCTTTTATCTATAGGGCATATCACAATATGATGCAATGTTCCTACGCGATTCCAAAGAGCTTTGAAAATTGTTCGTTCATTCATTCATTCATCTGGTTCCGTGCCATGCCTGTTTTGGCAGCTATGCACATCCATCATCTTGGATCATGTGAGGTTGCTCTGACCTCTTAATGATGAAGTCCTGTCTACTGCTTGATGTTGTTGAATTAACCAAGCAATTGGTTGTCTACCTCTCTTGTGTTTCCCTTCTATCATTCCTTTAAGCAATATACTCTCCAGTCCTCTTTAGGCTAGTTACACATTTTAAAGGGAGTGTAGCTGGGCAAATACTGGTTAACATCATCTACGTCTTCTTTTGAACAACTGTACGTAAACAAATGGACTTGATTAACGGTAGTCAGCGACTTAATCTCTACATGGTCAGCGTTCAGGAAACAGCCCGAAGTTTTCCTCTCGCCTCAGTTTCGCGTATGTTGCAAGCACGTGATTGCTGCGGTCGCGTCGTCCATAGTCGTATACTGATATGGCCCTGAGTCAGGCCACAGGCTACACTCCCTTTAAGCAATATATTTTCCAGTCCTCCTTAGGCTAGTTACACTAGCTTTACGCTCTGAAAACTGGTACCGATACACAGTGTATAATAAAGAATAATATCACCAGGTACCCATTTACCTCACCTGGGTCCAGTGTGGCAACCGTTTATTAATGTCTTGCTAAATGATGTTAGTTCTGGAGCAGGGGTTTGAACCCCATACCTCTACAGTGTTGTGATGTACAAAGTGTGTTTAAAATGCTATACTGTACATTGTAGCTTTTATCTCACTTTTATATTTTCTTCCTCGAATGTCACTGTACAACTGCTTACGTGTAGACATGTTCATCTTGATTGATTTCATCTGCTAAGCAATACTTCCATTTCTTAATAACCTAAATTGTATACATACATGTTCTTGATTATTGATTGGTACATTTAATTATAGTTAATTAAAGAACCAGTCAATACCTCAATATCATGTAAAATGTCATTGTCAGCTCTGCAATCGCTGTGTGCATGCATGTGCCAGCCAACACCACTGGTTTTAGTGCAATACTGCCCTCTATTGTTGGATTCCTTTTAACATAAAAAAGTTGTGTTCTTTACGATGTCCAGGCTGTGAGCATTTATGAAGATGTTTCTTAACTGTAAATGTTATTTTAGAGACGAAAACTATATGAAATCAGAGAAAACAAGATTTACTAGGAGTTTGAAAGTCTGAATCTTGAATGTTTAAGTCTCTGAAAAGAGATAGGGTGGATAGTGGTAAACAGTAAAACTATGTTATGCTTTCATTAATAGGTATTTGGGGTTTTCTAACTTCATGTTGGAAAAGTAGTTTTGAGAAATTTCCAGATATCAACATTCAGCTAGTTACATGAACACAGCTTATGGTCACAGCAATGGAATGAAAAATGAACATAAATTGCATGATTTTCATAATTTAATTTCCAAACAAATGGTACCTTCACCACCCTACAAAAGAAAAAATACAATAACACAGCTTCAAATCAAATCATACAGCTTCCTAATAAACCATGATGAGTAACATGATTCAAGTTTAGTGATATTTTGACAAGTATAAAGGCAGCTTCAGAAATCATTGTCTGCTAAGAGCCAGAAGACTGTTTATATAATGTTTTATAATGCCCTTCTTGTTCTCAAAACACAATTTAAAGTGCACCTTCATTTAAAAAATGCTTTTAAAAGGATTTACACACTAATTTTCATTGAAATAGGTGACTTATTACCTTTTAAAATCATAAAATCTAGGCAATATTCCATGCCAGCTTTAAAAAAACCTCCTCTGTATTCTCCCAGTGGACTCTCTTAATAGAAGATTGATATTATATTACTATTTAGACTGGTTTGCAATTTCAGCCCTGCCATTTTTCATTTCTTATTCTTTCGATCTTCCATCAAGGAAAATGGAATCCTTTTTGGGTGACCCTCAGGAAAAATGTATCATGTTTAGAGTTGTCATGGAAACCTAGAAAGGCAATTATGGATTAGATTAAGAGGGTTGCCTGTTTATAATGTTTCTCTAAAACACTTTTAGGCTTGTTGGTGGAACAATCTGGTCTCATAATAGCTCTTGGGTATATTGATGTTAGATATAGAGTTTTAATAAATATACACATTTTATAATACAGGGGATAAGTAGCAAAGAGACATAGGGGGAGGAGAGGAGGGGAGAGAGGGGGAGAGGAGGGGAGAGAGGGGGAGAGAGATGAAAGGAGAGAGGGATTTAAAGGAAGGAAGGGAGGGAGGGAGGGAGCGAGCGAGCGAGGGAGGGAGGAAGGAAGGAGGGAGAAGAAAAGGAAGGAAGGAAGGCATTGAGAGATGGAAGGAGGGAGAGAGAGAGGGCGGGAAGTAAGAGATGGAGGAAGGGAGAGTGAGATAAAGAGGTTGGGAGGGAGAAAGGGAGAGATGAAATAAAACTTACACTGAATATTCAAAATGACAAATAAATGATATCTGTGTAATGGTTTGTATTAAAATGTAGACTTATGATAGTTGAATACTCAGGAACACAACTTTACAACTGGAGATCAATCTAGTCATCCAGCCCTCTGTGCATAACGTACAGTCTCATACAGGATCAAATGAGATTTGTGCTTTACTTTGACTGTTGTCAGCTGAAAACAAGAGGGGCGTTAACACATGAAAGGCCTATGGAATGAATGCCTCTCTTGCTGCGAGCACATGACATTATTTAGAGCAAGTTTTTTTTTATCAAGCTTGTCTTTGTAATAAAAACCATCTACCTTTTGATTATAGTAATTTTTTCTTATAAAGCATTTTTTATATCAGTTACAATGTAACTGACCAAAGTGTTTACAATACTATCATCCGATATTATGCACAATAAATTATTCAGAATTCCTTGAGTCAATTTCTCTCCAAATGGAATCCCAAACACCGGAACCAAAGATTAACTTCAAAATGATGCATGCACGATTGGAACCAACTTCATCATAGCTCTTTGATAGATATGAACCAGCTTCATCATAGTTCCTTGATAGATAAATAAAGGTGATTAACCATGGAGAACCTGACACCCTCGAAAGGCGATAATTTTGTTAAAATCGTCAAACCATCTATTTTCACATCTTCATCTTGTGCCGGATGCTAATAGTTTGTTGATTCAATCCCCCTATATCTAAGCCATATTGTACTTCAGAGCTCAGACTCCTCACAAGGTCGTTGTCAAAGTGGCCAATTTGCGCACCATCCTTGGAATATGCTACCTGTAATAATTCGGTCACACTAGGCCTGTCCTCATCAGCTCAAGTTTGCAAAATAACCTGCTATTTTCAGACTCTGGATATTATCCCGAAGCTCAAAATTGCGTCCTCACCAGACTGATATGCTCATCACAAACTTGCTTGGACGGGCGCAAATTAATGGCGGGATATTTGCAAACAAGACCAAGATTTCTTCTGGAAGATTTCTTTGGGATATTTCCTCGACTAAATATCCTGCTAATTTCAACTGCATGCTGATGAAGAAGCAAATTAGCTGGATAGTTTGCGATCGGGATAGTTAAAATAGAGGGTTATTTGGCAAACTCGGGCTGATATAAACAGGCCTAATGCTAAACCAATTCCAAAGTGACAGAGTTTTGCCCAGTGGGGGTAATGACATTTTTTGTTAGGTCTGGAGTCGGTCTCGTTTGTTTGACTGAGGTATAACGGATTTAATGATTCTGGTGTTTAACTGTAAATTGTGAGTAAACATGGCACTAAGTTACCTATTAATACATACTTGTGAGGTAGCGACACAAAATGTCCAATTGTTGAACTGGTAGTTTTATCACAGCAAGGTAGAACCACATTGTTAGGACATCCATTATTTACATACAACGATCATTGTTAGGACATGGAGCCTTGGAGTGCATCTACTATAGTAAACCACCTTAATAATGAAAGCTTAATTACCAAAAACTGCCAACCAGATTTGTCAAATTACAACTTCAATTCAACTACATTTTCAGCTATTATGTCTCTTGCATTCCAGATGTGTCTTTAAATTGCAATATGTTTGGAAAAGCTTCCTGTAGCATTGTGTTAGTTATCCATTAGAATGAAACTTTTGCATCAATTTCTTCAAAAGAATATCAAATGGAGAAGGGTGGGTGGTAGAAGCTACCTCAGCTCAGCATTACACATCACTTTCTTTTGTGAATTCTGGGCCCTGTTTCATAAAACTTGTTATCCATAACAAATGCCAACTTTCTATGAAAAATTTGCTCTATACCAATCAAATGCCACAGTTTCACTAGCTTATAACAGTTACTGTAACATGTTATTGATAACCAGTTTCATGAAACAGGACCATGGTACTGAAAATCACTGGAATGTGAGTTGATGAGTTTGTTGCTCCCATTAAAAATGGACAGGAGGGAAAAGTGAACAATATGCTGTTTACTTGAAATGAACAGTTGTACAGCTGGATGTAAACAAATTTCATAAATGATGCTAATTTCTTGTTCATCAACTTCATGGTAGATCCAGGGCAGTAGCTAGTTGATAGGGGCAGGGGTTGAAGGTGCCCCCGACAAAAACCAATCTGACATACGTCAGTATGCACTGCATACAAAAGAAGAATGTACCCCTTAATAGGGGGTGGTAGCTGGTATCCCCCCTCCTCCAGAAAAACCAAGTTTGGCATATTTTCAGGGTACACTCTATGAAATAAAAAATGTACACCCTAAGGCCGTAATTGATGCTTTCTTGCTGATCTACTTCAGTAGAGTGGGGGTGGCAGGTGCCCCCAATTAAACCCAATCTAACATATTTGAGTGTGCACTGGAATGACTGAATTCACAGTAAGAATGTACACCCTTATAGGGGGTGGTAAGTTGTTCTTGTAGGTGCCCCCAGCAGAACTGAATTGGCATTTTTTAATTAAACACTGTCCAAACAAAAGGACCCCTTAATTCTAATTATGCCCACAGTTGTGTTCCCCAATTGTTAGCTGAAAGTTGTTACTTATTTTTGTTTTGCTTGTCAGATATTTCAACTGATATTCCTGTATGTTTTCATTGTTGTAAAGAAAATACTTTTCAAGCAAGCAACATATACATCACTTGATAACCTGTATACCAATACCCTATTCTTCTGTCCTAACCAATAAAGCTCCTCTACAGATGTAATCACTTGTTTTCTTCTTGCAACAGAAGAATTAGCCTATGCTTCATTGCATCACCATCTAAATAAGTTCATGTAGCCATTTCATTTCTGAATGGCTATTTTGTTCGCTTTGACACCTCTGCGTCCTTATCCTACTTGTATTCACATTACACTGTTAACCAAAGGCTAACAACCCCAGCTTATCTTCAACAAGAGGAAAAGAGGGAATAAAACGTCTCATTTGCAAGCTCACAGATAGGTGTTAGTGGTTTTATTATTTGGAATAGCAAAGGATCATTAGTTATTAAACTATGAAGGAATGCTGGATGTGAAGAGGGATGCTTTTGGCAATTTCCTGTCTGTTTTTATAGGATTGTGTGTTTTTGGTGAAAAATAGGATAAGTCCGTAAACACTTGAATAAGTCAAGGAGATAAGTGAGATGTGAGTAAAATCTAAGCTATTTGATGCAGCTTTCTTACATTTTAATCCATTGTTGTATTGATGGTGGCTGTTGTGTTAAAAGGATTCATTTTTACTTTACTTTGCAGTATTTAGGTATTAACTCTCAGCTTTATATGGATGAGCTTTTGTTCAACTATATTTATCATTACTGAAGTACGGTAAGTGGATCAAGGGGAAAAGGGAGACTTGAAATCATCTTCTTTGGACGCTGAATGATTGGTGTTATTGGTGTAACAAAGATTTGTACTGCAAAGAAGATTTAGAGCACTCCAGCTTAATTCCTCAAGGTTTATTTTATAGAATGTGTGCTTTTGGTGAAATAGGCAAGATAATAGAGATCCACAAGTAAGTCAAGAGGATGTTGCAAGCAGAATCAAAACTTTTTGTTGCATTTGTGAACATTTAATCTTTTGTCATGTGAACGTTGTATGGACAAGGATACACTTTACAGTATTTCTATCTTGAAGTTTGCACAGGTTTTAGAAGAATTTGTTTTATTTATAGAGATGAAGGTAACAGATGTATATCTCTTGCCTTCTTGTTCTCTTTTATGGTTTATTTTTGTTTTGTTTTATTCAACTCTTCATCTTCTTGTCTGATTGTATGTTTGTCTGTATATCTCTTGCTCCCTTATCTTCCTTCCTTTCTTTTCTCTTATCCCTTATTTCTCTCTTTCTCTCTCTCTCTCTCTCTCTCTCTCTCTCTCTCTCTCTTCTCTCTCTCTCTCTCTCCCCACCCTCTCTGTCATTCACCTAATCCACTCTGCTAGTATGTCTTTATGTTGCTTAATGTAAGGGCCTTTTCTGGATAATTTATATCAAATCTTACATAGGTTTTTACATTATATTCCAATAATTGTGTGCAAACATTCCTTTTTGTTACAGTTGTCAAAATGTTTATATTGGAATTACATCTTTTCCTCTTCAGGCTTGTAAATGATGAAATCCTTGACTTGGCAATATTGTTTTTCTTTGTTAAAGATACTATGTCCCTTTTGTAGCCAACATCAAATTCTGTAGAACTTTGCAGGGATTATGAATATGTCGTGTATGTCCTATCTGTGAAATTTAAACATTAGCAGTGTCCTAATATTCAAATTATGCAAGAAAATCTGTTTGCTTGCTAGACATCCATGTTCCTGTGAGTTCCTCTATACGGTCTAAATAGCAGACTAAGGGACTCAAGCAAGATCAATAATAGAAAGGAAATATGATTGAATTGATTTGGTATGACAGGTGTTGGGTTCTGTACAGTTTCTACAATACTGACAAACATCTAGGTCTCTACGCACAAATCTTGGGTAGTTATTCTTAGAATAGATCAAGTCCTTGCTTACTCTCTCAGTTTTTATAACAATTTAGATTTAATTTAAGATTACAAATGGGCCTCTTTTGTATGTACCTGTATCTGAAATTGAGAGAGTACATAGTAGGGGAAACTACAAAACTTTAGTTTATGTGCTGATTTTGCTGTGTACATTTACGTGTCCAGAAAATAGAATACATTTTTAGAAAAAAATTGATTGGATTTATTTCATGTAACAGGTGCAAGATTCTCTTCCGTAAATTCACTGTAAATTCATGCTGAGTTGAATAGCTGTATCATATGTGGTAGATACATACATGTATAGGCCTGATATGTTTATGTGTTGTAGATTGGTATCACTGAACTCTCTTTTGAAACGTGTATGCTACTGATAGTATTATTTGGTATTTATAATGGTAGGTCTTTATATAGAGGTATTTGTGATATAGGTTGGTAATGCTCGAATTTCTTTTTGAATTCTGCATCCCTTTTAACTGTTGTTGTTGTTTTTTAACTCTTGGAGTTTGTTCATTTTATGGTGAATATTCTCTGAATATTTCCACCTTTTCGCTAAGAGCCGAATGAATCATTGATCATGATATCCAAAAGTAACTAGCACATGAGACTTTACATAATCATACTTGATACATAAGTAGGATTCATATTTTTGTTCATTGTTATTGCCTATCAATAGTTGTAGACTACAGGGGGAATAAACAATAACAAGAATATTTTGAAATTATTCTAAAAAAAATAAGGCCTCATATGATGGAAAAAGAAGCAGAAGATCAATTTTATGAGATTTAGCATAAAATTTCAGTTTGTAAATAATTACTCAAGTCAGCTCATCAGATTCATTCATGAATAACAAAATAGTTTGTATTTTGGATCAATCTTAAAAGCAAAAAGTAGCAGAGATTTGCATCTTGTATCAAAGTATCCCCAAAAGGGAATGTGGAAACATGCGCTACTGTAGATGTTGAGTAAAACACTGACATTTCACAGTCAATGCAGAGAGCTGGAACTCCGTTGTATTATTACCACTTTATTGAAAAGGGGGGGGGGGGTGGTGGGAGGGGGGAGGGGTCCAGCCATCATCCTTCTACTGAAACTTTAGACTTGTATAGATAGTTGTATGTAAATAATGGAGTGAATACCCGAACATTGTAAATAAACAGTGGACATGAGGATACATGTACATCTAACCTGTTTGGTGGATCGTATTTCAGGGGAATTCCCTCACGTACACCTGTCCCGCAGTTATACCCCAGGTATGCGTGCGTTCCTGGCAGTCCTCAAATATTTCAGTGAGCTCCCCCACAGATCTTCAAGAAATTCTGTATCCAATACTTAGTATTACCTGTCCTAGGCAATTCTTGTGTTTGAGGGGAGTTTGATCAAAAATAACTTTTAAGAATGAAATGACATTTTGGGGGCCTTTATGAAAAAGAAGATGGAAGGAAAGAGGAGGATGAGAAGAAGAGGAGATGGAGAAGAAGGAAAAGAAGAAGAGGGGAATGGAAAAAAGACTTTTACTTGAAAATTCTTGGCATTGGTACAATGTTCAAATCTATATTACAAGGAGGCTTTTATATTTGAAGTTAATTGCGATATCTCTTCTTCTGTTCATCCTGCAACAAATTATTAAAGCTTTGTAGGATGATGAAAATTATAGGAAATTTTAGGAGGATTTTACTAAGTAGAAATTCCTGGATCTACAAATTAATATAACAGTTGAAATAGTGTAGATCGCTTCAATTTGTTGGTTCTTACATGGTTATATTTGTCTGTGCCCTAGATTTCTGGGGTACTTTGCAACAATTTCCTGGAAAATCCACATTTCTTTGTTACAGGAAAAAAAAATCCACCTCAAATAAGGTGAAGGTCAACCTTCAATCCATGAAGTGCTAGTCCCTGTCATCATCTTACTCCATTAATTGATCCAACAGGACATGAAGGCTTGTGTCAAATTGACCCAATTACCCAATATGAGGTTCATAATGGACCCCCTCCCGATTTCTTAAGGATGAAGAAATGATCCCCCTCCCAAGCCTCGCCTTGTAACCATTACCATTTCTAGGTCAAGCACTTCAGTACGGCCTCACCTATGTCATCAGGAGATGGGTGAGTGAGAAATAATTGTCAATTATTGCAGCTTGTCAGAGGTGTATCCAGGATTTGTTAAAAAAAGGGGGTGCAAACGATTTCAGAAATTGGGTAAAGCTATCACATATCTTTAGCTTTTGTTAAAGACAAAAAATCTTACATGGTTATATTTGTCTGTGCCCTAGATTTCTGGGGTACTTTGCAACAATTTCCTGGAAAATCCACATTTCTTTGTTACAGGAAAAAAAAATCCACCTCAAATAAGGTGAAGGTCAACCTTCAATCCATGAAGTGCTAGTCCCTGTCATCATCTTACTCCATTAATTGATCCAACAGGACATGAAGGCTTGTGTCAAATTGACCCAATTACCCAATATGAGGTTCATAATGGACCCCCTCCCGATTTCTTAAGGATGAAGAAATGATCCCCCTCCCAAGCCTCGCCTTGTAACCATTACCATTTCTAGGTCAAGCACTTCAGTACGGCCTCACCTATGTCATCAGGAGATGGGTGAGTGAGAAATAATTGTCAATTATTGCAGCTTGTCAGAGGTGTATCCAGGATTTGTTAAAAAAAGGGGGTGCAAACGATTTCAGAAATTGGGTAAAGCTATCACATATCTTTAGCTTTTGTTAAAGACAAAAAATATTATAAAAGGGAAAATTAAAAATATTTCTTTGAAGGAGGCAGATGAACATGATGGGGAGGGGGGCACATTTTTAAGATGTACTGAAGGTATGCCAAATGTGGTTTTAAACGTAGGGAGGTGGGAGTTTTAAAAGATAATTGCTTTTAGCACAGGAATGTTGTAACATTTACACACTTATCAGAAAAGCATCCCAAGATTATCATATAATAGAGTAATCCTACCATTTATGGCAGAAAATTGAGTATAATTCTGGAATTCTGCCAATGAACTTGATGAACCTTCCAATGACAGCACCAAAGAATTATAAGCATGCCTCCTTCCAGAGCCTGAACATCACCCAACGGAAACCAAAAGGGTCTCCTTCCCCCATTGTCATCCTACACCCAGGGTCACTACTCAACAAACATGCCTCGGAGAAAAAAGGAGAAAGGAACTCCAAAGTCGTGCTGTGAGCTCGAAATATCATTCGCGAGCCTTCACAGCTGCCCCGGGCTCCCTCATCCATCGGGCTTTTAGCGCCTTGGTTTGAAGCCACAGCATCAGGGTTAATCCTACATTCATTTGGCGGCCTCGATTCCCGGAACATTCCCCTTGCTTTGCCGTCATTTTCTACCATTGCACTGACTGAGGCTGGATATACTTTCCCCAGAGTTTGTTTCAAACGGTAATGTTCTGCTCTGTGAGAAAAGGTCAGAGTTCACTCTCGAAGGAGGAGGGTATGTGATGTTTTTGTTGCTGCACGTGGGATCTTGGAAAATTGTTTTGTGTGTATCCCCGGAAACAATGGACCTGCTTGGCAATGTTTTCGTTTGGTTCCTGCGACTCCCTTGTTCGAAAGATCATTCACTGGTAAGAGGGGGACTAGAGTAGAATGGTCATGCACCACTTCCACTCCACGGCATCGTCTGCATTTGGAATGATACACAGGAGAATTTTCTTCTAACTCGTTGCCACGACAACTGTATACTCGGGCAATTCATCACTTTGTCTCGAATAGGTCAGAACCCAATGCTTTTAAATGTATGTTTGGTCCCTATATGTGAGAAGGGAGAAGGCCTAACTTAGTGTACATGTAGTTGCAGGTCCTCTAAATTTAAGGTACATGTGTGTTTAGCATTTTAAGTAGTTGATTGTATCTTTAAAGTTTAACAAAAAAAGAATAGCATTTAGTAATTGAACATCAATATTCATATTCACAATTCTAAATGCATCAGAGCATGAATATTTTTAATTTAAAATCATCAATATCATCAGACATAAAGCAGTCATATTCAAAGAAAAATGGTACAATCATAATCATATTCATGTACTCTATCTTCTCATTACCAGTTGGATTTATTTTTTGAAATAGTTATAATTTCAAGTTTGTTTAACGACCTGTAAGATGCACTTTATTTTCCGCTTTAATTTTGTCTCTCCTTTTATTACTACTATGATCACACATTATTCTATCATGTAAAACATGAAACATTCAGGTTCTTAAGAAATATCAGTTATATTATTTCCATATTCCAGTAAACTAAAATGCATACCAGTTGTATATTGTAAATTTTCATATTCATTTCCTACTACCTGAAACTTTCTTTAAAAAAAAAACACTTGCCTTATCATAATATGAAGCTTTCTCCATGTTGAACCAGAGACTTGTTTGGTTTTCTCTGCAAGAGGTCTGTAATGGATGTAGCATCAATCTTCCTTCTCTCTAATAATGAGACAAGTGAGAGGAAAGAGGAGACGAGGCTCTGGTGATGAGCCACGTACATCTTGGATTTGATATCTCATTAAACTAGCTAAAGTTTAACTTTCTAGTTTCAGTCCCCGATCACTTTACTGTTTGGAGTCCCCATTTATGACCTTTCTAGCATTATGGTCCTTCTCCACCATTCTCTTATTTTTACTCCATGTCCTATTTTTCATCCTATCCTAACTCTCTACTCCTAGCTTGTTCCTTGTGTATTTAAAAAAAATCTGTTATCCTGTTTTTGTCATTTTATAATCATTTTATCCTCTTGTTTATTCCATTGTTTTACATCTCATATACCCATCTATATTTCTATGATTTACTTTGTCTCTCTCCCTCCCTCCCCCTCCCTATCCCTTCCCCTCCCTCTCCCTTCCTCCTCCCGCCCTTCCCCCCCTCCCTGCCTCTCTCTCTCCCTCTTCTCTCTCTCTTTCTATCTCTTCTCTCTCTCTCTCTCTCTCCCCCTCCATCTCTCTCTCCCCCTCCATCTCTCTCTCCCCCTCCATCTCTCTCTCCCCCTCCATCTCTCTCTCCTCCTCCATCTCTTTCTCTCAGTCCGATCACTTGCAGTTGTGTTTTACCACCTTGCCTATATTTTCCCATAATCAGTTTTATTGTATTTCATTTTCTTTCTTTTTTCAATACCTTTTTAGTGTCTTTTTCAATATCTTTTCTTCCCTCTTCCACTTAAGTGTCCTCCGCCAAACTATCCCTTCCTTCTATCTTTCCCTTCCTTCCATTTCCCTTTCCATCCTTCCATCCTTCCCAGGTTCTGATGAGACTATCAAGAACCTAAATGAGTTTTTACCATGACACACATCATCACTGTTTAGAATTCTCATTACTCATACCTGGCAAGCCAGGAGAGAAAATAAAGAGAAGCATAGTTAGTAATTAAAACTCCAGCCATATAAAAGCTTATTTCCAGGCTATCTGTAAATATGCCAGTGTTCATGAACACTGGTTTTATAAGCAGGCTTTGTAATATGCATTTCTCAATTCCAATATAGAAACTGTCTTTTACAAATGTATGATTAATAGTAGCCATATAGTGATTAGATTAATGCAATATCTCTATCCTCTGCTCCAATTAAATGAGGAATTTGTTAATCACAAAGCCTGGGATTAAGAATATTTTTCGACACTTGTTTACTCTTGAAATTGCTAAATTATCAAATGCTCATCAGTATGCTTTTGTCGTTAGGAAAATATGAGTATCAAAAGAAGGATCATATTTAAACGTAAACAGACATTTATAATCTATTTGATTGTAAACAGGATTTTTAGTCCTTGTTAAAAATCAAATAGATTATAAATTTTGAATATATCTGTAAATGTATGCTGGGGGTAATTTATCTGGATATAATTTATGTAATCATTCATCTCGGTCTCTGCTCTCCCCCCCCCCCCCCCCCCCCACTGTACATTTCTTTATTCTGTTGTTCTCTCTCATTTTCACTACTTTTTTCCCCTTCGTTCCTCTTCCCTTTATTTGTTATCTCTCTTTTCTCTCTCTCTCTCTCTCTCTCTCTCTCTCTCTATCTTTCTCTCTCTTCCCCCTCCCCCCCCCCCCAAATCCTTACCTAGATGCTTTCGTAGGAAGACACCTCAAGCTCTAATTACTTAATTGCATAAAGCATTCTGGGAGGTAAACATAGAAATCCATGATATACATCTCATTTAAGATCGGTTTAAGATTGAAAACTCCCCCTCTTTCTCCCATTCTCTCTTGTAGTATTTTAATGCATTTGTCTCTCTCCCTCATCATTATGATTCAGCTGATTAATGATAATATAATAATATAATTTGTCTTTCCTTGTTGTTGTATCCTTGTTCACTCTATCCATTCTTCACTTTTGGTTTTCCTTTATTTACTTTTTTGTCACTGTAACGTTCTCAATACCAGATTCAAACTAGACAAATTTTAAACTTTATTTTATTAACTATTTTGGCATCACCTGTGCCTTGGAGGCAAAAAGCGAACTGAATCACTGTAACCCTCGGTAATTAACCCTTCTCCCTTTTCCCCCTCATTTTGTTATTAGATAATATTTTATCAAATGAATTGTCATACCTTATAAATAACAACATGTTGATTTTCAATTATTCTTTATTAGGCTACATTATAAACACTCACGAAAGCAATTTCTTCAAAAGTGTACATACAAAGCATATTTGTAAATCTTGGTACATATTTCTTGCAACCAGCCTAAGTGACTCCTCATATATTTTTCTAGCAAGCAACCCAATTGACCCGTGTAAACCTTTCCTGTAATGAATCCTAAATCTCCACGTTATCTCCCGTCTTATCGAATGAAGAGGTGCTCTTCCTCTAAAGTCTCATTTTCTTCCCAGATAGTTGCTTCTCTCCTCTAGTCATTCTAATTAGCTCGCTCTCCATCTCTCTCTCTCTCTCTCTCTCTCTCTCTCTCTCTCTCTCTCTCTCTCCCTCCCTCCCCTCTCTCTCTCTCCTCCTCCCCCTCTCTCTCTCTCTCCCTCCCCTTCTCTCTCTCTCCCTCCCCCTTCTCTCTCCCTCCCAAGAGGTGCTCTTCCTCTAAAGTCTCATTTTCTTCACCGATAGTTGCTTCTCTCTCCTTCAGTCATTCTAATTAGCTCGCTCTCATCTCTCTCTCCATCTCCCACCCTCTCTCTCTCTCTCTCTCTCTCTCATCCCTCCTCATTAACGAGCGACCTTCCTCTCTGCACACGTGTATACCTCCAGCTCCTCGTTATTACGTCTTGTAAGAAGAATCTGCAAACAAGTGTTTACATCTCGGCCTCCAGTCAGAAATCGTTGTATATGCCTTGGGTTTCTCCATGATACTGCGCTAGTCTGCTAAGGAATCGATTCCAAAGACGTGGATTATTCTCATAATGGTTTTATGGACTTTGCAGTGTTGATTGTGGCGTTGGAACTGTAGTGGATTTACATCAAGCTTTGTTAGTATTGTGGAGCATGTAACTTCTTAACGAGCCTCAATCTAATTTTCCTTTGTAAGATATAATTCTTTTGAAATATAATGTTAAATTACATTTGTTTGAATCCATCTGGTAACCGCTATTGACATTGACACGCAGAATGTTTAGTGGGTTTCAAAGATTTTTAATCGGGATGGAAATCTCACTTTCTGTTTAAATGTCAAATCCCCAAATCTCACAAGCTATTGAGATTTTGATGACTATATTTATTGCACCTGTAATGTATTTTTGATGTTTACATAGCCATGGTTATTTGCTGTGTGCATGGTGACGGTCTAAAAAAGTGAGGTATGAAACTTAATTTTGTATTTAAACCACATGTGAAGGGAAGGGGGCAAATAAAATGAACCTTGATTCAAATCTCATAATTTTCCTGTGAATTTCTGAGTGGCATGCTATCTGATTTGCACTGCTGCCAAGTTTGCAAGTAAATATTATTAGCATTCCTTCGGCATTCCTGTCACAAAAGGGCTAACCCTCTTTGTCCAATGCAACCCTCAGAATCTGCCAATCTGCAAATGAAATGTCATAGGAATAAGATTGATGTATTCAGTTTGTCTACCTTTCTCAAAAGTGCATGATTTGGTGGTGGGGGGGGGGGGGCTTTCAAAGTTCTTTTTACCAATTAGGCTTTATAGTAAACAGGTAGGTACATATATGCTCAGATGTAATGGACCTTATGGCTCTTAAGTACTTTATGAAGGATCAAGAATTAGGGAAATATTTTGATGAAGCATTTTGTTACCCTTTGATTTAAGAATGTTCTTAATATTGTTGCCCATGACTATGATACAAGTTTATATTTAAATGAAAGGATAGGAATAGTTCTGAATCAATCTTTTTTTTATTTGAGACTCTGAAAGCTCAATGCCTGGCTTATGAAATCCAGCAGAGTTACTTTTGTTTAAAGGCATCGTTTAACAATGTTAAATCTGAGATGCACGGCCCTACTTGCTACCAGTGTCTGTGATATGGTGTAATATTGAAGCCCTAAAAAAATTGTGCTTTAAAATGATCAAGAAGTGCCTCAAAAACTAAAATTCTTTGAGTGACCGGTATTACCATACTTGTTTTCCCCAATAGACTGTAGTATTATGAAAACCGTTTGGCAAACGCAAAATTTAGTTTTGATTTCCAATCATAAATATCTTGATAATCAGACAGGCGATCGGCTTGTAAAAGTCATGGGTTCCTGACTGACCTAAAGGTTTATGATTATCATTGCAGCATGAGCTAAATTCAGGATTTTGTTTCAGAATCTGAGACAAAGTTACCGGATCCCTTTAAGATTACATGTTTACCATTTGTATTAATGTCTGGACGTTTTTCCAAAATATTATGTACATAAATTTCATCAATTGTCTTATTCGCAATTAATTGAAACATATTTACCAAGCGCATAGCCACATCTAGTCTATCATCCAGCCTGATATTATGATTTATTCAGCAATTGGTTTGTCTGTTGACGGTCAGGGCTTAGATGACGGTCAAGACTCTAGGAATATATTCCCTCACTTAATTTTGGTGTTCCATATCTATATCTGACATTTGATATTGAATTGGAATTTCGGACAAAAGGATGAAAGTTTCCCTAAGACTGGAATGCAGACTAGGATTGGCCCAATTTCATGCATCATAAATTTGATTATTGCCGCACAATTTACGTGGCATTGATTTTCATATACAAAGGTTTGTTGCTCTATTCTTTGATTTGCATGCGGAATTAAGGGTATTGTAAACCTTCATATCACTTTCACTCTCTAGCTGTCTCCAATTACTTCTGATTCAAGATATCTGGATGTACGTGTATGTTGACAAATAACAGATCTGTAGGAAGATGAGGAATCAGAATTTGTCATAAAGGGCAAATTTGCAGTTTTCATGGAAATGTTGTTCTGATCATTATGTAACATGTCATTGTCATATTCCCATATTCCAAAGGAGATGCACAAAGCTATTGAGAGTACCTTGGGTTTCTTAACTTTCTTTAGAAGCCTTGGGCAAATCGGCACTATCTTTTTTTTTTTTTTCGCTGCTAAACAATGGGTAATGGAATAGATGTTATTCTAATTCTATTTATTTGATAGGTGACTTGCTCATGATTGTTTGATTGTTGCTTTGCAATGATTTGTAGTCTTCAGTATTCCCTGTTGAATTTGACATTTATTGATCAAAGTTCATAAACAAACCTTTTTTATAAGATATAACCACATATGTTCTGATTTATAACGGTGCTGCAATTTGGGTTAGAGAATTTTTTTAAAGATGGACATTTTGCATAGATCTGGAAACACACCTGTAACACTAAAACTATAATGCACAATGTGACAGATTTAAAGCAAACAGATCCCTTTTGTGTCCTATGTGTACACATTAAAGATAAACTTGAGTTCTGGTAAAAAAAGAAAATGAATTCTCACAGAATCTAACGAAACTTACACTGAATGTTCAAGATAACAAATGAATGTCATGTGCCAAACAATTTTGGAAGAAAATGTATACTGGCTGAGTAATGAGCATAGAAAGATAAGGAAATCAGGGTAGTACTAGCCCCGACACCATGTGTGTTGTCCCATATACATCTTTCTGTGTAAGTGATTGTTACTTTACCAAGACTCTGCCAAATTTATGATGATTTTGATGACTCCAGAACCTTGCATTACACACCATTACTTACATGCTATATGATCAACTTTTCTGATCCATTCCACACCTTTTCTTTCACAATGCAATCGCATTACCAGAACTCAAGTTTATCTTTAACTGGCAAAATTGGTTTCTAGCTGATACCTTCAATGTCAGTTAACCTATGAAAAATTCAGAAAGTATTTACACAAGGCTTGAAAGTCATTTTTCATTTATCATTATGTGGTTGTCGCAATTGTAGCTAGTGATTTGCGGTTGCACCTGGAAGATAACGGGGAGTGTACTTTTTCATTCCAGAAAAATCATTTTGGTACCAGGAGATATTTTAAACAAGGATTGTCAATCAGAAAGGAAAAAATGATCGGTGTCATATGCACCTTTCTTCTTTTTTTGCTGTGTTCTACCAGCTTAGATCGGAGTTTATTGCTGACATGAAACAAATTATACAAGACACGCTGTCGTATATACTGTATGAACATAGCATGTGATATACATGAGTGATAAAGAAGTCATAAGTACGTTTCACTGTTCTGCTAAACACGGATGCATACTGTTGTGTTAACCTGGGTAGAAAGTTGTGAGCATTAAAATTTCCATTACTTTAAAAATATGGGCTTATTTCGTATGAAACTACTCAAATTAGCAAAAAATGTTTTTTTCATTATCTAAACAAAATCTTTACAAAGTGAACAAATTGTTACAAAGAAGGATCAATTTCATTAACCATTTAGTCCTTCCCAAACCATCCTGAATTTTAGCAAATGACTACAAACATATCTATTGCAGCATGAGTGTATTATAATTTTCTATTAGGCATGTTACAGTTAAACCTGTATATAATGCTCAAGCGAGACACAAAAAGTGGTCTTTCATAGGCAGTTGGTCTTTCTATACAGGTGGTCACTAAAGCATGTTTGACTGTTATTAGGATGAGTGTAGCCACTTTCTACTTCAGAAACAGCCCACCATATTGTTGATACATTGGCCGGGCTCAAGAGGTCATTACACTTTCCATAATTATTGTAAAAGAGTCTTGATTCAGTAGACTAGCATCACACTGGCCACTAGTAATTACTACCATGTATGACAGAAGAAGCTCTCTTCTCATTAATACTGTCCTTCTCCCCGTACAGGAGAGCGAAAAAATAAAAATTATTGGAAAGATGAAAATTAGAATGACCTTTTAGTTGATGAACTAGCCCAGATGAGGGTCAGTTAGATCATTGCAGCATTAAGAGGCGAACTGACCCATCCCCCCCCCCCCCCCAGTCTCCCATTTTAAACCAATGTGGCATATACATTAATGATAAAGCATGCACACACACAAAAATGTCCCCCTTACAAATTCTACTAGCACCTAAAAAGTAAGTTTCTTTTTTTGCTTCTCCAAGTTTTTTGGAATTATGCCCCACCCCCCCCCCCCATTTTATGAAAACCCCTGGATCCACCCCTGAGTTAGATTATGACATCATTATCACAAGGAAAGTTCATTGACACAGTGGAAATTACCAGGTATTGATAGGATGATGAAATTAATCATCCTTTAGAGGTCATGGAGCTAAAATTTGAATTTACCTTCCTTGTCTGTCAACCGTTATTACTTAAGTGTAGGATAGAGATGTAGATATTGCATTTAAACGAAAATATCAAAAACTATATTTGGTGCACTTTCGTGCATATTCATGCTCTTTTAGTAAAGGGTAACATGATTAGTGTTGAGGGAATTCCAACTCGATTTAGATAAAAACTGTGTGATAAATCTGAAGTACTTGTTTATGTAAAATTGAGTGTTATGGAGGGACTTTTCATTTTCATATCAGTTTTATATTTAGCTCTGTGTTATTGAATATGATATGTGCTCAAGGTTCAAAGTGATTATGAAATTGTTTACAAACCATCAGGAGTTGATGATGATGATAATGAAATTAGGGAAATACTGGTAGGCAAGGCAACATTATTCCTGCTTGTTATTACTTTTTTCATGAACAGTCATTACAATCAAGGTTCTATGGAGAGAAAAAAAATACAGGTAGTTATTTTGTTGATTATCCTTTTCCTACACAAAAAGCATCTTCCATGGATGTGGCCTTCATTTTTGTTGAGATATCATATTTTATGTTTGTTTATTATGATTTGTTTTTTTTTTGACAAGTATTTTACAATTTTATGTTGAAAAGGTATATTTTGGATTAAATATTTGCGTATGGCTAAGAAATATTGTATGATTTCAATTAAACCAAAAGCAAACTCCAAGAATTTATTGACACAATATGAAAATTAATGAGAAATGGAGCGAGTGGCAGACGAGATGAGGGCTGGATGTAAAATCCAATAAATATTACAGTTCTGTATTGATAGAATGGCACCTGGCGCGTTCTGCTTGTATCAAGGGCAGTATAGATTATTAGGATCTGTTCACATGTGGCCTTAAGTTTGCATAGAACATGCTTCTCTGACAATCGTTCTGCAGTCAAGTTCCCATTATTGTTATATTATTATTATTATAACCCTAAAGTTATATTCTAAAACCCAATTGTAACTCTATTCTTAACCCTTACATCCTTGACAAAAATGCAGCTAGAAAAAACTGTCAGATCACAAGTGTACAGACAGAAGATTTTGTTGTGTCCATGTTTGGTGAAGCATGATGGACCCAGAGTGAGAAAAAAAAAATCATGATCAATTGCCCGAATGAGGCAAACTTACATTAGTTCGACAAATCGTCCCTATTTTCATGGTAGTGAGGAAAATCGTAACGCAAAGTGAATGCAATTTTTTTTCACTACCGTCACTTCGTGAAAACAGCGACGAAATGTTCAAACTGCACTTCAAAAAGTGATCTCTATCTATTGCTCCATATAAAATGGTAATTGAGCATCAATTAAGTATAAAAAAAACAGGCCTATTTACTGACCAAATTGTGGCATGCTTTAGGCACATAATCTGCATTGTTGATTTATATTCAGAGTTAATTGTCCCAGTTTTGCTGGTAAATTTGGCTTTGGGCTGCTTAGTGTAGCGTTTAATATCAAATTGGATTGATTAATGTTTTCTATTCCATTTGACCTATTCAATAACAAAATATGAATCTAATGAGATATGGGACAGTGTAAACATATAAATGAGTATGTCAACAAAATAGTGAATACTAATGTATTCTGTGAGTAGTAGGGGTTGAATTCTAAGCATTAGTGTTGGAATAGATATGCGGACCTTTTAATGGTATTTACAAATCTCACAGCTAAAATGAGTTGAAAATAAATATGTAGGGAGTGTAAACTGCATTTTTAATGTTATAAGAGACTGTTAAAAAGATATGATTTTTTATGGTTTATAATTTTATATGTATTCAAATGGTATACCATCTTACCAATTACCAAATAATCCACATGGATTCTACTTCTATTCGTATCTTTGTTTATGAAAGTTTTCACTTTTTAAAGGTAGATGCAAATTGATATGTAAGCTGTATTCATGCTACGATTTTCATTTTGTATCTATTATTAAGCTCTAAATTTGATTCCTGTTGAGCAAGGAGATTCACAGGAGGTAACATGTTTTCACCATGGATCAAATGTGTTATGTCTTCACAGATATAAGCAGCCCCCAACATCGTTATTTACCACAAAACACCACAAATTGCAATCATTACTACATGATAAAATATGTATAGGGCTACAATGTAATATATAGGAATATACAGTCCATATTTGGCATGGTGCTTGACATTTTTTTCTTCAAAACAAGCACTGATCAATGCCTCAGTAAAGAACACAATTTTTAGAGGAAATTCATTTAGTTTGTGCCAGACGAGGTGAAATCAACTTCATTATGGGTAAAAATCAGCCATTATTTGGTGTTGCATTATATAATTTCTTTCATTAGTTAGTGAAAATTGAAGCTCGTGTAGTTCCTAATCAGATTTGGCAGTGCAGTAAGGTAACACTAATACACCTTCTTGTGTTGCACTTGGCTGAGATATACTGCACTATTGAGGCTAGGCTTAAAGGACTACACTGGGCTAGAATCATAAATTCTAGAGAAAAATCACATAGGTAACTTGTAATGCCTTGTCAAGTTTGGAAGCTTTTCAAATATTTCACATAAATGTTCTCAGCAATAATCTACGGTAATTGTTTTTCAGTTGTATTTCAAAGTATTGCAGTATATCAAGATCATCAAATACCAAATGACTATAACAGTTGAAAGTAAGAAAACATGATTGATTTCCTAAAGAATGAAAATTATGAAAAGATTCTGAGACTTTCCCTATAATAATTCCATATCATCATCAAGGCAATTTCATTAACCTGTACTGAAGTGTCCATGGGAAATTCTGCAGTACTCATCTATCAACAATTAATTTTCATATGTGAAAAGGGTGCTAGATTTTGTCATCTCTCTCTCTCTCTCTCAATCCTCCGTCTTATCGGTCAGTATCGGCCCTAGCACACTATATATAACGGAGAATCAGTGATGCGTACTCCCATCTCACGCATCATCACGGTGTCACAGCTGCGATCACCAGTCATAATGGCCTGCTCACTTTGGTTGGCACGTTTTATTTAGCGTCGTCGGGAGAACGTGGGGATTGTGCCAGCTGAACATAGTGGTATATTTTTCATTTTCATTTGTGGTTGATCGTTGACCGTGCATTTCATTTGTCTCAGTGTACTCTCTATACAACACTGTTTTTTTACATTCTGGAATTAACATTAGTACGGCTGAACAGTGTGGTATATATATTTGCATTTTAATAGCATGCAGTTGTTTATTGACTTTATATATTTGTCTTAGCATACTCGTAGTACTATCCAGTATTTACGAAATAAAATTTGCTTTTACTGACATTTGTATGTTTTGTGTAAACAAATATGTTGGAGGCTATTAATTTGCTCTTGGATGATTACTTTTTCCTTTGTGAAAGCCTGAAAGGTTGATAATTGGACAGTTGAGGACAAAAGGAGTTAACATCATGTGTGTTGGATTTGATTGGATGGAATACTCTGTGCCTTTATTTTGTGAGCAACTCGATTCATTGCACTAGGGTTGAACGCCCTTTGAGCATTGCTGTATTGAAGCAGTTATGGTTGGATGGCATCTATGCATGGTGCTCTGTGGAAAGGTGATGATGTTCAATAATTTGCTCTTTGTCACCTTTTTATTATTCTGGAGATATATTTTCATGGATTGTACCAGATACTGTATATTTGAAGGAGTGTAAAGATATTTTTTGTTTGTGGAAGCTCTTTTTTATTTGCTTTTGTAAAAAGGGAGGTTCTCCTTCAGAGATTTATGTATGTTTCATTGTTTTTTTGTTATTATGAATATTTTTCAATTTTCCAGAGCTTTTTAAAAAATAGATTTGTCAGCTTTCTAGAGCTAAAATTACTCTCATCTCCTCATTCTCCTGTGTACCTTTTCACTTGCTCTTAAGATTATCCATATTTGTAAGCTTTATGAATTAATGTGAAATAAATTAAGGATCATCAATTTAAGAAGAAGAAAGAAAGGTCTTTATATGAATGAATTATGTTATATCCAATCCTCTCATTTTAATCTAGACTTCATAACAAACATTTAAGGTTATAAGAAAAAGATTTTTATAAAATAATGGACTTTTTGTAGTAAAAAGGGCTTGTAAAAATTCTGGCAAATGAGAAAAATTTGGGCAATAAAAGAAAAAGCCTTTCACTTCCTCCATTTTGTGAAACATAGTTAGCATGATTGAAATAGCTGTAGATATCTTGAATTATTTGGAAGATTCCGCGAGACAGATTCATGAAAGAGTCAGCATGCTCAATTGACATCTCTCTCTGACAACAAAGCTTTCCTTAGTCCTATGACCCTTACATGTATAAGGATGCATTACAGACACATCGGATGCTAGTAGTCTCAGTAAACTAGTCTCAGTCAACCAGACCTTTCTACAGTTCCATAAGAAATGAAAGGAAAGCGTTTATTGCCTTGACGATGAATATCAGTCAGGAAATGACAAGTGACAGAGTCTGAAATGTATTAGAAAGTTTGCTATGTTTGATTAAAACGAAGTGCTGGTGCTACATTTTTAAAGTATGTTGATGTCTCATCAACTTCCCTAGGAAACACAACGAGGTTTGTTTTACCAGACTAGTCAGAAATAGAAGGGTAAATTTATAAGTACATTTCCATCTCCAGTACTGCTTTTTATCCATTTTGTATCCATCTCCTGTTATTAGCTGCTATATTATGATGAATATTGCAGGATTATGATCTATCAAACATCACCAACTGGCACATAACGAGTCAATTCTTAGACCATCACATGAGATTCAATTGGAAGGGGACCTTTCAGCGTTCCCTATTTATCTATACCAGATATAGACATAGTGCAGTGTGGTCATGTTACCTAAGTTTAGGCTATTTTGTTGACTAATCTAGACTTTGATTCTGCTCTCTTTTTTCAAGTGGATCAAGCATATTTGTTCATGATTGGATCATATTATACCTTTCTATTGGATTTGTTCGGACCATAATTAATAGTTCTTGAGAATTTCAGGTATGCTTTTTTCCATTTCATATAGAAGATCTATGGTGTACGTGTATTTGCCATAGACATGTGTTCCAAAAATAGCTTGTCTCTGTGATTTTGTTTGTAAATGTGAAGGCTATGCTGATGATGGTATATCGTCTTTGTGTGCAATGGCAAGGAACACTTATAAATAGTAAGATTGGATGTGGAACATACTTCAAGGAATCCAAATTGGTTGACTTTTGGCTTTTGTAGATTTATGTTCAATCTACTGTTTTTGATGGTGGCATATATTATGATTTGATGAGTATACTCGTTATCTTCATTTGAATTTGAAATTTGATATGGAGCTACTTTTCTATAAGTTGTGACTTTCACAACAACAAACACTATTCTTGAATTAGAAGCAAAACCAGAATGAATTTATTGCGGAGATAGCGGGGCATTATTGCTAATTATAATCAAACAATGCTAATTTCAAGCTGTGCTTTAGAGATATGCAGTGTAGGAACATACACCAATAAGGTTAATGAACTTTCCGCATTAGAGTCGAAGGGGGGGGGGTGGAGTATCTTGCCTTGTCCCTCTCCCTGGGGTTGTATATAGATGTAGGACATATTCTGATAAGATGATTAATGGACCCAGATAGGATTGGAACCCTTTCTTTCCTGTCCTCATTGATAGCTAGAAGCAATGTTGTTGTCTGCATGGCAACCATATTCAGAGCACGTTCACACATTATTTTAATTCTTTGCTTTTTGTTGTTGTATGTTTACACTTGAATCGTAAATATGTTTCTTTCTATTATTCAATAATGCTTTATTTCCTAAAATACTGATTGAGATACTTACATATACTTGTCTCTGATTTATTCATATAATTTATCAGCTCTCACCAGCTATAATTTTGTTTCATTTTTTGTTTGTTTGTTCATGGATAGTTCCTGTGGCATTACAAGCTACATGTCTGTAACTGCTACAAGCTGTTCAAAATAACCATGCTTTTATATTGGACCTTAGGCGTATTGAATGCAGAAATATCCTTGAAAAATGCACAATGTACATATTGATGTATCATTATTTTTCTATTCTTACTTAATCACGTTTTCAATGGAAAGTGGAAAATGTATTGTTAGACATCTAATGGAGTGAATTACAACATTTCAGACTAAATTGATTGGGGGTGGGCACAGCATGGCATTATTGTTAGTATACAAACATCACAGTTATATAGAAATAAACACTTGGTTTTCCTTTATACTTGCTTTTATTGTGCTCGTAGATTGAATTTGACTTTGAAATTAAGACCCAAAGATTAGAACTTCCTGCCAGCATCAAGAAGGATTTTAAGGCAAGGCCGCTGATCGAGTGCTGCTACTTGATTTTCTGGAAATCCTTGTTAATATTTCTTGGGGATATTACAAAGTTTGCCTAACATTCATGCAGTTCTATAGAGTATATCTGAACAGTTTAGTTTCTTTGAGGGAAGGACCTCCATGCTGGAAGTTGATACTGGATATTTAGCAGTGGCACATGAAATATCATCTGTTGAGAGCCAGAAAGGCATTGATTTTATGTTGAGCAATATGAGATAACACCCTTCTGGCTTTGAGAAGCAATTGGATTGTATCTTGTTCAATTTCCTGTGTCAGAAATTAACTTTCGAGGTTGTTTATTTCAGCATTGCAGCAGTAGATGTATGGCATTCTGTGATACAACTCAGAATAACTTGTGCCTGTTATACCTACAAATGTCTGTTTAAAGATATGTCTTTGTCTCATTAGCAAGGGGATATGCAGAATACATCATCAAAAACTGCTTCTATGCGCTGACTTTGCAACAGTTATTGTGATATTTCTTTTGATACAACTCATTTTGAATTATCGGAATAGGAGTGCCTGCTACACTTATGATCCTAACATATCTGTTTTTCAGGAATAATTGTTTTTTCTCTCATTCGCAAGAAGGCTTGCCTAATATAGCATCAGAAATTGTTCCTCGGCAAAGACTAATAAGATTGTGACATTTCTTTTGATGCAGCTGATTTTGCAATATCAGAATAATGATGCCATTACATTTAGGGTGAAGAGATGTTGTTTCAAGAATATTGTCTTTGTCTCATTTTTTTCAAGAGGATTTGCAAAGTACAGCCTCAACATCTTCCTACGTGCGAAGACTTTGACATCTGGATCTGACTATTTTCTAGGAATTTATGGAAGCAATTGATTATCTCTGCTTGTTACACAGGAAAGACAAGTCTTTCATTGTGGTGTCTTCAAGAAATCAGGACTTCGGAAGTGAAGGAGTTTGGGAAATGAAGTGGATTCATTTTCTGGCGTGGCAGTTGTCTTCCTCTTCAATTTTATTTTGATGTGATTAATTATCAGAATTTTCTACTTCAATACAGGGAGATTTAACTTTTGTGATAATGGAGAAGTCTTTTAGGCTGGTTACTTGATAAACTTCGTCTATTTTTATGCTGGTCCTTATCACCGTTTGTTCTGCATCTGGATGAGATTTATCATATTATTTGGGAATTGAAAAAAAGAAGATTCTTCTTCTCATTATAGCACTTTGTCTAGCTCCCCATTCTTCTCTGGCTTTGCTGTTTAAATGTTAATATCAACCATTGTAAATGTAGCTTTGATTTGTGGAAAGGACTACATGTATGTCTATGAAAGGACCTACCAGTATTCATATCATCTATTTTGATTATCTTCTTTGAACCTTGTATTTTTATTTCTAAGATAAACCTGACTCCTTGATGCGAGTGAATGAAAGGTGTCATCGAACAGTTCCTTAAATTTTATTTGACAAGTGTCTGGCAGACAGTGGGTATGGGAAGAATGAGGCCGGAGTCACCTAGTCAGAATCAGATACGTCGAAGCAGTATTTAGCACACCGAAGGCACATCAGGCGAGACATGACATTGGATTTGTTTTGGTGGAAAGACATCTATAGAAACAACCATGTAACCTCACTCTCTGCACTTTTGACAAGCTCTGCAATCATATTGGAAAGCCAAACAGTCAGAATGAACCAAAAAGACCTTTCCCTGACAGTGACCGTGAAAAGCTTGTAAAATCGTCTCGCTGTCGGACAATGCACAATCCGCCAACCAATTTGGCAGTGTTTTAGTGCGCAGCATCGTGTATAGAATACCTTTTATTTGTGCAATAATCAATTTGGAAGTGTCTCGCTGTCAGAGAGCTACGTTCTTTGTGGACTGGATGCAATATTTTATATATGACACAAGGTAGCTGCGATGAGGAATAATGAACAAGGCTATGATTTGGATTCGGCCATACGAGAGCTGGAACGCATTTCGCACTGGAGACCCCGCAAGGCGGTCCATTTCTCGCCAGACGTGGAGAAGTTCTTCATGCTGAAACCCAGATACTGGAGCCAAGATTTTCCAGATGACTTCACACTGGTAAACATTTCATTATTTTTATGTTATGTTTATTTTATGTTATTATTTATTTCTTTTTGTTTTTTTATTTGAGTGGCTGTGATGATCGAAGAAGAAGGTATGAGTTGTTGAATGAGATGATCTATTTAATATGTTATGTCTACCACCTTTGCATACATACATGTGCATTAAATATTCAATTGTGTATTAGATTAGTATCGGTCAATACCTGGGAAAAATGGAATTTCGTAACTTATGTACAGAATGTCCTCTACAGGATCCCCTGTATGATTATGTGAAGAAATATTCATTCTTTTTTATATAAAATGCACAGGCTTTTTTTTTTTGGATTTTATTTTCAAATAATTTTTTAACTTATTATTGGTAAATATATTATGCACCTTCTTTCATCAATGACGGGCAAAACTGTGAACACATACACACATACAAATTATTTAATTAAAAGAAGATCATGTGTGAAAAGTTCCATTTTTAAACGATAGAAGGGTACTTTGACCAGTTTGCTTCTGTTTGTATTTGTGCTATGTACTTTACTCTTTCTCTCTTTGCTTTTCAAACCTCCTTTAATTTATTTCTCTTTAAACCCCATCTCTTGCTTGTCTTTCTCTCACTCCCTAATTCTCTATTTTTGTTCCTTTCTCCTCTTCCCCTCACTCTCCCTTTCTCTCTCTACTTCTCCCTGTCTTTCTCTTTTCTCTCCCCCCATGCACCCCTCCTCTTTCTCTCTCTTTCTTTCTCTCTCTTCTCTCTCTCTCTCTTTCTCTTTCTCTTTCTCTCTCTTTCTCTCTCTCTCTCTTTCTCTCTCTTTCTCTTTCTCTCTCTTTCTCTCTCTTTCTCTCTCTCTTTCTCTCTCTTTCTCTCTCTTCTCTCTCTCTTTCTCTCTCTTTCTCTCTTCATCTTCTCTCTTTCCCCCACTCTCTCCTCTGTACTCTATTATTCATCTCCCTCATATCTTGCTATCCCCATGTATCCTTTATTCCTGTCTGTCTGCATGTCTGTCTCTTTTCTCATTCTCTCTCTCTCTCTCTCTCTAACTCTCCCTCCTCTCTGTCTGTATGTTTGTCTGTCTCTCTCCCTGTCTCTCTGTGTCTTTATCTCTTTATCCTTTCCTTCTTCATTTTCCCCATTTCTTCAAATTTCTAATCCATTTCCTATTCTTTCACATCTCACAATCTGCATTTATTGATATTGCTCTCATCCGTTTCTTCATCTGATTATCTCCGACCGTCGGCCATCCTTTCATGAATCAAATGTTCATTAGCCCAGCACAATACGTTGTCTGATTACTCACCCATTCATCGCCAAACCCCCATCAACTCTCAATTTTCTTCATCAAATTGTCAATTTCCTGAGTGCCAGAGGACAAAGATGTATGTTTTCATCTAATTCTAAATGATTTCTTGGACTCATCAGGGACAATCTGTGTCTTGTTCTTTAGTACTGAAGAAAGAGTCTGAGGAAGACCCATGTGCATTGCAGGGTTTCCAACTCTCAAGCCACGTACATAATAGATTCTGTGATTAGTAAATACATGTATATCAGTTTATGTAAGAGCCCAACATATTTGTAGAAGATTTTTTAAATCTACACATTTTGAGCCGTTAATATTGAGTTATCGGTTATTCAAATGGATTGAACAGATGAGCAGCTAGAAACAGAAGAAATTGGAGATAGAAAAGAGAGAAAGATGGTATAATAAGTAGAATGCAGAAAGATTGTGAATGAGGATGGGATGAGCTGTTATGTTATGTAGGACCCCTACATATTTGTAGAGATGCTCAAATTTTAGCTGTTAGTGTTGAGTTATAGATTATTCAAATGGATTGGATAGATGAGCAGTGAGAAACAGAAGAAATTGGAGATAGAAAAGAGAGAAAGATTGAATAATAAGAAGAATGCAAAAAGATTTTGAATGGGGACGAGAGGGCTGGAGAAAGCCTAAAGGAAAACAAGATTATTGTTACTGTAATAGCTACAAAAATATTGAAGAGCCTTTTCTTTTAAAAGAAGTCTTCACTTTTAAGTTTTGTAGTCAAGTGTAGTAGCCATTTGCATGTAAGAATAATCAAACTGTATGTTGTTTGACAGTGCAAAACTATCAAGGAATCATTATGTGAAGTGACCCATTTGAGGAGATAAGAACACTTATGTAAATTCTGTGTTTATAATCAGGATGTCAAGATATTATTCTCAAAGAAAGTGTATGAGAAAGTTCAATGAACTTATCTTTGCCTTGTCTTTTTGTTGATGCCCACAGTCAAAGGAGTTGGATATAATTATTTATTTTGTAATGTAGATTATTTTTGTGTGATTGTTGTTGTTATTCTTTTGTCTATGAGAGCTGCAAGAAAGAGGAAACGGAGAGGATGAGAGAGAGAGAGAGAGAGAGAGGGGGAGGGAAGGATGAAGGGAAGGAGGCATGGAGGGAGGGAGGGAAAGAGACAGACAGAGAGAGAGTGTGAGAGAGAGAGAGAGAGAGAGAGAGAGAGAGAGAGAGAGAGAGAGAAAGACAGGGAGGGGGAGGGAAGGAGGAAGGGAAGGAGGCAGGGAGGGAGGAGGGAAAGAGACAGACAGAGAGAGAGTGTGTGAGAGAGAGAGGGGAGAGAGAGAGAGAGAGAGAGAGAGAGAAAGACAGGGAGGGGGAGGGAGGGGAGGGCAGTATTCTGTTTTCAATTATATTTAAGAGATGCATTCTAGTCAGCATTGATGTGTAAAATACCACTTATGAAATTAGATTATGAGATGACCTCTTCCACTCCAGGTTCTGTGAATAATCTAGTTATGATATTTAAAAGCCAATGGTCATCTCCACCGAGTCTTATGATCTATTAAATTTTAAGCACACTGAGAAATGCACATGACCCCCAGGCCCAGGTCAATACCTTGGTTTTGTGTAAATTTGTAGAAAGTGTGAAAAGGGGAAAAAACCTTTAAATCTGCTTATTGTGTTTGTTTTTACATTTGAATTGTAAAAAGAAGCATAATGGATAGATTTCAGCTGAATGAGTATAATTACTGCATGAAAAGTATACTCCATTACTCTTTCATACCTTGAGTGCTAGAATAATGCCATTGCAGCCAATTTTGTACAGCCATATCGCAAACAGACTTTTCGAGATTTACATTTACATTTTTTGTATGGATTTGATATTTTAAAATTTGGCTATGTATACATGGTACAACAACCCGATCCATAGTATGATCATCTACTTATGTTGTTGACTGAGTTGGTAGGAGTCAAGCTGGGTGAGAGGGGGGTATTGGAGGGGCTTAAGATCTGACAGCTACTGATAATTACTTAAGGGGATTAAACTAATCTGCTACAGTTAGAGGGTAATTGAGCCTGTGTGGATTTACTCACTAGTCTTCACATTCTGACATTTTTATGCCTCCACCACCGAAGGTGGTGCCGGAGGCATCATGTTTTCGGGTTGTCCGTCCGTACGTCCGTCCGTCCGTACGTCCGTCCGTCCGTCCGTCCCGTTTGACCGTTATCACAATATCTCAAGAACCATTTAAGATTTAAACTTAAGACTCGGGAATAGTATTTATCACCATAGGAAGACGATCTGATTAGATTTTGGAGTACGTAGGTCAAAGGTCACAGGTCACAGAGGTCAACTTATGAAATTTCTTGTATTGAGATTGTTATCATGATATCTCAAGAACCACTGGAGATGTAAAAACTTCAAACTTACGGATAGTATGTATCACCATAGGAAGACGATCTGATTAGATTTTGGAGCACGTATGTCAAAGGTCAAGGGTCACAGAGGTCAACTTATGAAATTCCATACATTGAGATTGTTATCATGATATCTCAAGAACCACTGGAGATTTAAACTTCAAACTTAGTGATAGTGTGTATCACTATAGGAAAACAATCTGATTACATTTTGGAGCACGTAGGTCAAAGGTCAAGGGTCATAGAGGTCAACTTATGAAATTCCATACATTGAGATTGTTATCATGATATCTCAAGAACCACTGGAGATTTAAACTCCAAACTTGTTTAAATTGCTCTATGGCGGAGGCATCATTTTCGACTGCGCGCAGTCAAAATTCCATCTAGTTCATATTTAGATTAAAACAATTTCCACAATTTATACAGCCTTTCAAGGGCTTTTGTTTAACATGGGTTTGAATGAACATGATTGCATAGACTTTCAAGAAGTCAACTTAACAATTTCTATACCCTTTATCCTATTGAATTGGATTGAATATAGAAATCATGTTCCAATTATGTAATACCTCAGTGTAAGTTGGCATATTTCAATAGGAGATTGACAAGGCTCTTGGAATTAACCTCATTTTGATTTGTCAAGGGTCTTTCCATGTCATTTGTAGTCATCCTCCACACACACAAACAGTTGTGCAATATTTAAAGAAATAAAATCACCCCCCCCCCCAAAAAAAAAAAAAAAAAAAAAAAAAAAATTGTTTGAAGCACTCATAAAGAGCAGCAAGGGGGAAAAACAAGGAAGCAAAATGCACACAAGGTCACTTCTACCCTTTTTTAAATTGTGCAGCCAGTAATTAAACTGTTAATATAATTAATATTTAAAGCTAATAGTTGAATATATGATACCAACATGGAACCCCAGATATATATATAGAGTCTGTCCTAGATATCATATATCTCCTTTTATGGTATTGAGACAGGGCTTGCTATTTCCTCAGTATTGTGTTTCAATTCAGGATGGTTACACCCCAAAAGTGGCCTTTCTTTAGGTCCTGCTGACCAATTGAAAAGAACATGTAATACTAATACCTTGAGTATACATGTTCAGGTGAGACGCGAGTCCTGGAAATTCAATATTGTACCGAGCTATCCGACCACAAATTAGAGTTATAAATAAAAAAAGAAAAACCTATTATCGAGTGATTATCATGATTATAGATTTCCTTTCTTGGGAATATCAAACAAATACAGCCTCTATCTCTCTCTACGTTTTTTAATGTTTGTTCTTTGTTTGTTTTATTTCCACTTGTTCATATCAATACAAAGAAACATCATACGAATAGATATAATGAATAACATGTAAGTTTGACAAAATATGTTTCTAGTTAAAATACAAGCAAAAACAAATATATTGATTGGTGCCAAACCATCATGAAAACATAATCTGCATAAAAATAAGAAATAAGGGGGAGAATGGATATCTTATGTATGTTTAGCAAGTTTCTTACAAAGGAAAAAGCGTTTTTATCAAGTATTCAATTCGTCCGTTTTCACGAAGTGACGGTAGTGAGGAAAATTGTCACATAAAGTGAATGCAATTTTTTTTCACTACCGTCACTTTGTGAAAACAGCGACGAATTGTATTAACTATGAGAACAAAATGATGTTAGACTGTACAAAGTGGTTAAAGAACGTCTTTGCAAGGGTTAAATGCTATTAATGCTGGAAATGAGTTCTCTACAATTGAGTTCTCAAAAAAAAATATAACTGTTGTTGTCTTCTGATTCCATCCAACCTTTTCTCTAGGTTGTTCTCTAGGGTAATGTGGAGCTTTTAGTAACATTGCATCAGAAATGCAGATGGATCTATTTAAAGTCAGGCAAACTTATTTTAATGTTCAATTTTAACAAACCTTGAATCTTCTTATTTCATGTAAATCCATTTCAATAATTTTGTATATTCATCAGAATAAATTGCATTTTGGAATTCTGTATAGTGAACTAGTGCTTTTCCATGCATGCCTTAAGCCCCAGTCCCATATAAAGCCGGACCAGCACGGACGAGCACGGACCACTCCGGACCATCCCGGACCATGGTCTGGGATGATCCGGGATGGTCCGGGATGTTTTGTTCAAAAAAGTGTGATGCTTTAAAAGCTACAGTCCCATATACGTCCCGGACCGTCCCGGACCATCCCGGACCCCATCCGGGGTGATCCGGGATTCGGTCCGTGTTGACACCGTGTTGGCACCGGGGTGGTCCTGGATGGTCCTGGATGGTCCTGGGCGGTCAATAACTCACTCCCGGACTGCCACGGATCAACACGGACCGCCCCGGCGCCACTACGGATGACCCCGGACCCAGCACGGTGGCTACACGGATCACCCCGGATCAAACTATTATCCCGGACCGTCCCGGACCACCCCGGCAGTTTTTGACCGTCAAAAACATCCGGGGTCGACTCCCGGACCGCCCAGGACCATCCAGGACCATCCAGGACCATCCAGGACCATCCAGGACCACCCCGGTGCCAACACGGTGTTAACACGGACCGAATCCCGGATCACCCCGGATGGGGTCCGGGATGGTCCGGGACGGTCCGGGACGTATATGGGACTGTAGCTTTAATTCATGGTCAATTCTCGCTGAAATGCCATCATTCAAATTACTTGGTCAATGTCAATAGCCATTATTGTTTGGCCAGGCTACTATGTTTGATGGTATCCAATAGCAACAGACCATTGTCCCACTGTCATAAGGTATGCGACTTTGAAAGGTATACTATACAAACATATACACCTAATATCAAAACATTGTTATATATTTGACAGTCCAAGAGTGAGAGATTTGAGTAGTAGTTCAATATGTATTGTGAGGTCAATTGTCACAAATATCAGGAATTTGACATCAAAGCAAAGATGTGTTGAAACTTGAAAATCACCATTGGTGAATGGAAGGAGTAAAAGTCAAGTGGGTTTTGTCACCAATATAGCAAAGTGGCCTGGGAAAATAGTTTGATAGGTGGAATATGTCACTTGTAAAATAGTGCAGCAATTTCATTTTATTTTTTGAAGTGATTGACATAGTTGGGTTTAAGTACTATAAAACGTGACTTGCAATAACCATAAGCAGAATTCATCTTTCTATTTTCAGCTTCATTGTCATTTTCTATTCTTCGGGTTAAATTAGAAATTGTTTCCCTATCCTCTTTCCCCCCCCCTCCCCCCCCCCCCCCCCCCCCTCCTCCCCTCCCCCCCCCCCCCCCCCCCCCCTCCTCCCCTCCCCTACCTTTGGTTTATTCAAACTATTTTCTTCCACTTAATTTCATCATTTTCATGTACCTGCAAACATTCTTTCCTTCAAATTTGAAATAATTAAATACTGACTTAAATATCATCAGCAAAATTATCACACATTTATTCTAATTCTGTCTTTAACAGTCACCTGAATAATGATTCCAAATGTTTAACATGAAAAGTACATGATATGTCAGGCTCTCCATTTGTTTTCTATCAACACATGAATGCCTCGCATTTCAAAATTTATCCAAACAGACCTCATATTATCATTCCTCCACCTCCCTTCTCCTATTCCCCTCGCGCCAACAATCGACTATAAATGGCAGGCAATGGCCATCCTTCGATATCATAGATGTAATTGGTCCGATAGTGCATGCTACCACAAGAAAAACGCCTCCTCAGGCAGTGTCGGTGATCAGCGTGGCGGCGGCTGAGCGAACGATGCGATGCACTCTTTCCAGGTCATGCGGCTAACATTTTTATCAAGCCTGCAGTACGGAAATCCTTTCTCGTATCGTCGCATTGATTTTTCTCGTTTTCTATCTTTTCCGACATCTCCATGCAAAGCTGTGTGAGATAGTGTACACAACATACAAAGATTTGGGTAGGATGACTAGCTACCACAGAGCGTTATATAGATTTTGGTGAAAAAGTGTCAATTTAATGATTTTTCTCGTTTTCTATCCTTTCCGACATCTCCATGCAAAGCTGTGTGTTAAAGTGTACACAATATAAGAAGATTTGAGTAGAATGACTAGCTATCAGACTTATTTAAGTCTTTCATAGATTTTGGTGAAATAGTATCAATTTAATGATTACAAGTAATTGTGGTTACAGCTCCTAGTACAATTAAGATTTGGGGAGAATTTGATGTTGTTTTGTTTTTTATTGTATGATAAGCCTTGTTTGCACAGCTTGGAAATATTTAAATAAATGTCTTTGTATGTCAAAATGCAAATTTGAAGAGGAGTACGAGCTAAGAACCCTATAGACCTCGGTACTTCATAGAGTATAATATGATAACCCCTGTTTAAAGGGAAATATAAATATTCATGTTAAAGCATAAGAAATGTATGATAATGAAATGAATACCGGTATACACCCTTACAGGAAAACCCATGAAGCTAACTCATCTCATATGCTATTGATATTTTCCCACTTTGGCACTGACAAATAACATCAAGATTTGCATTATACATCCTCGACCATGTTTGTATTCTTCCTGGGAAAATTGTAAGAAATGTAAGATAGTGAAATGAATATAGACCCTTACAGGATAACCCATGAAGCTAACGATTCATATCATATGCTATTGATATTTTCCCACTCTGGCACTGAAAAATAATTTTTTTATTCTACCTTTAAAATTCTAAAAAAAGAGAGCTCCATTGACAATGAGTTCTGTCCTAGATCCTAAGATCTGTGCAACCGTGGCTGGCATTGGCATACAGCGATACAAACGTTGAAAGCGGTGTGATGCGAGTGAGAGAGCCGGAGCCCTCCACAATCAATCAGTGTTCACTAAAGTATTTGCACTCGCTTTGGTGACCGATCGATGTAAAACGATGTTTTTCTTTCCCCCGCAGGCACTCGTACGAGCATGACACCGTGGTCGAAATTGTGAAGTGAGGCTGAGGAGTTTGGAAAGTGAGTGAGAGAAAAGAGTGAGAGAAATGAGGGAAAGAGAAGCACGGTGTGGACTCTTAAAGCCAATGTTGAATGCAGCATGGACTTAGAACTTTTTTTTTTTACCCGTTCATATTGTGATGTCAGGAAGCTAGTGAGAGACATTTTAATTCATATGATTTTGGCCCCTTCTGTGTCTTTGGCACCAAAATCTCGTCTAACAGCGGCCTAAGATTAACCAAATTATGAACTTGATGTTCGGTCTTTGTTCTAGAATATATGTTGTTCTTTCATACAGATATAAAATAGTACTGGTTTTCTGATAGTTGTTCCCATGGTGACATGTTATGTACAACCTAACAATCAAACAAAGAATAGAAATTCCAAATTTTGAATCTTTAAGGATTATTTTATATTCGTTGGTTTACCTAGTTGGACAAAATGAATCATTTTGTATGGTGAATACGTTTATAACAAACATGTGGTGGATTCTTTTATGATTGCAAGGTGGTGATTACAAAAAGGACATGGCTTTTAATTGTTTATCATTTTTTTCAAAATATTTAGATCATCGTTAGTATGTTTCAGAGATTGATAAGTAGCAAATTACAAAATGAAACCGTTGATAAAGAAACTTTCATTTTGATAAGCAGGTGATGGATTATTACTGAATTTTTTGTCTCAATGAAATGTGTCATTCTAAAAGACATAATATGCCCCGGCAGAAACATTTTTATTTGTCATAACTTCAGTAACTATTGAGTACATTTGATGATTTTTTGCTGTCATCACCATCGGCCATTACATGTCAATGTCGTGCAAGGAAAAAGTCAACAACAAAAATTGACATTCTAAGAATAGATGTGTACACAAACACCAAGCCCCAATTGATAATACATTTCCAATGCTCTACACTGAACATGTGGGCTTGCGATCACGAACATACTGCTATGTCATCTGAAGCTATAGCAGCAGTATAGATGGGAATTCCATGACTCTGAAATATCTGCGATATCAGTATGTTTCCTGCTGGCTTGGGTATGGAGTGATCTGTTGAACTAGACCATCAGATATTGCAGGAAGAGGAACCCCACCTTGGTACTCCCACCCTACCTTCATCCAGACTGATGAAGAAGATACATTTATGATTAGCAGCAGATATGATGCTAGTTGTCTGATTAGATCTTTTTCTTTGGAAAAAAATGGGGGTGGTCATAGTATGGATTTATATCAGACAGTTGCCTTGCCATTTCTAATGTAGCAAAACTTGATTACGGTAATCTTTTCCATGCTACCAAGTTTTTTTTTAGCATTTTTCATAGATGAACTTTTGTGATTTGGATATTGACTTTCAATAAGTTTTTCATTTTTAAAGTTGCCTGTTTAAAGGGATCCGGTAACTTTTGTCTCAGATTTTGAAATAAAATTCTGGATTTAGCTCTTGATGCAATGATAATTATAAACCTTTAGGTCACTCAGGAACCCCATGACTTTTACAAGCCGATCGCCTGTCTGATTATCAAGATATTTATGATTGGAATTACAAATTTTGAAAACCGTTCGCCTGACGGTTTTCATAACACTACAGTCTATTGGGGAAAACGAGTATGGTAAAACCGGTCACTCAAAGATTTTTACTTTTTTGAGGCACTTCTTGATCATTTTGAAGCGCAATATTTTTAGGGCTTCAATATTACACCATATCACAGACACTGATAACACATAGGGCCGTGTATCTCAGATTTAACATTGTTAAACGATCCCTTTAAAGCCAGAAGGGTGTTAACTCATTTACACAATCCTGAATAAACAAAATATTCATAAAATAGGTTGCATATGAATAATAACATATTTTTTGTTTCAGGGATAAAATTGTAGCCATCAGTCACAGTCACATACTCCTAAGTTGGATTTTCTGCTCACGACATAGAAGGGGTTTAATTAATGATCATGATTTGATGATGAATGTATTAAAACTCAGTGCCAAATCACCCTTTGAACGTAATTTATACAATGATGTAGACTTCTGCTTCTCATGACGGAGAATCATTTTATTCAGGATCCTACCTTAAATTTGCTATGAAAACGTAATCTTCATATGCACCTGACTTTGAAAAGAATCCAATTTCCACATGAACTTATTTCAAGTGTGAATCTCAAGGCCAACATCAACACAGTTATCCAGACTTACAACATTCCATGTTATTTTCTCCTCAGTCCCTCCAATCCAAATTTATTGCTTAGAAAAACAGGATTTGAGATGGAAAAGTGCATTACATGAAGACTTGGGGCTACCATAACTTGAGGAAAAACGAGATGAGGTAACATTCTTCTTGTACTGCCAGGTGTACAGTTACTAGATCAGGGAGCTAGATTGTGTTCTTTGGGGCCATTTTGTCCCTTGCGCGAGGGAAATAGGGAGAGAGACAGACAGAGATGGAGAGAGAGAGAGAGAGAGAGGGAGTGAGAAAGAAAGAGAAAGAGAGAGAGAGAGAGAGAGAGAGAGGAAGAGAGGGTGAGAGAGAGGAAGGAAAGGATATTGAACGGTGAGCCCTTTGTGGGGATTTCTGGCAGGATAAAAATGAGAATAAAAAAGAAGTAGGAATGAAAGAAATGAAACATGCCTTTGGATGCAAAATCATTCAAAGTGACAAGCATGAGATTTGATTTTGAGCTCTTTCCCAGGATTTGTTAAATGTTCATGTAATACTCAGAAGAATAGGGTTAAGGCATTCTGGTACACCCCCCCCCCCTCCTTTTTCGATCCCTCACTCTATCTCTCTGCCTCTTTCTCTCTTTCTTGTTGCTTTCTCTGTCACATCCCTTCTGTTTTGCTATCCCCTCTCCTCTTTATCTGTTTATCTCTCTCTTAGTGTCTCTCCAACCATCTCTCTCTGTCTCTCTCTATTCTCTCTCTCTCTCTCTCTCTCTCTCTCTCTCTCAGGCCAGACTTGCAAAGGTTTTGTTATGTGGCTCAAATTTGGACAAGAACTTACCCCTTCCACACATGATTTTTATAAATACAATTATAAGCAAACAAGATTTTATATTGTTGCGTGCAAGTTTTGAGGGAAGTGTACCTGCCAATTTTCTATAGCAAACTGTAAAAAAGAAAGTATTAAAACTGAAAGCTTTTCGTGACTTTTTGCAGACTTGATCATGTGGGAGTAACAGGATATTTTGTTTTGTCCATTATTTGAAAACTTTATTGTCAGCCCTGTTTTGCGGGGTTTGGGTTTCTATTATTGGTGTGGTTCAGAAGGAAGGAAATGGACACAATTGTCTTACATATTGTCATGGTAACTGGATATTTGTTTTCATTTCTGATCATTTCTTGCTGCTAAAAAGAAATAATCAGTAGTATTTCTGTTTGCTATTCAGCTAAAACTCATATTACAATATCTTTGTGACAGACTTGTTGTAGCTCAGCGAAACTCTCTGTAAATCGTGCAATTCAAAATAAATTTAAAGTTCCAGAAACATTTCATAAAACCTTAAAAATGATATTTATTGTATATTGAAGAAAAAAATATCTAGTGAATCTGTCAAAAAAATTATATTCTATTTGGTTGTAAGAATTATGCTATCGGAAAAAGATCAATCTTTAACCAATAAAAGTTGTTAAAACTTTTGAAAGAATTATCTCATTATTTTCTATAAAAATATAAAAAGAACTCTATTTACATTTTTTAAAAACAGACTCAAGAGCAAGTCCAAGATATTTTGGTGAATGTGTTACCAAACACATCCAAGGTTTGGTATTTATGACGATTGCATCAATATACAGGCCCCTATCAGAACTTGGATGCGATCATATTTTAACTAAATAATATTCCTGGGCCCCGTCTTATAAACATTTGTGATTGATCCAAATCAATCGCAAGTTTGCAGTCTCCTATCTCTTATGTACATAGTTGCGATTGATATCAATTGCAAATAAGTTTTGATTAATCACAACTGTTTATAAGACAGGTCTTTGCTGTCAATTTATGTACATGATTCCAAAATATCTGAAAACATGGGAATGCAAATGACCAAATACCATGGACTTTGCCCTTCAAAGAATATATAGTTTTTAACTTTGAATGGATTTGTTTGATGTTTAAAAACTAGCTTCAGTATTTTCATTTCTTTGCCAAAACATTGCCATTCTGAACAAATACCTTTCTTCATGATTGATCGGTCTAAAAGGCTTTTGATACTTCACCCTACACAGCATGTGACATATAAGTCCTTTTGTAAGAATAAAGTCCTTTAAGCCTGGGACACAAAAGTCAAAGTCGTAGGAAATTGAGTGTGAAAAGACGTGCTTTTACAGCCTTTTCTCATTGTTCGGTCCCAGTAAGAAGACTTAATCCAGGTCTTCTAGATCAATGCTATGCAGGGTGAGTTCACACGTATAGAATGCTTTCATGATAACGGTTTCTTACTGAGCAATTGCAGGTGTGAACTAAGTATGATGATATCTTGCAGAGAATTGTACCTCTTTATCTCTGTAATATTTTAGGTGTTTGATATCAATTGTAGTATATTGTTGGGAAGTAAAGTCCTATATTGTATGTGTAATCGTATATTAAAAAGGAAAACTGTTTTTAGGGAAGTCTATTCAATTTCACTGCAAACAAACTCTTTTGAGGGGCTCCTGGAGATGGAAACAGAAATTTGCTGAGGGTCATCTGCCCCCAGGCCTCCTAAATGGCTATGCCTCTGGTCTGCACCCTCTTAAGTACAGCACATTGCAATCTCAAAACAGTTTGATCTCCATTTTTATAACCCTGGCCAAGATGTTTATTATATCTCACCTCTATTTGTTCAATATTCCACTTAAGGAGACAAAAAAGGAAATTCACAGAATTGTTTAAGACTCTTGCTATTTATCAAATAAAATCAAGGAAATCTGACGAAATCTTATGGAGGCCTTTTGTAGGTTTTAAGATGAGCAAAGTCGGTTTACCGGTAATGTGCCTTCAGTCCAATTAAGGTGTGGTGTGACTTGGCCTTCAGCTCAAAAGAAACATGTCACTTTTTTGCCTACTTCATAATGATGAAAACACACCCATGTGGACACTTTTTACTTAGCACTCACAGTGTGAACACCTTTTCAATCAATAATAGGAATTTTTCCCTTTTAGAGAACTTTGCGGTTTTCCGAGCTGTCAGAGTGTATTATTGTCATGTCATATACTTGCAAGAACCAGAGGACCTGTACCTTGGTTGGAGTAACTTGTGTTCAGTGGTTTTTGTAAGGCGTTTAAAGTGGAAACTTTTCAGTTGGATCTATCTTTTAGCTCACAACAAAGGTAAGACTATATGATTTGAGTATTGAGTGATACATACAAGGGAGTGATACATACAAGGGTGTGATAGATGAGTTTTCTATAATGTTCACACATTTAAAGATAAAGTTGAGTTCTGGTTATGTGACTATAGTTGTGAAAGAAACTAGAAGCACTTGGAAAATGTTGTTTATGTACATGTACTAGTAGTAAACAATAATTCATGTATACTGTGAGGTTGTTGGAATGATCTAAATGGAAAGTATTTGTCTTATTCTTGCACTGTTGATAGAAAAATAATTATATGACATGTGGCATGAAGTTTAGTTTGGTCTAAACTGTTTACAGGTAGCTATTTCTCATCTTATTTTGAAAATGAGGGCATTTGAAGAGCAATTTATTTCAGGGGATATTGTTACTGTGATATTCTTTCAAACTGACATAGAGCAATGTAGAAAGCTCAACAACTATTTGTCATCTTTACCAGAACCCCCATCTTCTTTTGAATTAACCCTTACTATGCCGCCAAGTTGCCAGCAGTAGCACAGGCAAAAAAAGGGAGTGGTAATACAAGGAGATGTATAAACCAGGCAAGGTTAGGGTGGTGACATGAATGACTTCCTGAAGCACTGGTGTTGTTACAAGTACGCCCTATCCTCTTGGCATGGATTATTATTATTACCTAAAAAGAAAATATATTCTTATTATATATCTGAAAAATTCATGAATACATATATCCAGACATGAGATTATTTATATTAACACATTTTGAAAAGAATATATACATCATTGTCAGAATAATTCTGCTTTATGAATTTCTAAGAATTATTTACTAGACATGCACCCTGTTCTGATTTCAGATATTTTGAGATGTAGGCCTTCATTATAAATGTTCTATCTATCATGATCATCTACATTTGAATTAACTTTTAGCTGGTATTCTTATTTCCGTCCAATATCATGCATCTATATATTTAAGGAGGTTAATCCAAGCCTGTGAAATGCACAGTAAGAGTGTTTTACTCAGAGAAAAAATAACAACTATTTGAAAAAAGATGAATGCTAGTGTACAATGAGGCCTTGCATCCAAGGGAATGGGCTTGATTTTTTTTTTTTTTTTGACAGATAGATGTGCAATGGTGTCAAGATCCTGTATAGGTGTAGCTCCCTCTTGTGAGCATCTCATTTTTGTTGTCAGTATCACTGACCATTGTTGCTGTATCATAGCATAGGTATCATGCATACTTTTTCTGTAGGTATTACAAAATTACTTTTGTTTGTCAGGGGAAATAATTACAGATGGATACTAAGTAATGGAAGATGGGGTGGTAGAAGTTTTAAGAAGGAAGGTAGAATTCATTTTTGTTTATACTTCCTTTTGAGGATTAAAGCCCCTCTAGTGGGCGCCCCAAATTTGAGGTTTTCTGCATACGACAGAAAACCAAAATTATGTATTCTTTTATCATTATTTGTCTCCAAACACATTTTTTTTTTTGGGGGGGGGGGGATCTTGGCAGAAGTGTGTCTTAAATGACATCCCCTTTCACATTATGACACAATTTAAGTGAAATTTTACCATCAAAGTTTAGCGAATTCGGGGCTCCCAACACTTTAGAAGGGCTTTAACATGAAATTCAAAAAAAAAAAACAAGAGACAGTCATATTGAGATATAATGCTAATTTTGCATGTCAAAGAGAAAGAGAGAAAGGAGAGAAAGAAAAAAAAGGGGATTGGAAGAACATAATAATATGAGGTAGAGAAAGTGAGGGGAGAGAAAGAGAGAGAGGGGGAGGGAGGGAGAGGGAGAGGGAAGAAGAAAAAAAAAGAGAAACGAAGAGGAAGGGAATAATAGAAAGATATGGAGAGAGAGAGAGAAGTTCAATAGATTTAAGTGCAGACATCAAGACTGATGGAAGAACAGACCTAGATTTACCAAGTGGATAAGTCCAGAATATAATTCATGGTTAAATTGCATCATATATCAGCTGGGCAGCGGTGACATTCAAATGTTCAATGTGAAAGAGTAGCATATGTTTTGGGGAGAAAGGTCACGTTTATAATCTGATTGTTTTTCAGAAATTGGCCAGATATATTGAGATTAGAATTGTGCTGACACCCTGAAGGTCTAGTATGTCTACCCCTTAATGTCTGTCTTTGCATATCTTCTTGGTTTGCCTCTTGCGGCGATGTTTACTGCACTCTGACCATTGAAACAAGTTCAATATGTCCTGTATCTAAAAAAAATGCTTTGTGATGAGCATGAGATTTCAGTCACAATATGATGCTATGTTGGGCAAGACTCGAGGTTGAGAGTTGTCAAATTGAAGGGACTGCTTGCAGAAATGGCTTATTATATGTTTAAAAAAATATTGATTGCAAACTGACATACACACAAAAGATTTGACATTGCACAGTTTCACTATGCCAGCTTAAACACACATTGTCCTTTTAGCTCCAAACAACACAATGTTTTGTACAGTTAGACAGCCTTATCTTAACTTCCTTTCGTATGCTTATTTATTTATTTATTTATTTATTTCTTCTGTTGTTTGTTTGTTGTTGTTGTGTTTTTTTTTTGGGGGGGAGGGGTCAAATTGATGTTTTCCTTGACTTGAGAAAATCATGCATGTTACAGAATACCAAACCAAATAGTGAATCCTAGAATATAAGATGAATCATGAAAGCATTATCGGATTAGGTTCATGCTGTATCTCAAATGTCTTGAATCTGTCTTCCATCTCTCAGCCTCACTATTTTCTTCGGTCTCTCATCAAAGTCTTTTGCTTGCAAGTTTGGCAACCATGAACCTGTCAACACTAGCTAATGATCTCCAATACTATTGCTCTCATGAGCTACTTCTATTCTATTTTGGGAACATAGATAATGGTCCTTCTGTGTGGCTGTGGCATATTTATATCATCACAGCAACTATTAGATCATTGATATTTGGTTAATAATTGATTTATATTCATACACACCTGGAGCAGGCTTCTAAAGTCTGAACAGAAATACAGGAAAAGAACTTGAGATATTTGTGTAAGAGCATTATTATGTTGCAATATCAACATTTCTTCTCTGTCATGGGATGGGTAGGGGTGGGGTTAGTAGTAGTGGTTACCTATATACGCCTTCATAAGCATAATACGTGCACATTACTTATTATATTCTAGGTAGTTATGAAAATAAATTTTACCCATTGTCAGTCAGTCCTTCAAACTGTGAGTTAGAATTCATACATTCCTTGCAGCACAATTGTTAAATGTTCCTTTAAAAAATGTCAAAATTTTTACAAAATCTATGTAAAGAAACTCTTATAATTCCTAATGCAACTATAAGAATTATAATGCCTTACTCTTTGTATATACCGGTATATTATATTTTATTCCCTGATCGTGCCTCCAAAACATCTCAACAAGTGCTGTCTATTCACAGATAAACATTTCATTGTCTAATTCTCTCACAGAAACTTAAACAAGTAAGTAAAACATCTCATCATCCGATTTGTAGTTGACGATAAAAATTAGTCTGAAGCATTTACATTTACATTTCAGTTTGTCTTCCTTGTACAATTTATTTTATGGAGCCTTCCATTATATATCTTTGTATGTCACTATTCATTAGTGAAGGGATATCGATCATCCTAAATATTGTCATTAGATGTCATTTCATGATCAGGTAAAATGACATCTTAACAAAGAATGTATTTTATGGAATATCCACCTGTCTATCGAATGTCCTCATTAAATATTTATGAAGATACATGCGTCATAATTAAGCCTGGGGCATGTTTTATTTGTTAGAGAATCATCTAAAGTTTGACATCTAATGTCATTTTCAATTCACAAACTCTGAACAATGTATCTATCCCATGTTTAGGTCTGCTCTTTTAAAGATATGAAATGGTGAACTAATTATGTTGAAATCAACATTGGAACTATATTATGTCATATTCACATCAGGAATGAAAATCTTACTCCACAAAATATTGTTGAGATATTCATGGTGATATATCATGTTAATAAAATCCCTATTTATGAAATATTAGTTGTTCGTTCACGTAAATACTAAACATATTGATGCTGCAGAGTCAATTTTCATTTTGCCCACAGTCATATCATCTTTGCTTCAATTTCATAAGGGCTATTCACACCCACAAAAAAAATCAGACTTTGAACAGCAATCAGAATTTTACTTTTGTGTATATTTTATGCAATAAATGAAACCTTAATATTGGAATCACAATCAAAATGTGACTTATTTTTCTGTGTGTTCTGATACAATGATAATGATGGTCAGTGGAATTAAGATAAGATATTGACTCTAGAAATCCCTTTCATATCCCAAGTGCGAATGGGTACAAAGAAAGTGATGTTTGAATCACTTTTTAAATTTCAATGTGACTAGGGATATCATCGAATCCAAATCCCTTGGAGCTAGCGTGGACCCATGGAGCCAGTTCTCCTCTTCTCTCTCCTTCTTGAATGTATAATTATTTACGTGAACAGCCCACATAATACGCAAATGGGTGCAGAAAAGTGGGATTTGAACCATGTATTAAAACATCACTGTTTTTTATTGTGTGTGAATGAACCCATTATGGAATCCAAGTCCCTTGGAGCCAGCCTGGACCCATGGAGCCAGTTCGATCTCCTCTTCTCTCTCCTCCTAGAATGTTTATTTATGACAAGCTTTGACTCCATCTTCATCATGGCCAAATTAGGCCAGAAATTGAGTCATCCCAACAAACATTTGGGACATCATGATAGCAATATGCTCTCCAAATATATTGAATTTGAAAAATCAATTATTTGTGCATGATGGCAGCTCTTGCCCTGAAAAGAGAGCTTTTCATCATAATTATTCTCTTTGCTATATTTTGTGTTGATAATGTATGCTTGGAGGTAGAAGGATATTAACTCATATGCTTAACTTCAAGTTCACAGCCTCTGCCTCTCTATATATATTATTGTATATTTTTAAGGTTGAAACAGGGTTTTCAAAATTATAGCAAGAAAGATATGACAATAGTGAGGAGATGATGATTTCCTTCATTATTCAATTTGATAGGATTAATTTTCTGAGAACAAATTCTGAATACAAACTATCTTTGTGGCTTATAATATAAATCTTATTTATATTGATTATTCAAAACCTACTGATATACAATAGTTTCTGATAGCCTATTCTGGTGAACAAGTAGATGTCTTGCTTAACATGAATGCATATATTTAGTTTAATTGCTTGGAAAACTTTATGAAATGGAAATAGTGAAATTATATACCTCTTAGCCAGTAGAAAACATTTCATAACATTTAATGATTTTTTTTTAAATCACAATTCAATGATGTCTACACTAAAAAAAAGTTATAGCAAGAAATTTATGCTACAACCCAATACCTTTTTCTGTGTGCCTACTTACAAAAAGTTTCACCATCTGTATAGTTAATAGAAACCCAAAAGACTAGCCTTAGATTAATTTGTTTCGGTAAACTTCATTCTGTGACTTATTCTCATAATCAAAACCAGTCTGATTGCATTAGCTATGTCATTCATCAATGAAATTACACCATCTTTGCGTTAATCAATGCTTAAATGGATACCGTCCACTGCTGCACACTAGTTTGCATAGATGTATATAAATGAAATTGAATATTCCGCTGCATGTATCGTCATTCATGAATTCACATATTGACTTTCCATCCATCGGAGCAGAGCTCCTATTTGTTTAAAGACCCAAATCCCTACAGAATATAGGCTGCCTTGAAAACTAATTCATTAGCAGCAATCGTCCGCCGAATATTTATCCGGGTGTTCGGCAGGTTTCGCCACGGTCTCATATTTCATGGTTAGGTACCCAACATGATTTTTTTTTTTTTTTTTTTGTCGCTCGTGTGTATGACCTACTTTGGGCTTGACTTTCGTGGGATCAAGCTATGTAAATGGAATGTAGATCTAATTTATTCAATACTTGCGCTGGAAATTTTATTTAGTACGCAACATGGTTTTATTCAAAATGTGCCAACAGGGGTATCACTTAAGGATGGTGTATCAGATGGGGTAGGGGAGGAGGTATCCCATTCAAGTAGAGAAATTTGTAAAGGTTTCAATTCTGATGCCAAATTGTAATTGTTCAGAATGATGACCTCTAGATTTTTTTTTTACTTCTTGGAGAGTTTGGTTTAACTAGACTTTGGGTTAACTTTTCAGGAAATTTGTTTCAGCCTGTACTCCCCCCCCCCCCAGTTTGAAATATTCTAGGGATGCCCCTTAAGTTGCTTGACTAGCCTTTGTTTATTTCTTCTACTCAGGGGTTGGCACCACTGTACAGCTTCAGAGTAATTCCTTTGATTCTATGGTATCACTAGCAATGGTTGAAGTGCGCTGGGTTTCTGGGCCACAAAGATGTATTTTGCAGTAGAGAAAAGGTGTAATTGTTTCAGTACCAAATAGCTTCTTTTTGAAAAAGTAGCATTTCATCACAATTGTTCTGAAAGAAGCCCCCTAGTCTTCATATTTCACTACATGTTATTTTCAACAAAAAATTAGAGGGGGGGGGGGGGGGGGTTGGGGAAAGACAACAAAAATGTGGTTTGAATTTTTTTCTTCTTCTTTTTAGTCACGTGTGAAGTGTAATCACAACTTTCTGTTGTTGCTATTCTTTCTCAAAAGAAAAAAAGATGTGAAAGAAAAAAAAACTATTTCTTTCCCCACATGACATTTCAATTTTTGCCATTTATATTCTTCATAAATCAAAGCTGTTTCACAGAGCTACCACTTTGTTACTTTATTTTTTTGCAATCAGAGCACATGTCTTATAGTCATTAGCCCATAATGATGCTAACATGTTCCAGAATCAGCTCCAATTCTCCAGAGCTCCAATTATCAGGCTGATTACTGCATGATTTTTCATTTTGTGTTGCCACGGCGAAGCATGATTGATGCGGTGCCGGTAGACCCGAAAGGGGAAGGAACTTTGTTCTCAAGGCTTGTAGACAGTGTGACTGTGTCTATCGAATTCCATTTTGGTTCGTAATGTCACTGCAGGGGATTGGCTGATGCTGGATTTGATTGATTATGTTTGAATTCTAGAAAGTAAGATGGGATTTGAATTTTAAGTGAATGAAAAATTATTGCAGGATAGAAATGATATTGTAATAAAGAAATAATTAAAGGTATTAAACCCAAGATGATGAGGATGATGATGATGGTGGTGATGAGGATGATGATGATGATGATGATGATGATGATGATGATGATGATGATGATGATTTTGATGATGATGATGATGATGATGGTGGTGGTGATGATGATGATTCTAATGAATAAATGAAAAATAATATATTTACAAACATACAAAGTATCATGTCCTGCAGATAGAGAACACTAAATAGTACTTCAGCGTTAGCCAAGTTTCATAATAAGGCACTGACGCACTCAAGCAATATCTTTCTAATGGATACCCATTTTCTTCACCTGGGTTGAGAGTGGCAAATGAATAATACCTTGTCAAAGGAAGTTACACATGCAGTAGATGCAGCAGTATACTGCAAATTATATAACTGAAATAAAAGAAAGTATTACACATAAATATCCATCTCATACCACGCTTGACAAGTTAATATCTAAGGTTGATAGCACTTTTTTAAAGCTTCCACAGTATCATTAATGTGACATATCGTTCAGTCTGAAATGATAATCTAGTGATTATTGTATGAATTTCTTACCTCAGTGATTACAAATTATCTATTTGGAAGGAAGAAGGGCATTAACTCAATATCATTCTATACAGTGTTACCGCCCTTCTGGCTCCAAACAGATTTGACATATCGTTCAGTATGAACTGCCGAGAATTTAGATCTGGATGAAAACCCTTTTGTAAATGATGAAAGGAGTTAACACCCTTCTGGCTCTCAGCAGACGATATGAACAATAAATTGACATTGAGATGTACTTGTTGTGACATATCCAACTATGCTTGACTTCAAATAAATTCCCATCTCACTAGTTTACCCTAAGGCGTTGCTGAAGATCATTGCTGTCGACATATTTTCAGTGCAATGTGCAGACGTGTGTAACAACTTCCCACCGATTCTGACCCATTATAGCTTTTCAAGGAGAATTGATAGTCATAATTAGGCTTTGAATTCCAAAGAAATTTTCTTTTTAAGGTAAAAAAAAAAAAAAAAAATCCAGAAAAATTGTTACTTTTGTCAGAAATTTATGATAATAGTTGAATTCATGAAGTTCAGTTCAGTTAATTGTATTTTTGCACGGCAAAATAATTTGGTGAATTCATTAAGTACTGTTTCAGATAATATAACGTGGTATGTATCTCTTGTATTCATTTTGGTTTATGGAGGGAGCAACATGCTAAATTTCATTCCACTTATTTTGAAGACAGGCCAAACATAATGTATCAACGTGACATTTATAGTGATTTGTTACTCTATTGCTGCAATAAATGTCCCCCCTAAACATCATTTCATGGGGATATTTTACTACCATTGCACATTTACAGTTTGATTTATATCCCAAAGGTATTGTGGAATAAGTATCTCAGTCACATGAATTGCATGCAATGTTCACAGAAGACTTTGAGTTATGAAAATGTTTCTAAAAATCAATCGCCTTGACAAATGAAAATATCTCATCTTTGTCGGTCATTAATCATCCCATATTGGAATTAGCTTTTTATTGTAATAAATAATGATAATAATTGTAATATTGTAATAATATATATATATAAAATCATCATTGTTATTAAACTTAAGAATGCGGTCCATTTATTTTCATATATTGATTATGTAATATATTTCAAAAGGACTGATTCCATTTTTATTAGCACAAGTGAAAATTATTCCTAGTTGTTTGACTTTGGCCAGTTCCTTCTTATTCCCTATTTTTTTATTTCTGTTATTTTAAATTCTCAATATATGGCATGAAATAAAGGAGACAATGAAAAAATCTGCATATTAAAATCACAAAAATATTATTAAAGTGCATTCACAACTGTTTTGAACCTCTGTGTTGTATTGGACGCACGTGTGTGTGTGTGTGTGTGTATAACCTGGAACCACCTCTTTAATTCTAGAAGAAATAGCGGATAAATTAGGGGATAAAGTTTACTTTGCATTCTCACCAATTAAAATCCATTTGAAAAATCCGGTAATTTACTCTGAAACCACACATTGAGATATTATAATAATATCAATATCTTTTATTTAACCAGAAGGGCATTGGCTCTTTGTAAAGTATGACTCAACACCCTCGCTGCTCTAATACTGGAGGTACGTGGAGTGCACACCACCTGTAAAGGGATCGTTTAACAATGTTCAAGGGAAAGTCCACCCCCTAAATAAGTTTGTTTCGATAGAGGCAGAATAATAAGAAAATCAGGTGAGTGAAAGTTTGAGCAAATTCTGAATGAAAATAAGAAAGTTATGAATTATTGAAGTTGTGATCAATCAAATACAAATTGGCAACTCTGTGACTTATTATACGAGCTCTCCTTCATTTGCTTTGTGCATAATATTCCATAAAATCATGTTTTCTTCGTTATTGATGACGGAATATATATTTGTTCCTTGCAGGGGAAGTATAGAAACATATTTCCAATTATTATATTTAGGGTGCATGTATGGTTGAAATTTTTCTTGAGGGAAAATGAAAATTTTAGATTTTTTTAGTACTGAGCAAATGGAAGTTGAGCTCGCATGATACGTCATAGAGTTGCCAATTTGTGTTTGATTGATCACAACTTCAAAAATCCTAACTTCCTTATTTTTAATCGGAATTTGCTCAAACTTTCACTGACTTGTTTCTCTCATTTTTCTACTCCTATTAAAACTAACTTAATTTCAGGGTGGACTTCCCCTTTAAATCTGAGATGCATGGCCCTACGTGCTATCAGTGTCTGTGATATGGTGTAATATTAAAGCCCTATAAAATGGCGCTTCAAAATGATCATGAAGTGCCTCAAAAGAGTAAAAATCTTTGAGTGACTGGTTTTACCATACCGGTACTCATTTTCCCCAATAGACTGTAGTGTTATGAAAACCATTAAGAAAACAAAAAATAAAATGTTGATTTCCAATCATAAATATCTTGATAATTAGACAGGCGATCGGCTTGTAAAAGTCATGGGATTCCTGACTGACCTAAAGGTTTTTATAATTATGATTGCAGCATGAGCAAAATCCAGAATTTTGTTTCAGAATCTGAGGCAATGTTACCGAGTCACTTTAATGCGTAAAGGGTGGACGGGTTAAAGTTTGTTCCCTCCCGTCATGGCCGATAGACCGCCAGCCACTCCCTGCCTTCATCTCACTCGAGTGTGAATGTCAAGTGCCTAATTGTGAGGGAGACCTCAACCAAAACCATGCGGAGGAGTTGGTTTGGTGGTGGTGGGTGGTTGGTTGTTGTGGTATCATCATAATGATGATGTATCCAGATGGCTTCCAGCTGAGAGACAGTTAAAAGATTTATAACGAACAGAGTAACGAAGCGAAAGTCAAATTAAAATGAAATATTCTACTCGTATCAAAAGATATAAATTTATGTGGGAGATATTTGATGTTTTGTACATTATTTCTGAAAAATTCTGGTGTACATATTTTTACAGGATATTGTATGTTTAAATATGTGACAGGATATGTTGACATTATTGGAATATGTGTACCGTGCATGGCATATAAATCATAATTGTATCCCAGTCACTATCCCTCATATGTTTAATATTCTGCTTGAGAAAATAAATACTTCACAGCAGCTCGATATTGCTGTTTATCAACATCATTCAAAGATATGACCAAATTGTTCTATAATTTTTTATTTTTTTTTGGGGGGGGGGGGGGGGAGTGGGGGCTCACCAAAAGTGTGTATAGGCTTTAAAGGAAGCATTAAGCTCGGGTGATGTGTTGTATGAAATATATTTAGGACAGTCGCTTCTTGTATAATGCACATTGTCTGTCAGCAAGCCTTACTCTTTGATATTGTAATTAACCCAGTATATAGCTGAGTGCCTAATATGTAGTTTAGCATATAAAGTACCTATGTACTCCTGAATGAAGAGTGGCAAATATAGATAAGTGTCCTGCTAGAGGAGTCCCAAGACTGATTTTGAGGACAAATTCATTTGGTAAGAAAAATCGTTTTGGAACCATAGATTTTGTTACAAATCAGAGGTGTTACACTTGGCATCTCATAGCAACATTACAAGTTATGACCCACTTAAAATTTCCATATGAAATTTAAAAGAATTGTTGAAAAGTCAATTTCTAAATCACATATATACAGAAGGGAGTTCTTAAATTGTACTTTAGACATGTACAAGCATTGTATTCTTACAATTCTATATTTCATGCCAGCAAAAGGGATCAAGTACCTTTAAGGTACAAGTAGTACAGGTGTTTCTCTTCAGTGTATGAATGATGCCATTATCCCATCTGACTTGTTATTCTCTTCTTTCCACCAGAGACCATACCGTCTTGACATTCATATTCCACATATCTAACGATCTCATTTCATGCTTTCATATAACCTTTGACCTCCGACCTCAATCGTAACCTTCCAGTAGTATTCTGAACCAATTCCGACTCATATTTCAGATGCTTCTGTAATGATACCTCGCCGCTGTTGTAAGTAATTTGTTACATGAAAGAACAGTCAAGGACTTACACAGACATGTATCAAATGAAAGAAATGAAATAAAAAGGGGGTTTGTTTAGGGGTTACATGCATGAATCCTGCCTAATCTTCAAAGATGTGATACAAATTTGTTTTATCATGTAATGCATAGTATTCATTCATAGATTTCAAATTTGAAGTTATGTGCATAGCATGTGGCCCTTTGTGTCCTTTTTGTTTTTTTTAATTGTTAAACCACAAATTTTAATTTCAATTTTAATTTATGTGCACTATCTAGTTATATACCCATAAACAAATAGTTTTAAGATAGTGATAATTGGTCTTTTAAAGAGTTGTCAATGTCAGAGGCTTCTGTTCAAGATGAAAATATTACACAATATATTCTTGCCCCAGGGGTTAAAATGTTTACATAATTTTATGATATAGGCATATTGCAAAGAATTTCATAAATGCTTTTAAAGACAGACCATTTTCTTTTCTTTTTCTTGTTCTTGTTCCTGTTCTTGTTGTTGTTCTTCTTTTTCTTCTTCTGTCTCTCCTGATTTTTTCATTGTTTTCCCTTTGGTTTGGTACTTTCAGTTGAAATAGAAAGTATACAAAATATAATCCATTGTTCAATTTTTCAGAGAACTGCACATACGCTTACCAGTCATAGGAGTGTTATGTCCAATGGTATCCTCTACTTCAGAGGATAAAGACATTCGGGAGTAGAGTTTCTACAATTTGAACTGGTGTAAAATTGGAAGGTTTAAGAAGTATATTTTATCCCCTCTGAGAATGTGTTTTACAAAGACCCCTGGTAAACAGCTGTATTGGATGTCCTGTGGGTTAAGAAGTGGATGATTAAGTGATGAGTGCTAAGTTAATGATGTAAAGTATGTTTAGAAGGGGGTGTTGGAGAGTGCTTGTGAAGTGATAACTGATAAGAGAAGTGGGTACATGATGTGGACACAGAGAGACAGAAAGAGAGGGAGGGGTTGAGATGAAGATACATAGAGGAGGTGAGAGAGGGAGGGAGAGAGAGAGAGAGAGAGAGAGAGAGAGAGAGAGGGGGGAGGGGGTAGGGGAGAAGAGAGAGAGAGAGAGAGAGAGAGAGAGAGAGAGAGAGAGGGGGGAGAAGAGGAGGGAGGAAGAGAGAGATAAAGATTAAAACTTAGAAATTGAGATCTAGAAATACAGAGGAGGACAGAGAGGGGAGATGGGGAGATAAGGAGATGGGAAGGGAGATGGGAGAGAGGAGAGAGGAGAATTTGAAAGATACAGAGACTGGGAGAGAGGGAGAGAAGGAGAGAGATAGAAAAAGAGTTGATGAGAGATCACACACAAATGAAGGGATAACATCAAAATTGATAATGAAGAAGTTTGGAAGCAATATAAAAAAGAGAGAGAGAGGGAGGGAGGGAGGGAGGGAGAAAGTCAAAGTTATTATTAAAGGAAATATACAAATATGAGTTTTAAAAATCTTATTGATGAATTTAGCTTGAGTACATATAACATAATTTTTAATATGGGGCCAAAACAAAATAGAATAACTGTGAAGAGGGTAAAAGAGAGAAAGAGTATCGGGTGGGGGATGCATAATCACAGTAAAGAGAAGAATGGAATAGTACTAAGGGAGAAGGAATGGGGGCTTTGACTAGTAGCTATTGAAATGAAAACAATATAGCATTTCGAGATATGTCTCAATATTTTACATGGTTCAATCAAAACCTCATAAAAGCTTGCACATATTTTATTATTCTGTTTTGCAAGCGAGGTATTTTAATAAATTGACTCTCTCAAACGTGACACCCTGTAACTTCATACTTATTTCCATTTGTAACTCAAACGCAGCCGAACCTCAAGCAAATCATTTCAAATTCCTCCCTCAAAGGTCCATTTTGTAATTGTATTTCTAGCTTAAAGGCACAGTCCGTCATACTCCCTAGCGCTGAGGAAAGACATCCTCCCAAAATCTGATTCTTTTCTGAACCCCTACTGGGACTAATCAGCTTGACCACTGGAGCGCTAACGGCCGGTCACCAACTTTGGTCTCTATTAATTTTTGAGACCCGTTTGGTCAGATGAGAGTCTTTTAAATCAAGATAATTAGAGTCTATAATCCCTGTCCCCGTTAAGTGAAAAGGACTAGTACTATATGTCGTCATCTCCTCAGCAAAAGGGTGCAAACAAAACTGTTGGTCAAATTTTTATTTTTCTAAAATCTTTGTAATGAGTGAATAAAGAAATGATAAAGAGAACTGATTAGTCTTATTTCATTATGGTGAATAATTGAGACATTCTACAGACTATCATGTTTCTTGTAGTTTAAGTCAAAGAAAGATCAAAACGTTACAGTTTTATTTCTGGATATGTGCTGGTCTCGCAAGATCTGTTTGCTCCCTTCTGCCAAGCACATTATGAAAAGTCAATAATTTCTTGCAAGTATTATGAACAAAATGAATGATTAATTTGTAGATTAGGGTAATAAGAAATAAATTGCTTTGAATTGAAAGTCTTCATATTCCTATTTTGTCTTCAATCCACTGTTTTATAGGTAATTTTTAAACAATTTCCAGACATTAGAAGAGAACGAGAGGTGTTGAAGAAATACACACCATTAAGAATGCCTGTCACAAAAGACTGTATATGATTGAGTATATAATACCAAATCTTGTAAAGCAGACTTGTACAGCCCAGACAGATCTAGGCGATGTTTTTCATTGAAAATCAAAAGATTGTTCTTGGCTGTTCAAGATTCCTTCTCTTATGGTCTCAGATGAAACAAACTGCCTCGGCCTTTCCTGCCCTAACAAATATTTTCAGCATTGAGAATTACCAACTCATTTGTTGCGCTCTTATGATAAACTTGCACTTGAACGTCAAATCAGCCATGTTGGTGGAACATCGCTTGCTGCCTGATTATCCATAAAACTCTTGACGTCACGCAACGCTGAGTTAAAGTGTACACCACCAGACTAAAATAACTCTCTCTGCACTCCCCTGTTGGTTGCGAGGGAGCAAATTTAGAGAATGGATGTTAGGATAGGTGAGTTTGGAATGAGTTGTGATATCATAAAGAGAGTAAAGGAGATGGATATGGTTCGGTAAGGAGCAGTTGTATGGAGAAGCTGGTATGGTGATGCTGAGCTGGAAGAACAGCTGACATCTTGTTGCTATGGTAACCCATCTTAGACCCAGCATGTAGAGCTAATTGATCCCACCATCATCCTGTCATCTTCATCATCTTGGACTTTGAAGCTTTTAAGCGTGACTGTTGGGTCATCTCCCTACGAGTTTGCCGACTTTCTGACGTCTTGCGAAGCATCAGTCCGCCATACGCGGATCATGCGCCCAACTTTTTTAGTTATTTGTTTTGTACCTGCCACGTTCACGTAAATATCGTCTAATATTAGCAACCATCACACCACGATCTCGTTATCTTCTTGTATCTTCAAGATCACTTGCAGGGGTGTGGGGACTAGCTGGCACGTAGAGTTCTTACCAGGCTAAATTTGGTCTTCACCGGTCCCATGTTGTCATGCTTTTTTTTAATAAAAAAGAATATGAGTGTTGAGGTCATTAAGTACCCGGTGAAGCGTCTCATGACGACGAGCAAACGTCAGTGTCTTATGGAATTAGCATCTGTTTTGCCAGAATAAACTTGGCGTATTTCACCACCGGAACTCTTCTCATTTGTAAGGCGTTAGGAGTTGGTGCATCTCTATGTGAAGAATGTGTGCATCTTCAAAAACACTGATGCGTCAGAGTGATAGATTTTGCCGGGAAGAAACGATTATAAGATGTTTGAAGTTCAATGACTGTGGGACTTGTTACCTGTGAATGTTTCTACCAAGTTCAATTCAGAAATGTGTGTGGATGTTGCTGACAACTTAAAGCTCATATTTGGATATCATTTTTTCCTGTTCTCTATCAACAGCTTGCGTGCTTCACTGGTTGATTAGGATTATTAGTTCCGGACCAAAATACATGCAATTGGGTATCTGCCAAGTTAGACAACATCAGCAAGACATTACTGATCACATACATGTATACACATTGTACTTGTTTGGATTTTAAATGTGACATTTTCTTGTAATTTCAAAAGTGCGTCATATTGGAGTAAAGTGGGACACTCATCTGTTTAGGTATTGTTCAGATTTTTTCCTTGTGTAAACAGGACCCTGATGTTGTATTGGCTTTATGTAATGTGAGGATAGCGTGGTTTCCACACCCCTGCTGAGGTCTAAATGACAAGATTAATGTTCCATGTGCGTTAACTGTGTTGTGGTTTCAACAAAACCACTACCCTGGATGGCCAATATGTGCTGAGACTCTGTTGTGGTTGCTGACTCCTGTGTTTTGATGCGATGACATTGTTATCCTCTGGATAACAATTACAAAGTTAAACTCAACAATTGAACAACCGAAACATCAAATTTCATAGGTTCAAACCATCCTTTTAAATGAAAGCCACAAATATGGAGTTTTGAAATCGAAATCTCCATCCATCGTTGAGCAGCTAAAGCGATCAGCAGAAAGTTCTGGTGGTCTGGGGGTAGATCGACAAAGGCAGGAATATGCTATTGAAGTCTACATTGTGATTGTATTTGTGACTCATTGATTTCTTTACATTTAAGCCAAACAATCAATAGAATTCTTTATCTGCTGCAACCAGTCAATTTAAGACTTGCTATTTCAAGATTTTTGGATAACTTTCAGTTTAATTACACTCGCAATATCCTATTTTAAAAACAAAATTGGCTGAATCAGGAATCGTTTGTCACTCAGCATCACCCTCGAATGAACAAAGGCATTTTCATTTCTCCACACTTACTTCTGACTGATTTGAAGAAGTGAGCAATGATCACTTTCAGTCGTGAGAGGTGAATCTGGACATCTAATTCAGACTCAATCTTCTCTGCTCCGATAAACTGCTTCTGACTTGGAATGGAGATATTGGAAATTACCTTTGAATGATGGAATAGATCATTGAAATTACATTTGATTATATCAATGGGTCCTCAGCATTGTGCCGTGAGAAAGAGAATGAGTAGAACCTCATGATCGCTTATGACAGGGGGAAAAAAGAGAAGAGAGGGGAGAAATCGAGGGAAAAAAATCAATGGGATTTGGAATCCGAGAGAATACATGGTTTAGTATTCATGACTCAAACAGATTACCGTCTTTGCGACAATTTGTGAAGGGGATTTCCAATTATCTGCTCCAGGGGGGAACCGCAGTTGAAATTATTCATGAGTGTGGGGTTGGTTGGATGATTGTGATTACATTCAGAGTAAGACTCTTTGTTTGGAGACGCCCATCAAAGGAAGCCAGCAGCTCAACTATGGTCAGATCTTCCACCTTTTTAATGATTGACCACTGACCATCTATCATCACTGGTCAATAGCTTGCCTTCTGGCCCGGCCCGTGCACCCCCTAACCCGCTTCCACTCTTCCACTGTAGCGTGTAGCATCTCGTCTTGGGACTGCATCCCCCCAGTGCATGCTGCCAAGTGGTATTAACCCTCCTCCTTGTCATCCCATACTCCATTCATCATCCGCACTCCTCAGTCATTCGTCTTCCTGACCCGACACCGGCTAGGAAGGAGTAACAAAGGAGACCGATAGAGAAACGGAGAGAGATAGACAGAGGACAGTCAGTGAGTGGTGATTTGAACTAGCCAGCACCACAAACTTTGCCTCTCTTTGCTTCTCACTCTTTTTGTCCTCTTCTTTACAAATTGGACCAACTGTTCAGCTTGGATTTGTTATTCTCCAAGGTGCTTGGAGGGCAGGTAAACTTCCCCTTGAAAAGCAAGCGAGGGAGCCAGATTTACAGCTTTGTGAAGGGAGGGAGGTAGATCATCATCATCATCGAGGTGAATTGGCAAGGTTTTGGTGAATGATGTATTGAGTTACCACCACCACCACTGCCCCCACGCTAAACATTAGCTCAGCTCGATCGGCAAGGACGTTTACCTCAGAATTCCAACCCCCCACTCTTCTACTACATGCTTAGCTCCTAGAATCCAATTACATAAATGTGCTTTGTGTGCACAGCATAGTCGCACATTGGTATTTATTCTTTCCTCTTCCTCATCATCGCGGACTACTCCATCCATGTGACATGGTGTAATCTTTTTATTAGGGATTTAGCAATTTGTGGCCCGGCCACCCTGGATTTTAGAGTTGGATTAACGGTGGTTCCATTGCTGGTATCCTCTCGGTATGTGACTGTGAAGCAGAGATAATAAGACTGAGAGATGGGAGAATGCTACAGCATTTTTAACAAGGTAGGATCATGATGTGGAGTTATGTCCTTTATAATGCTATGATAGTCAGTGTAAATCTTACTAGATTGTCATTTGATGCATTTCTTTTCACATGAACTATTTCTTGATTTAAAAAAAAATCTTGATATAGCTATGTTAAATTTCCTTCCAAAGAGTTTATGCATTGCGTCAGTCTTTTACCAGAGCACTTTTGGAGCTTTTCAGAGATTTTCAGAGATAAAATCACTCACCTCTCTCATACAATTTCTCATTTCAACATTATTACAAAGACACTTAAAATGAGAATATCAGAAAATGTATCAGAAGAGATCTTGTTCTGATAACCTGTAAGACACATTGTTAAATTATCAATGGTGAGCAGCATAACATATCTTGGATTTTCAGAAATACATATTCTGTTCCATACCAATTGTTTATAATTGATAATTGTTTCTCATTAAACTAAACAATTTAAGTAAAAACATAATCAAGGTTATGAACAGAATTGCAGGATCTCACTAATTAATGCATTCAAGTGCTCAACATTGTATTTACCCATATTTTCTGTATTATGACATAAATAATAATAATAATAAAAGTGGGTTCTTGTATTGGCTCTTGTCTGTCAGACTTGACCTATTTGACCATCAATAAAACATACTGAGAGTGTATAAGAGCCCAGGTGGTTCTACATATGTAATCAGATTGATATTTACCTGAAACCATATCTCTCTACTAGCAATATTCATATAGCCAATATACCGCTGGATATAACTCCTTTTATATGTCACGATATCACCAATTGGATTCATATTGGAATCGAGGCTCATGTAGAAAGTACATGTGCCTTGTAGAGGCGAGCTTAGCTATGCATTCTGTATTGTTTACAAGGAAGATGAATGTACACACGTGTGCCCTGTAGATCAAACCTATATCACAATCATTATTTAACATATTTTATATAATCTTATGGGGTGAGTGTATGCCCTCCAGTACCTATAGTTGGCGACCTCTAGTAAATGTAGTTGGGCATTGATTTGATTTAAAGGAGGAAGTCACTACCAACCCATGTGCCACCTTTAAGAAATAAAATATTTAATGTTTTGTCTGTTACAGTTTTAGGGGATGGAGTGGCCCATTGTCTTTTTTTGTGACATAGCAAATGTCAGTTTGTCCTTCCTATACAGCATGATATAAGGAGTCTATATCATACAGTATGCTGTAAATCATATTATAAGGTTACAGACCTTACAACGCGACCTCATGTTCTAACAACACACAAAGGTGTTACCATATTTCCTGTATGTGCCGCATGTAGGAAACATCTTGTATCATGTTGCTAGTTGCGCCTTGAAGAAGTTGTATGTTTTTGTTTGGGATGGTATCTCCATCAGTCACTTGCTCTCTAACGCTCTTCTATGGTTACATTGACTGAATGGTAAGGGTGGACTTCAAGGGATAGATGATTGATTGTACAACGGTTAACGACCATTCTTGGGTGTTGCGTCATAATAGTGCTCTTGGAACTGGCTACGGTGGTGAGATGATGATGATGAAGAAGGTGGTGGTGGTGGTGGTGGTGGTGGTGGTGGTGGTGTAGGTAGTGGTGGTGGTGATGATGATGTTGATGATGAGGAAGAGGAAGAGGAAGAGGAAGAGTAGGAGGAGGCTGCTGCTGATGATGTTAATCTTGATGATGACAATGATGATGGTGGTATGAATTTGTATGTTTTGTTTGGGCTGGTATGTCCATCAGTCACTTGCTCTCTAACCCTCTTCTATGGTTACATAGCAACATTGACTGAATGGTAAGGGTGGACTTCAAGGGATAGATGATTGATGGTATAAAGGTTGACGACCATTCTTGATTGTTGCGTCATACATGTAATAGTGCTCTTGGAACTGGCTGTGGTGGTTAGAATGGTATGATGATGATGATGATGATGATGTTAGTGGTGGTGGTGGTGGTGGGGGGGGGGGTGGTGATGGTGGTGGAGGTGGTATCATCTCCATCAGTCACTTGCTCTCTAACCCTCTCCTATGGTTACATAGCTTCATTGACTGAATGGTAAGGGTGGACTTTAAGGGATAGATGATTAATGGTACAGCGGTTAATGACCATTCTTGATTGTTGCGTCATACATGTAATGGTGCTCTTGACACTGGCTGTGGTGGTGAGATGGGGATGATGATGATGATGGTGTTGCTGGTGGTGGTTGTGGTGGTGGTGGTGGTGGTGATGATGGTGGTGATGGTGATGATGATGGTGATGATGATGATGATGATGATGCTGATGCTGATGCTGATGATGATGATGGTGGTGATGGTGGTGGTGATGGTGAATGTGGTGGTGAAGGTGGTGGTGGTGGTGGTGGTGGCCCGGCCCCCCCACTCAGAGGTCGGAATGACCGCATGCGTGTTGCCAAAATGTCCGGTAAAGGGGTACTTTTCGTGCAACAAAGTCTGGCCCGAGATTTGTAAAAAAAGGGGTGTATTTGACTTTTCACCCGGAGATTTCTTTAAAAAGGGGGTGTTTTTCTTTTTTTTCTCTCATCTCTTTGGAATCCTGAGAAATTATTCCGAATTTAGGGGGGTACATTGAGCATTTTTCCTGATTTAGGGGGGTCTCCAAGGCAGGAAAAGCCCGCAAAAAGCCTGCGAAAGGGGGGTTCGGAAATGTTGGCAGTCCTCAGATAGGGGATGCTTTCAAAAAGAGGGTACGAGCATATGCGTACCCTAAATAACACTGAGTGGGGGGGCCGGGGGTGGTGGTGGTGGTGGTGGTGGCGGTGGCGGTGGCGGTGGTGGTGGTGGTGGTGATGATGATGATGATGATGGTGGTGGTGGTGGTGGTGGTGGTGGTGGTGGTGGTGGTGGTGGTGGTGGTGGTGGTGGTGGTGGTGGTGATGATGATGATGATGATGATGATGATGATGATGATGATGATGATGATGATGATGATGATGATGATGATGATGATGATGATGATGATGATGATGATGATGATGATGATGATGGTGATCGATGGTGGTGATGGTGAATGTGGTGGTGAAGGTGGTGGTGGTGGTGATGATGATAGTGATGATGATGAACAGGAGGAGGTGGAGAAGGAGGAGGAGGCTTATGATTTTAGCAATGATAAGGATGATAGTGGTGTTGATGAGGATAATGATGGTACATGTAGTTGTAGTGGTGGCAATGGTGATGCTGATATTAGTAGTGAAAGGGGTGGAAGTGGGATTGGATTAACTAGAAACTCCCTGTTCTCTTAAAGTCATCTCCAAAATCAATACAACTGGGCAATTCCACGGTAACGGAAGGACACTCAGACAAGATTTTTGAACTTCAGGTTCATACTAAAAGAACTGTTTTATTAGTATAAGATGTGAAACAGTACAGATATAATACCTATATAAGTGCCTTTAATTCTCCCCAAAAAAATTGTCATTATAGTTAAGTAGTTTAAGAATGTGCATATTAATTATCTCGGTAACGGAAGGACATAAAAATGGACATGGTTTTTCCAGTTAATTAGTGTTTATTCAAACTTTGTGAAGTTGATGAAGCTTTCCACTTGACTGAAACACATTTTGTTCCCCATAGTTTAATACATACTAATAAAACATTTCTTTTAGTATGAACCTGAAGTTCAAAAATCTTGTCTGAGTGTCCTTCCGTTACCGTGGAATTGCCCAACTATAATTCAAGCATTCCGCAGACACTTATCAAGATGCAATGTTACATAACATCTGTGTACTACCAGTCTATAGTTATGTGCATCTCTTAAAAGCTAATGGAATAAGATGACGTGATTACTTCATTATGTTCCGGTCACTTAGAGTGGGATGGAGAAGGGTGTTAATCACTTTACCTAAACACCTCATCTCATGCAGTCATAACAACATACTGCACCTTAATGTAGTATCATTGCTCATTAAGGATGTCGAGACAGTTTCTTTCTTTTCTTCCGAAAATCTAAATATTCTATGCGAAAGACTTTGGGGAAATGAATCACAACTTGCTTTTGACTTTATTATCTACTTTGCTTTACCATATTGTTAAATATTGAAAACACGGTTGTAAAGACTTTCTTAAAAAAATCAACCTACAAAGGGAATCGCAATAGCCCTTTCCATTACCTATCATATATTTGTCCTGGACTTGATTTTTTCATGGTTTCTTCCAGGTCTTTGCGATTGATGTTTTAATAAACCTCAACATTTTACATGAACTGTGCAGATGTAAAACAGAGGTCATAATGAATAAGATTCTATACTTGCCCAATTCCTATAGGATTTTGGAAGTATACCCCCTAGAACCTGATTATTATTGAAATTGTAAATATTGACTCAAACATTAAATACAGTGTGTATAAAAATGTGCTTTTCCTGGGTGCCTCCTCACATTAACTGAGCTTTAAGTAAATGCAGCAACGCAGCTGCATTTCATCAAGTCAATCTTAACTATTAAATCCTTCATAAAGCATCAGAAACCCCACCCTTTCATATCAAATTATTTATTTTAATCACATAGTTTGATTGGCCCTGTATTTTTTTGTTATGATGATGTGCAGTTTTGGCAGGTTTTTCCTGCCACATGTTACTTCAAGCCCAAGGCTGTATGACATTTTTTTAATTTGACTGAACACCAACTATAACAAAATTCACTACTGTAAGAGTACCTACCGGTAGGTATTTCAATTATATTGACACATACATACATGTACTGCCAATGTGTAATACACATAGAATGTTTGTTAAAATCAATAATAACAACCACAACTACCAGCACAACAACAACAACAACAATGATAATAATGATATTCATGATGATGATAACAGTAATTATAGTAATGATAATGTTAGTGATGATGATGATGATGATGATGATGATGATGATGATGATAATAATGATGATGATGATGATGATATTAATAATAATAATAATGACTATAATAACAATACTACTACCGGTACTTATTTTAACAATATGATTACATAACAATAATATAATGCTTTAATAATGCAATGTTTTTATATGCAGATTTAATGATGATGACTTCCCTACGTATCAAGAACATTGGATTAAATTAAGAGATCAACTAAGTCATGTAAGTGGTTCACTTAAGAAATCCTCCAAGCTCATTAACGCAATTAGCGTCGAGCCAGTGCCCATAGGTGTTCCATGCTATGCTAGGATAGGTACCCCTCCGAGACCTATGCTGTGAGAAGGCTAATGGGCTAAGTGGATGGGTGACATTATTTCTTCATCAAGCGGAAGACAACAACGGGATATTATATATCATCTCAGTTGCCGGTGTCTAACATGCACATGTAACCTTTCATCAGAGTACAAGAGTTTAAGCAGTGAACTAATACAGGCTCAGTAGATGTACTGCGTTAAACTTTGTGCATAAGATGTTATGGTATTAAGAGATATATTTTCGGGCAAGATCGTCTTTGGAGGAGCCACACAGCACCTACATACTGTAATGGAGGTATTCAGTGTGTTTTTCAAAGCTAAGACAAAAATTACAAGGATGGAAATACTCTTGAAATTTACAGCAATGTATCGGGCACACATTCTTGTGAAAATATTAATACTTGTAATATGGCTATGAAAAGTTGGTATTGAACTTTGAAAGAGCTCATGTATTCACTAGTTTATTATGCGAAGAAACTGAAATCTGAAATATTTGTTTTAACAAGAATTGATACTCATTGAAATTTCACAACAATTTTTAAAAGGTCCCTTAACATATCAATACCTTTACTATTACAATTACATGTTTTAGAGATACTCATTACCTTCTTAATAAGCAACAAACAAAATCACAATTTTTACAAGGGTGGATACCCATTTAAAAAGTTTAGAGATTTGTGAAGGCACACATTCATGTTAAATTATTACTACTTTTAATATTGCTATAACATGTTTATGATAAAGATACTCATCTACTTAATAATTTATTAACTAAGAATTTAAAATAAAAACGTTACTTTACATTGATGGATACTCATTTGGCAAGTTCACTGCAATTTATGAAGGTCGCACATTCCTGTAATATTATTATTACTTATTATATTGCTACTACAGGGTCAATTACTACATCCCAACAGAGATAATGAGTTATGATATTAACAGTTTCCTTTGCTAATCGGCAAGAAGCAGACCTGTTAAACTTGCGTTGGTGTTAAAAATTCATGGAAAGGAGGGGGAGAAAGTAAAAGATCAATGAACCTTAGGAAAAGAGCATTGAAAAAAAGAACGATTTGAGGAATGAGATTATGAAGAAAAAGTAGTGAGGGGGAAAAATGGTGGGAAGCGTGATTAATAAGTGAAAAGGAAGACAATTTGAGTGAGAAAGGAATTAATTTATGATTATTTTGTTTTGAACTTCAAAGGTGTTCCCTCATTTCTTTTTTAACACAGATTTAAAGCCCTTATTGCTCCAAACAGACAATACATCAGATATCAACTTTAATATATGAAGCATTGTAAATTTGAATGCAACAGACAAAAGAAATAGGTTTTATGGGCATTTACAAAAGACAAGGCTATTTCCATCGCCTCTTTGTATTACAAAAAAACAATTAAGTATTGTTTTAATGATTAAAGAGGGAACACACTGTTCATCATATTTCAATAGTTTGGATTAAGGGCACATTTTCACTGAATATCTTGAGTGAAAAATATATCTGTGCTGTCTAGTTATAGAAATATCTGTCAAAGTATGAATTGAAATTTGTGAGGCAGGGGTTGCAGTACTCTCAGCAACAATTGCAAATCAGTTCTAATCATTATTTCAATATGTCAAGGCTCACGCTAAATCACAGTGACAAAATACAGTGTCCGAACTTGTGTACCTTCTGTTAAAGTTAACAACCAGAACGGAATATCAAACAATTTGGTGAGGTCAGTCAGAAGCATAAATTCATAGCGGACGGACGAACAGGGCTCGTGAGGGATTTCTGACATTTTAATGTCATGACCTTTGGGGGGTCAGGAATGGGAGAAATTTGCTTGCAGAATTTTTCAAATAAACTTGAGAATGTAGGAAGAGGTCATGTGTCAGGTTATTTTAAGATCAACTTTGTTTTTCAAGTGTAGCCTTTCTTGCCCCCCTGGGATAGGAGTCACTGAGTTTGTTATCATACCCCATAGCTATCATATTTTTTCCTCGTCTAAAACTTCATCTTCATTAAAAGTGAAATTGCTAAAGGGTTATTGATGATATGAATTTGAATGGGAGACAGAGAAACCTGGAGTTGTCAAAATCAGATACATCCAGCTGAAATCTTTTCTTTAGATTATCAGAGTAGAATTTTTGGATATATTCTGTTGATGGGAATAATTCAGTTCCAAATGTACAGATGAAATTGAAATTGTTTATTTAATTTTATTTAGTAAAGATCATTATTATAAGCTTATATTTCTTATTTTGTAAGAAATTTACTTCAAAGATCAAACAAATACTTGAAATAAGGGAATTTTAATTTAAATTGTAATATAAATTCTTATAAATGAAGAAGATTGTAACAAAAGTAAAAGGATCAGCTACAATAATTTTTTGTTTAAAGCAAGCAAGTATGAATGGCCAAACTGGCTATCCGTATTTGTAATGGTAACCTAGTTATATTTGAGGAATCAATCTCCGTGAATGGACCTTAAATCACTTGGATCTGTCACTATTGAGATGGGTGAGGGATGAAGATTCCTTGGAGTTAGCCCTACTACCGGTCAGTCAAAGCAATTCACTCAACCCTCCTCCAGAATGGTTGGAATATTTGGGAGATGGAAGATGAAGTCATGTCTTTTCACTGGTGTAATCCCTAATGCCCCGTGATGGGATTGTTGGCGCAAGAGAGGGAGACTGCTGTTCTTTGGGGATAGGGGGAGGAGAAGGTAGGGGGAGGTAGGAGATTGAAGGGCAAGGAGGAGGGGGTAGAAGATGGGAATGGGGAGTAGGAGGGGAAGGGGGGGGGGGGAGATGGGAGATGAAGTTATGTCTTTTCACTGGTGTAATGCCCTTTGATGGGATTGTTAGCGCAAGGGGGGGGGGTGCATCCTACAGTGGATGAGAGACTAGATATGGGGAGTAATGCCCTGTGATGGGATTTTTAGTCAGGAAAGGGAGACTGAGGGACATTTAGGATAGGGGTGGGGAGGAGAGGGGTGACATGAGTTATGTCTTTACCTTTGTAATTGGTAATAACCTATGATGGGATTGTGAGGTCGAGAGGGATGTACCATTAAGTTGTAGAGGCATTGAGGTATATTGGAGGATGGTAGGTGAGGGGGAGGGAGAGGGAGAGAGGATGGAAAGGAGCAAGAACTTTTCACTGGTGTAATCATTCACACCAGTTGGTGGGACCTCGAGCAGGAGGGACGTATAGATGGACATAACTTGTATTAGAAGAGAGGCTGAGATGTACTGTACTGGGAAAGGAGGAGTGGGGTAGGGGGGAGGAACTCTTCACACCACTCCCATTCTCCTCGTTTACTCCTAGCTAAGTCTCTACACAGCCTAGGGTGTGTTCATTGACCTCTATGGGTGGGGAGCAAGCATAATTAAAGTCTTCGGCTTGACATTGCCATGGTATTTACACCCTTCTCACACCCCAAGTTTACTCCTAGTATACCCCTATAGCTCTTGTCTGGACAGCATAGGTCTTGGCATTTCCAGCATTCCATGTAAAATCAGGCCAACCTACCAGGAGCACTAGAACCATGCAATGACCATGCTAAATAAAAAAAATTAAACAATTTATTCACCCACAGGAAAACGCTATTCAGAGTGGCTAAACATAAGCAATTGATATTTCTGTTGATGATAACATTGTTGAATCCATGACTAAGCGTAAGCCATTAGTGTCAAGAAATAGCATTCTCTTTTCTTGTAAAATGTCAAAATGAGATTTTTTGCAAATTAAAATTGAATGCGATTTTGACAATTTTTCTAGATAAGATTTGCAATTAGGTTTTAGATTAGAATAAGAGTTAGGGTTAGGTATGGTATTCGGTCTAGGGTTGATGTTTGAATTGGTTTAGTATAGTTGACCATGAAACAATTGTTGGTGGAGCATGTGTCACACCTAGTAGGTCCATGGTCATACACCCATGATAGATAGTTGAATTTATAGCCCCCAGAGATACGACTCAATGCTGTATCTCCTCTCATAATGTCTTCCTCTCGGATGGAGAGATAGATCAATCAAATGCATGATAGTACTGTACCGGTAGTTTAATTTATAGCCTCCTGAGATAAATGCATGTTCCCTTTCCTCCTCTCTGATGTTGTCCTCTGGGATTGAGGGATAGATTAATAATATGAATGATATATGGTATGGCAGATGGGATGCAAGTTTGGACGGTTGTTGGGCTTGGGGATTTACGATTGAAAACATTCAAGTATGAAAGTTGTTTGATAGAGAGAGGAAGTAATGTGATAGTGTACTTGATTTATTAAAGGTACATGATAGCTACAGGTTTATAATTTCATAATTCATAAGTGTATAGGCCTAATTCTCATTTAATTGATATTTTGTATTCTTATTTACAAAAATTGTACTCTTATGTAATAGACTATCCATCACATAATGAATGATCCAATATTTGCTCCAGCAGCATTTGCTTAACTCTACATTTTATTGAATATATATAGGGTTAGGATGGCATCTGGACGTATATGGATGGGACCAAAGGTACCTAGAACTGGTAGTATAAATTCCGGGCTAAAAATTAGCAGCTTAGGAAGTGCCTTTGACCACCTTCAATTCTGTCAGGGAACCTTAAAATCTTTCCTTTGTTGCTCTGGTGGCAATTCCATGCAAATTTTGAGCAGTTCATTTCGAATGACCAAGAAAGGTTTTCGAACCCAAGCAATGATCTAGGTTGACAAGTGGCAATCCCATCAAACATTATGGCCTTGCTGTACTCCATGTGGCTAGTGACCAGACCGAATGACCTTATGGACTCATTGTCATAGTATGTCCTTGTCTTATCATGATCAATGACAACCTTTAAGCATGTGCCTCCTCACAAATGCATTCTAGTCTCACAGACAGACGTGTTGTAGGGGTGTTGTCGACTAATGGACTATGGATATTGGATTATTTAGGCCTTGACGAAAGCTCCCAAAATCTAAGTCTTGATCTCCAAAATTCAAAATTTTGACATAGGGTTCATGCATGTAGACCCTAAAGTTCCAATATGGACTCCATAAACTTATTGTAGAGCCATGGATTATGGATGTGGGGATTTGGCATATTGGTAAAGGCTTTTGACTCTCGTACAAGAGGGTCCTGGATTCCAGCCTTGCTCGATGCCTAAACCTTAGCACAAGGTGTTTTACCATCATTTGTCGCTCTTGACCCAGGTGTATGAAATGAGCACCTAGCAATGCCAGATGATGATCGCATGGCCAGCATGAAAAATTAGCATTCTTACTGATGAGGATATCCCGGTTAAATAATACCATATTATTGCATTTTTATTATAATAGATTCTTTGGACTCGATATCCATATATAGGTTTTTTTAGCTTTGAAGAGTCTTATCAGGGGTAGATGTTAACGTATTACAAATGGGGATTTGGAGCAGAGTAAAAGATTTTATTAAACTAAAGTTCTGTCTGGGAGAGGTATTGAAAATAAACAGAGAAATTGTGTTTTTTCATTAAATATGGGGAAAATGAAGGAATGATTGTAGTCTTATTCAGATGTTAAGAGAAGAAAGTGCAGCATTTATAGGTCACAAGTAGCGAGTCTACATGCACAGACTAGCTGCGATCTAGCCAACTGTCAATACAGCTGGCCATCATAAATAAACACAGCAAGCATAATATTTAGCTGACTGTGGATACCCATTCATTATAACCATAGTAGTAAGATCCATTGAGAAATCATTGCCAATAAATTCAATATTTTCTTGATGTCAATGATTTATGAGCAGAAAAGGTGTGTAACATTATTGATGAATGGGGAAATAAAACAGGGAGACATAATTTATAACGCAGTAGAGTAAGAGCTCATAAGGAAACAGCTTTGAATGAATGAATGATTATGGAATATCGCACTACAATATAAATTATAATTAAGGTAAATTTTCCTTGTCTTTTAAATTTTGTTGAAAATATCAATCATATCCTAGATATCAAGTTTGAACTCAACTTTCAAGTATAAATCTCCTTATTTGAATGAGGAAATTTGAATAAACAAAGAATGTGGAAAATTTCTTAGGAGTATATTTGATGTAAATTTTTTGTAAATTAAAAAAAATATATATTATTATGCCTTCAAATTCAATGTATATTTGCATTTGAATAGAGAGTTTGCATTTTGTTTCAGATCCTGTTATTTTAACTTTTTATCTTTTTTGGTTTATGGCAAAAAAGTTTTAGAAAACACCAACAAAAAAATTAACAAATTAAACAAATAAACCTTTTGAGAAGATTGTTCCAATTATATGCCTTTGTTATTTTAGTCTAAAGATAACATGCTATTTTTCCTTCTCAGTATCCATGAGAAAGAAAACCTATGGTATTCTTAGTTTGAGTATGATTAGTAAGTCAGCAGGGACGCATGATTCACTTATCATTAGCTTTCCAGTGCACTGTGGGATGGGTTCTTTATGGCATACTTAAACAGAGCGATACACAACCTCATCACAAAGAAAATCATCCTTTATCTTCCTTCCCATAGGGACTTCTTCTTATACCAAGCACATTAAAATGATATTCAGAAATGAGATCATCCCTAATTTACAGGTCCCAGTGGACTACAGCTAATTTGTAGACAAAAGAATCGTGGAAATGGCAATCTCTTAAAACTGTGATGGAATCCACAGTCCCATTAACTGTTGTTTGTGTCATATGTATAGCCGACACGAGTGGAATCCAAAATGTTTGTGGAGAATGGTTATAGCAGATGATTTCATTTTTTTCGAGCTCGGAGCTGGTAAATTGCTGATTATGGGGATCTCGATGACTCATTCCTTTAATGATTTAGGAATGGTCTTGCGGATGGAGGGTGCCTGTGTATCTCTGTGTGTGAATCCTGAAGACCACTGTGTAACGGTATCTCATGATTTTAGCAGGGAGATCGGAAAGAATAAAGGAGGTGGGAAGAGAAATAAGAGATAGTTCAGTAGTCAATGGAGAAATAAAAGATAAAGAGGGGATGGAAGAAGAAAATATATTAAACAGAGAGTTTATGTAGCTATATTTTTAATAGTAACTAAATGGGTTTTGGAAATACTGAGATTGATTTAACACTATAGCTAAAGTATATAGAAAATATACATACAAATAAGTGGTACAGTTTCAAATAATTTCCTACATCTATTCAGTGCATTTTGTCTGCTCAGAGCAATAAAGGTCTCAACTCCTGTCGTTTGCACTGGGTTAACGTCCTTCTGGCTCCAAACTTAAAAATTATCAGTTGCAGTTGCATATAAATGGTGATATCAACAGAAAATGCACAGTGGAAGAACTCTTTCAAGATGGAGTTTTATTTTATGGGAATTGGAAACATTAAAATTGACATGTGAAATACTTATCCTATCCTTCTGAGCTGTCCCTGTCAATATGTAATAAAGACACCTTGCTGTTTGCAGAGGGCTGAGTAAGCTACTTCAAGTGAACAAACAAGTTTTCTGTAGTTATCACATTAATTGCACCCCATTGCTTCAGATGCTTCCATGGCCATATACACATAATAAACAGCACATATAATCGTTATCTGATTTCACACATTTATGAGAATGTGCGGTATCTTTGATATGCGTTGTTGTTTTCATTCAGGTGTAAATTTCCTGTGAAGGTAACATACATTTCACCTGTCCCAATGAGTTTTACACCTGGGAAGAACAGGTGCAAGGCTGTCTGTGGAATGCAAGTAACCTATGTTAATGTCACTAAAGAAACAGGTGTATTGATTTGTATGTTACACTAGTGAATTTATCCAATTAAAGTCCTTTCTGTGGTTTTGGTAAATCTCTTTGAGCTGTGTTGATATGAATCGATTTTTATTCTCCTGTGTTTTCATTTGTATGTTAAGCTAGTTATGAATGTATCCAATTATAGTTCTTTTTTGTGGGTCTTTTTTGTAATTCTCTTTCAGCTGTGTTGAATTGATATGCGTGGATTTTTTTTCTCTCTTGATGACTGATAAACAAATGACAGTGGAAAAGGAATAGACTGTATCAAGGCCTTTCACACAAGTCATTGCTCGGGGTGTGACACCCCCAATCCCATTCACAATATTCTGTCTACAATTTTGGACTTTTTTTTAGCTTTCTCAGCAAATCTCCAAAGTTGATGATTTGTTAATATTTTTGCTTGTCAAGAAAATGTAGGAACCTCTGTGCAAGTTTTAAAAACATTCTGAATCCAACTATAACATGATTATGCATGTATGGTATTAAAGTGATGCACAATATGTGGACTGTAAATGGGCTTCATGTAAGATGCAAACAGTGTCTAACCAAGACAAAAGACTGATATCCATATATCATCTGTTTAGAGCGAGAATGACATCAAATCATATCATTTTACACAGGATTAACGCCCTTCTGGCTCCAATCAGACCATACATATTCTGGTATGTTTTATTAGAATAAGCTGACACGTTGATATATGAGTTACTGTTTCCAGGTACCCATTGTATTTCCTAAAACAGATGGTTTCATTTTCATGAAAATGTTTCTATTTCCGCTCCGCATACTTTGATCATTCTCCAGAGATCTATGGCTTGCTCAATTTGGATCCTGAATTTGTCTAAGAATAACCTTTTGAACCAGAAGTCCTCATGGAAAAGCTACTTTAAGAATGTTTTTGTTATTTTCAAAAATTGGTTTCAAAGGCTCGATGTTATTTTAATATTTTTATTTCATACCATACAATGGCTCTTTATTGGTTGCTTTACAGGCTTTCAACCTCAAGCGCTTGGCTATGATTTTTTCCTCTCAAGATTCTGTCTTCGTAGAAATTGAAATATTAATTGAGAACAAACATATCAACAATGTATAAACCAAGAAATACTAATCAGGTTTTATTTAATTTTTGTAATTCCAGATTACAGTCAATAAACATACCGCTAACTCTGTATAAAATAATAATAATAATAGCTCGTTCTTATATAGCGCTTTTCAGGACCGGAGGCCCTCACAAAGCGCTTTACAGATACTGTAAGTATATTATTACCCCGGTCAAATATATAAGTATTGAATAGATATGATTTAAGATTTAAACCTCTAAACATGAAGAAATTTAAAGAATATAACAATGCAGTAAACCAGTCAAAATTTATTTAGCTCCTCCATTTTGTTCAATGTTAATATCGGGTGCTTATCATACCTTACATACTTGAGTCATGCAGGCTAGATATTTATATCCATCTTAAATAAACGTTCATGTAGAATGTTGGAGCCCTTACAATCCAATCATCACATTTCCAGTGCTGTGATTTCAACACTGATAAGGAGTTGAGGACCCCCATGTAGAATGTGATCGGAATGAAGACTGCCCCCAATCACATAAGAAATGAAGGCCTTTCATAATAACAATAATAATAGGCATTTCTATAGCGCCATATATCTAGATAATTATATTCCGAGGCACATTTATTATTAACCCGGCTTTAGCCTAGCAGCCATTTATACAGCGCTCCAGCATTTCAAGGAATTAATTCCTGCCAGGTACCCATTTACATCACCTGGATTGAGTGTGGCAAATGTAGATCAATGTCTTGCCAAAGGACATTAGTGCCACGGCGGGACTCCAACCGCGGACCTTGCGATCGACAGTCCGGCGACATATCCACTCATAACCTTGAATTGTTTCCTAGAGACTTCTGTTTCTTATTAAATTTAAAATAAAAAATGTACAGCTTATTATGAGATGATATTGTTGCATATTTCCAGAGTACGCCTTATGACATGATATGTTATTTTGATTTTATTTGATTTTATTTGACAGGAAAGTGTACAAGAAAAAAAATAGGAAAGGAGGAAAGATTTATTGGTTTGATGAAATGACAAGAGACATTCATGTAGGAACTACACATAGGTTTGTATTCTACTAATTCAGCTAAACCGGAACTGGATCAAAGCTTGTATTTAACAAACTTAATTCTGACCACAGAATAACTTTATTAAACCCATTTTTGAACAAAAGCTCAAGCCCAATGTCGGGGATTACAGTTTAGTAGCATGCAGGCAATAGAATTCAGCAAAAAAAAGGAAGGATGGAAAACTTCATTTTCGAATCTGATCAGGGCCCACTTAGGCATGGGTATCGAGCCATCTCAAATCACCCAATTGTCACAGGCTTCGTGCCAGAACGAAGAGGAGGATATCAACTCTTGACAGCCAGAAAGGCATTCATCCATATCCTTTTACCTGCATTGGAGAGTTAACGCCCTACTGGCTCTCAGCAGACAATATGTGGAGAATGCAAGATAGATATGTGCTAATGATGTCTCCTCATATTGTCTTAGCATTATATATCACACAGATGAAAATACTGGGAGGTATGAGAGGGAGGGAACCAATAATGTGGGAGGAAGAAGTTTGCAGGAATTTCCCAGCTTCGTCTTTCACTTACTGCATGGTGAATTCATTATGTTGCAGAAGGAATAATGCTTTGAAGAAGAAGAGGAGGAAAGAGAAGGAGGGAAGAAAGGTAAAAGAGGAAAGAAGAAGGGAAAAGAGGAATGAATGAAGAACATGAGTGCGAATTAAAGGAAGGAGACTTTTAAAAAAAATAATAAGAGTAAGATTGGGCAATAAGGAAAAAATTGGGAATTGGAAGAATAAAGTCATAGATGTTAAATATATGAAAGTGGTGAAGAAGAGAAAGATGAACAGAAAAAAAATGAGGTTGAGGAAGAGGTGGAAAAGGAGGATGGTTATGAGGAAGAGGTAGAGGGAAAATAGATAGAAAGAGAAAAGGGAATCTAGAAAAAAAATACAGATGTAGAAGCAAAATGAGAAAGTGGAGGAGAGAGTAGAAAACTGAGATGATGGTAATGGTGGATAAGCAGGGTAGATAGTAGACTTATCAATTGAGAGAATATAGATTGAAGAAAACAAGATAGAAGTGGGAGATATTAATATTTTTTGAGAGTACATCATTCACACCATCATATTTGTCATGGGGTTGTTGGTACGCACTATTTGATGGATAGGCTGGAGATAGTTGATTAACCTGTATGACAGTGCTGCCCATGTAACACCCACACACTTTTTTTTAAATATTATTCCTTAAATATTATCCTTTTTCGGACATTCATGTTTGTTCCAGATTGGGGGGGGGGGGGGGTCCTAAAAAGTTTGATTTTCAGGATTTTTTTTTTTTCATCTTCTGAAAATATACTTATTATTTCATTCATCATCAGTAGGTCCTTTTATTATTATTTGTTTATATATAATCAGATATTGTATCATTATATTGCACTGTGAAGAATTGAAGACTTGTATATTTGAATACTAAGCTTGAGGTAACTTTTGCTGGGACATAATGGGAAAATGCATGTGATACCAAAATATGACAATGCTAAATGAAATCTGACAAATAGTGAATGAAATGGTGAATCGCTTCAAACTGTATTATGTTGTCTTTTCTTTTCTTTTTTTCACTCGTTTCTCTTTACTCTCTTCACTCTATCCCCCTCTATCTCTCTCTCTCTCTCTCTCTCTCTCTCTCTCTCTCTCTCTCTCTCTCCCTCCCTCTCTCTCTCTCTCCCTCCCTCTCCCTCTCTCTCTCTCTCCCTCTCCCTCTCCCTCTCCCTCTCCCTCTCCCTCTCCCTCTCCCTCTCCCTCTTCCTCCCTCCCTTCCTCCCTCTCTCTCTCTCTCTCTCAACATCAGTGCTAGCATAGGTAAGGTCTGAATTCTAAGACTACTAGTCATTTGCATACCACATTTCCTTGTTTGGCAGGGTAAACATGGTTACATAATCCCCAGTTACCCTCAAATACCACCAGGTGGTATATCCAGGGGGTGTAAGTTTGCCCCCATGAGGTCATAAAATCCCCACTAAAGCAGTGATAATCTCCAATTATAGAAGATTGACCTCAGCTGGCCTTGTTAAGGACAAAGTTCAATGAACTATGGATGTAAACAATGAATCTCTGCTCCTATGTACTTACACATGACCTGGAAGGTTAGGGTTGGGAGATGTGAGTTTTTACCTGGTTAGAGGAAGATTTTACATCTTTTTCTTGCAGATATGGTCTTGAAAATGGACATTGCTTGCCACAGCTATGTCTTGTATGGCATCATAGCCAGGAAGGTTGAGAGGAACATTTTACAGCTTTTGCTTGCAAAGATGCTATTGAAAATGGATAGATTTTGTTAAACCCTTGTCTGATATAGCATCAGATCCAGGAAGTTAAGAAGAACATTTCACATCTGTTTCTTGAAGATTTAAACTTCAAGGAGCTTTCCAAAGCCTGGCCTGATCCGGCATCATACTGAGATATACACATGAGATGAATGGTTAATCTGGTATTTTTTACACAACTACTTAAAAAGGCAAAAAACAAACACCAAATTGTTTACCTCTTTGTGTATTCTTGTTTTAATCTAATATAAACCTGATGTAATTTTGCTTGAATTTTTTCTGTAGATATTTTGTTAAGCATTTGTAGATGTGTTTCCAACGATACAACCTCTTTAATTTGTTTTAACGAAAGTACTGGTGGGCTATCAAATCACGGAAACTGTCTAATGATCGTAACTAGAGAAGTTTCTTATGATTAATGAATAAGCAGGCTTCTCTTTATTGATCATGTTGCTTGATGAAAGATTTACAGCCAAACATGAATGTTATACTCTTTTCCTTCTCAAGGCTCAAGCTAAGGTAGTGCTTGTTCTCTTCAAGGATCCCCTGGGGCAATGCTTAGTCCAATTCAACGTCAAGTGGATTTGCTCAATGTCAATAGCACAGTAAACCTAATGATGTTAATACAGAGGGAAGGGTAACACACATGTATCATACATGATGGTGGTATTGGTAGAAATGGCAAGAGATGCAGAGTGGAAAGGATTCGGAAGACAGGTGTGGATAACTTACGCTGTGAAGGGATGGACTTTATGTTTTTTCTGTTGAATATTGTTATCTCAGTGGAGTTTGTGATAAAATGCTCTAAACGATGCAAAATATGATGATGATGATAATGATGATTTTGGGGTTCAGTTCAGTTAAGTTTATTTCATACTTCTATTAAAATCCAATTCAAACAGATAAAATGCAAATACACCACATATATGATGCTGATGATGATTATAATGATGTTGCTGATGATGATAATGATGATGATTATGATGATGAGGATGATGATGATGATGATGATGATGATGATGATGACAAGGTTGCTGTTGATGGTTATGGAGTTGGAGATGGTAGCAGCGATGATTAGGGGGGTGGTGATGGTGATAGCAATGATGATGGCTAAGTTTGAATTATGATTCTCATTATGTGCGTAATAAATGATAAAGATATATATATCAGATATATATAGGTAGAGAGAGGAAGACGAGGGAAGAAAAAGATGTAGGGAGGAAGAAAAGGAAAGATGAGATGGAGAGAGTGAACGAGAGAGAAGCGGGGGGGGGGGGGGGGGGGGTTCAGCTACTGGATTTAGAGTAATTCTCACAGCTAAAGTTCCTTTGCAAATATGAATACACTGGGGATTACCTGTCTATATTTCTTTTGCTATGTTGACACATCCCAATTATTCCCGGGGGAAATGCTTAGTCTAAATTCAGTACAATCGGATCAGCAGATTATCACTTCCCATTCAATTGATGAAGGATTTTCTTTTATCCATTCATCAAGAGGAAGTTTTTATTTTCCAATCCTATAATAGTATGTATGATTATTTCCCTGAGACTTACAAGGACTTCCATTAAATCTTCTTTCTTTTTTTTGGGGGGGGGGGGGTTGGTTTTAAATATGATTGTTTGGAACATGGATATATATTAGATAAATTTTTATTTAGTTTCTTCTTCCTTTAATGCAAAAGTATTTTTACTTACGAGAAGAAGAAAAAGTATATATTGTGATGATCCTGTACCCCCTCCCCCTGCAACAAAGTCCTATATCCTCTCGTGAGGAGCAGCAGCAGATGATTATGCAGAAGTCTTTCAAAGTTGTGTAGAACTATGGAAATACATCTCCCAACATAGTTGAAAATTATGCTTTGTTAATACTAAAAAAAATAATGTCTGTAATTGAACTGCATGTTGAAGTACTGGTATAATTGTTCTGTACAGAATGTCTGCTTACTGATAGCAAGAAGGGTACTAAAACATATCATTCAACCAAGAGGTAATGCCCTTCTGGCTCTCAGCTGAATGATGTATTTCTTTGATGACCACTCTTGAAGAAAAAAAAAGAGCTTGATTCTGCAAGTTTTCCATGCATACATCTACCTCTCCTCTTTCCCTTTAATCACAGTGTGATATTTCAAGAGAGAAATTTGGCCCCAATTGTTTGATTATGCCAACTACCCCCTCCCGCGATCTTCCCAAGTGTCTACAATGTCATTATTCTGGGAAGGTTAGACGAGATAGGAGAATGGTAGAGTTTGGCGAGAGACGTCCTCTATTTCTGTGACTCAGAGAGTGGGTAAATATTGTATTCTGATCTCTCCAAAAACTTGTCCGGTGAATTTTGAAGGGAGTTGTATTGTACCGGTATACAAAGGTGCTTATAAGCTCTTGCACACTTTTGAGGCGTGATGCACAAAATCAAAGTTTGGAATTAAATTCTGGTCAAAGATTAGCCATGAATTTAATCCAATGATTACTGGATTATCTCATTCTTATATAGGCTTCACACAGGGACCACCCAGGTCCCAAAGAAAATGGGTTCCCACATCATTATATCATTTTCCTCAGTATTGATATTAGACACAGTTGATCATGTCAAAATGTACTTCTTTCATAGCAGTTGTTGATTTATGTTTTGTCTATTGTACCAGTAACTTGAATTCCATGTTGAATTGTGAATATTGAATTGCAATAAATCCAACCATAAAGTTATTTGAATATGGCCACAAGAAAATAAATTTGGATGATAAGATGGTACTTGAAAGGAGAATGACTCCTTTTACAGATTTATTGCCCATTTTATTGAGCACATCTCTCAAAAGCCCTGCTACATTTACAAAGGTGTGATTTATTGAAGAGGAAATTAAATTTGTTACAGATCAAATGAACATGGAAAACGGAAATGTTAGTATCCTCCTAAGAGTTGTAGTGTGGGGGCGATTGAAATATGACTCCGGAATGAGGTATTTGTTCCTTTCTGTAGAACTGTTTGATTATTAGATTGAAGTATATTATAGTTGGTCCCCCACCTTGTCTCTTGGGTCTGGTCTACCAAACTACAGACCAGGGGGGGGGGGGTGTTTCACAAAGACTAAGATCCACTTTACGTTGGACTTAACTATGGCAGGCGTTCATGTCACTGTTTGCTCTCACCTCATCTCATTTACTGGCATTGGTCTCTCAAGGGACCTACAAATCATGGTCACAAATCTTCAGAATTTACATTTTTTTATTATTCATTACTGAAGAAAAAAATATTATCTAAAGATCATAATGGTGAGAGCAAACAGTGGCATGAACGGCCTGCCATAGTTAAGTCCAACTTAAAGTCGATCTTAGTCTTTGTGAAACATTCCATAGGTAGCCAATGTACATTATGTCCATCATCTGAAAATGCGGAGATCTTGGATAGAAAAGATCCTTGACTTTTCATGGGGAATGAATTTCAGCTATTAAAGAAGACAGATGTTCATGTAATTGCACTTTCTGGGTAAGTGTGAATGACCTTTTTTACCAAAGTTGATACTAATGAAATATTTGAAAATCAATATGTCACACATGCCCCACACTTGGATTTTAATGATTTCATGAGAGCATATATGTATGTCTGTGGTTAATAGAAACAGGGAACTTTAAATTTGTACTGATTTTTCAGTGATCTGCCGTATACACTCTGAAAACGATTGCTCCAGACTTTCCTTAAACTTACATCAAATTTACAAGGGTTAGTGTTAGGATTATTTTCGGGTTACAGATCAGGTTTAGGGTTAGGGTAAGGTAGAGACTAGAGTGGTAGGTTCAACACTGAGGTTAAGAATTTGGTTACTGTAGGGAATTGCACTGCAGACATAATCATCACTGGAGCATGTGCTCTAACGACTAATTTCTCTGGAAGCACCAATCAGTCTGATTTCTCAAACTTCAGCTTTGAGCTTGTTTGAGCTGCTAGAACAAGGAAGCATCACCTCATGTTCCCTTATACAAGAAGCTCCAAATTACAAGCTGGATCTCGCCAGCCAGGGGCAAACCTCATATGTTTCTGATTGAGCAGATCTGATTATTGATCTTCATTACAATCTTAACCATCTGCTTATCAACAAGGCTATAATGAAATTGACCTCAATAAGTCATGTTAGAACTTTATCTCAACCATCTTTAATCATGTCATGTATGTAAGGCGGCAGTTTGTACATGGAGCTTATAAAATATATGATAGGCCTTTTTAAAGGGGCATTTACTATGTATCTGTACACTGCCCCTTGGTGTTTTTGTTTGTTTGTTTGTTTTGTTTTTTGTTGTTTTTTGTTGTTGTTGTTGTTGTTGTTGTTGTTGTTGTTTTTTTTTTGGGGGGGGGTGTTTTAGTCAGAGAGGGGAATGTTTTTGGTCTTCATGTATGTGTACCCTGCCCCTGTTCACATTTTGAGACACTTGAAGGTAAAAGTGGTAGAATGAAAGAGACCTAACTACTAAGAATAAATTCAGACTCTCCGGTTTTAATGTGTCGTGTGTGAATGTAGCTTCAAGTACAAACAAGTCCCATGAGTAGCCTGGCAACCATCAACTATCATCCCGCCTGGCCTGGCTCCAGAGAACATGGTTGATAAATGTGGCGTCTTGAGCTTGCATCTTGAAGAGCAGTTAATAACTGATTGTGAAGGGGGAGATGGAGGGATGGAGAGAGATTTATAGTGGCGGGTGCCATGTCCATGTACATATGTAAATATATCTTCTTCCTGTCAAAGCATAGAATTGCCCAGGTTAAGATAACATATCATCTCTCCATAGCTAGAAGGTCTTATCTCTGTGTTTAAAGCATATGAGTTAATGCCCTTCTGGCTCCTAACAGATGATATGAAACTGCTACTTAAAGGGTAGAAGTATACACATAATGACTGTTTTGAGGGGCATGGTACAAATTATTGCCTCTAGATCACCATGCATGACCCTAAATCCTGATACGGTATATTAAATCATGCATACTTTACAACTGCCTGACATTTCATCCATGTATTGAAAATAATACATTGAGTTTCTTAATAGGGACTTCTGAATTGTCAACTTATCAACATTTCTGCTACAACATTGTATTTTAGATAGAAAATGCATCATCTGCTGAGAAGGGTGTTTTAATTGTAAACTTGAAGATAGGGTTAACGACCTTCTGGCTCTCAATGGCTGAAATTTGTTTTGAATTGAGGATTTAGAGTTCAGTTAGTATTGAAGTTTGAACAAACTTGCGTCTTCTCTAACAGAAGTTTTGTTAATATTTACAGATGAGTGTCTCCTATCCTATTTTGAATAAAATGTAGAGAGAAGAAAGAGATGATGGGTTGCTATGGTTTCTGATAGAGTACAGATGAATGAGATGATGGTGAGAGATAGAAAGAGAGAGAGAGAAAGAGAGATAGAGATAGAAAATCTAGAGAAGAGAGAGAGAGAGAGAGAGAGAGAGAGAATAGTGATGGAGATTAATATGCTCAATTTCACCACATTTACACTGCACTCATGATCTTGAATGTTCATTTCCTCACTTCAGACCCAGAGACAAATTGATTATTAACAGAATGAAAGCATAGTTACATTATGTAAGTTTACCCCCCCCCCCCCACACCTTTTTTTTTTTAAGAGGATGGTGTTTGGTATTATATTTGCAAAAATACAATATATTTTGTATAGATAATCATGTCCTGCTCTGTTAAACAAAGAATTTTTCCACTTCTCTGATATTCTCTGCATGAGAGAAAGGAGGAGCTTATTGATGAAGTTAGTTGGGAATATAGAAAGCTGTAATACATTTGTGTAACCTATAAAATGTGAGGCTGCTTTTCCAACAGATTTGATATTATGGATTATACTTTTGTAGTAATGAGACTTTAAACATTCGCATAGGGATGAATGAAGGCATTGAACATTTTCTATGAAGAGGCGAAAAAAAGAGAAAATTGAGAGACATGAGGAACACAAATTATTTAATGTGTAAGTCTTTGTAAAAAAAGGAAATAAATTGTATTTTAATTACAAATTTCTATGTATGGCATTGACAAAAGCTAGAACAGCGCAGTCAATGAATATGAGTTCTTTCTTCAAGAAGAAAAATGGATTCCCCCAGGTTTCATAAGTAAATGGAAAGAAATTGGAGGAAACAAAACTATAATACTCTATTCAAGTTTATATTTGCAATAGAAAATGAAGGAGGAAAAGATATCCTTAGAAGGAGATATAATACAGTGTGGGAACCGACAAGAGAGAAGAAAATAAAGAAAGAGACGATTAAGATCGAATATATTGATGATGACTCATGTCAGTTACTCTAGTAATGTGAATGAAAAACAGAATGATTTATATGTTTTGCTATTATTGGCCCTCTTAGCCCCCGAGGCCTAGAGTCGTATAGATATATACATGTACCGGTATGTACAAATATGAGTCATGCTATGGACTATATCTGAACCAAATATTACTTCTTTAATAAGTATTTCAGTAAATTATAAGTATATGATTTCAGAAAGAGTCACTAACCTGAGTAAGGAAAGGTAAATACAACTATGCTACTGTAATTTTGTCCTCATTGATGGTCAAAATAACAATAACCCAACAACAAAAAATTAAATGTTGTAACACTTATCCAAGAAAAATTGAAACCATAAACTAAAGAATTTATTGTATGATTTAATTTCTATAAAAATGTGTTTTCATTATCTTATATCAACAACACCAGCAACAACACCAGCAACAACACCAGCAACAACACCATAAACAACAGCAAAAAACAAACAATTTTTATTTGATGGCAGCTATATAGATCTAAAGACTTATTTCTTGTCTTGAAAAGTGGCCTACTGCCCTCTAAAGCTAAAAGCATTATAGTGCTCATCTCTGCCACTGTCATAACAGATACAAGGATGGGTAGAGAAAATCTGTGGATTCTGTAGAACGCCATCACTCAGGGGAAGATGTTTTAGATAACTAGCTGCACAAGAAGGATCATGGCAATGCAGTGTCATACATGGTTCAAGAGTTTAATTTCTAGTGACATATGGACCTCTATTTATTCCTAAATTTTCTTTTTGTGGATTTTCAGGTTTTTGAATTATCTAAAGTACTTCTTTACCTCTAAATAGTTCTTAATTTCATGTTTTATAGAATTTCACATCTTTAAATCTTTACCCCAAAAAATTATAGAGTAACTATATTACACATTTTAAAAAAACTTGAAAATTTGTGTTTAAGAATATAACGTTCAGCAAAGTATTTTGCAACTTCTTCAAGCTTTCCTGCCTATCCTGTTCTAAAATGTGTGTGATCTAAAATGTAATTTCAAGTTGTCCAGAGTCACAGTTGTCCTTATAGTGCCAAGTTATCCCAGATAATCTTTCTTTCAAGATACTTTCCAACAATTGACTTAGTCAAAACAACAACAACAAAACCAAAACAAAACTTAATATTTCTAAGACAACTAATCTTTGTTAAATCTGACCATGACTTATAATAATGATGAAACTGGATATCAAGAAAAACTGGAATTATTTGGGTGTTCCAGCCCTCAAATGAAAAACAAAACAAAAAAGTAAAGTTCAGATTTTATGTGCTCTTCATGCTACCAAGAAACTCAATAATATCCAAGTGAACATCTTGTGCTTTCCATCAGATAATTGATGTAGATATTGATTCTTTTCATTGAAATCCCATTGCCCATACCTGTATACTTGCAACAGGCTCTCAAATGCAAATTCTATGCTTCGCCAAAGAAAATAAAGTTTGTGGCAACTTAATGGAGGCACTTATACTAAGTGGTTTGTGCTCAATACTTACTTAAGCTTGTGTGTTACATACCTATCAGTGTGAAATAGATAGCTGAGTGCACTGCTGTGTGTCTTATATGTACTTATGGTATTAGAGAAATCAAGTCTTAGCCTTTCTGTAAACTTCTGTCACTCTATTTTTTATTTTTCTTGTCAAAGAACGGACTAGTCTTCTTAGGAGACAGTACAATTGTGTAATAACCAATCAACATCATAAAATGATGATAAGATCGGATAGTAGTGCAATTAGAGTGTCAGAGTAATTAAGAATCACTTGGAAGACATTAAAGGATTTTAATGATGGTTGTGCTCTGGAAATGCAAAAAGATATGGGAATGTGTTTTTGAAAAAATCTTGTAAAATGACATTCATTTTTAAAATGTTGATATCACTTAAAAGACAGAGATCAATGATTTTGATCTCACGATTTAATCACAAGATGAAATTCTTGAAATTTCTCAGTATGTTTCCCGAACTTCCTGGTGGTTAAATGATGATTTTATATTACCTGAATGCTAAAAATATAAGTGTATATATGCTATAAAATAAGCAACCAGTTTGGTCATATTTTCAGTCCTATCCGAGACCTAGGTCATTAAGCCAGGATTCATGTGTTTATACCAAAGGCACTATTGCATCAATGTGGTATTGAATCCAGGGCCTCCCAGTCTTGAGACCACTCCTTTACCACTGAGATGTCAAGCTTCATATACAGAATTTGGGAACCTTTTTGAAAACAAATTTAGTACATTAACATATTCCCATTTATATGTAGAAGGTTGTTAACGCATCGCCAGCCACATTCATGACACAAGAAGCTGTTATCATTGCACAGACTTCATCTGGTATACGGTAATATACCATTAACCTGTTGAAAACCAAGCCTGAGATAACTGTGATGGGGTCAATGGAAACTGTGTGTTGTACCAAAATCAAATAGTATAAAATGGGTTAATTTCTTTATCCATTTTAGAACATTTCAGCATGTACCAGAAGATGGATATTAGAGCCAAAGCCAAAACATTCCAAAGTGTCACCGACACACAACTTGGCATCACTACAAAAACATCACCTCCCAAAATACTGCTCTCAGAAAGAAAAACAGCGATAAAGAAATTGACAACCTCCAAGTCCACATGATGGAATTACAAACATTCTTTAATAGTCAATGCACTCAGACATGCACTTGGATCCTAAATTTAGAATACCTAGGGGCATTTACACAATAAGTAAGAACCCTCGTTTTTGTTTCACATATTGCAGAGTTTTATTACAACGAACTTCACACACAAAAAAGCTGCATAAAAGAACTCTTCTTCGGAGTGTTTCTTAATATTTATTTTTAACAACATCCAAAACTCCGCTGGTTTTTCGCAGTGTTAATGCCTAATCCCAAAACACCGTTGAAGTACTCATGGTTTTGCTTGCGTTACGATCATAAAGCAGAGCAGGGACAAGTCACGGGTGTGTTCTACTCACCAAAAAGCCAAAATGCCTCAATGGCAAGCAACACAGACATTTTTATATTGGTTTTTGTCCGTAGTGTAAATGGGCCTTCTATGAATGTTTTGTGTTTGTGAGAGATCTTCCTTCAGGCCTGATATTAAAGTCATTGTCATGTTGGCAAGGGTGAGAGGTTTTATTTTGGAATGCTGAAGGGTACCGCCGCGGCAAGGCGATACATTACACGTGACATTCATCAAAGAAATTGACTGGTAATGTGGTGACATGACATAACTATCTATGTATTCATGTTCCTTTGATCCTAGGATAGTCTTTACAGTAAGGCTCTCCTCCACTGAGATGATGCAGAATAGTTGTCATGGTCGTCCTTGTTCAAGTATAAAACCAAATTCTACCATTTAGTATATCTGCCCCACTTTCACAAAAGGATTCAAATTTTCAATTGTGCGCACAAGTTTTATAGTTTTCAGATTAAAAATATATAGAACCATTTCCTAACTCTTCATTTCTTTCTACAATATAGAACATAAACGGGCGCATCACTATCACCATCACCACCACCACCACCACCACCATCACCACCACCACCACCACCACCATCACCACCACCATCACCACCACCATCACCACCACCATCACCACCACCATCACCACCACCACCACCACCACCACCATCACCACCACCACCACCACCATCACCACCACCACCACCACCACCATCACCACCACCACCACCACCATCACCACCACCACCATCACCATCACCACCACCATCCTCATCACCATTACCATCACCATCACCATTACCACTATCATCACCATTACCATTATTATTATCATCATCATCATCATCATCATCACCATTGCCATCATCTTTGTCTACTATCACTTCAATCACCTAGTCAATTGATGTACTCATATTCAAATCCTCCACATAAATTACATTACAATTACATTATAAATTACATTACAATTACAATTCTCAACCAATCCTTCAGATACCCAGGATATTCCATAAAGTACTGCACATTTTCAATGTAGCAAGCAGCTATTGTAATTCTAATGATTTATATCCACCCCTCCAATGCTCCAATAAATTGCCCCAATAAATTACCCAAAACCTGCAAAAACTACGAAAAGTTTTGGAATAATGCCCAATCCATAGCCCTATTGTCAGAGATTCATCCCATATTTTCTGTTCTGTGTACACATGACCCAAATACCAGTTATTTTTCATATTTGCTTATATGCCCCATTTAGAAATCATAATAATATTTTCTTCACAAAGAGGTGAAGTCTGTTCTTGCACCATCACCATCATCCATTATAAAAACAATGATGATCACACAATATCATATTTTTTTATATTAAAGCCAGCATGCATTCATATTAATTGCATGTCCAGTGAATGACCCTTTTTCTGTTGAATATTTTGAGCGACAGATAAAATGCCATTCTTACTGATTAGATAAAACCTTTTTACCTTTTAAAGTCCAAACAAACCATGCACTTTATACTTTACTCCACCAAACAGTACATAATTGACACAATAATCAAAGGCTCTGTAGACATGTATATGTGTACACATAGGCCTAAGTCTTCATGGAAGTGGAATTCAGAGACAAACAGTTATTTGGTGATTTACAGTTATGTAATCTCATCAGTTCTTGTATCAGAATATTGACTACTTCTTCACAAAATAGAAATATATTCATAAAAGATTATATAATTTTTTGAAGTGTGTTTTGGGTGTCTACCAGTATAGTACATTTTCCCATTTACTGATATAGTATTTCATACTGGATCATATCTTTCTGGTTCTACACAGACAACATTGTAGGTCCTAGAAATGAACCTTGCTAAATTAAGAGAGTCAGATTGTGAGACTATTCCTTTTAACATTCTCATTATCACTTTGACTTAATGATCAATCACGTATGTTTCACTCATTCTGCCAAAGGGGGCTTTGATCGTTTTCTAAAACCGTTCTTTCAACTTGAGTCTGCTTTGTAGACTATCCCCGTCACATTCCATGTCCCAGCCGAGCATCCACTGGTATGGTATAAACAAGCAGAAAACGTGACTGATAGACACCACGGTTATTACATGGCAAACACACAGAGATGCTCGTTCAGACCTATTAAAGATCACCGCTCAAAGAGGATTGTTCCATGTTTGTCTGTTTCGTGCTAACGTCTTTTGAATGATGTTCCTCAATTACTCGCCTTTGTGCTATCTTTGAGTCCTGGCCCAACCCACAGACAGACTGTGCTAATAAGGATACAAAAAAGCTTGGATTTATTGCTCTGTGTAGCTAGGAGCCAGAACTCAGAGGAAATAATTGCATTTGATTTTGGATAAACAAGAGGCATCTTTTATTTCAGTAAGTCTGTGCTTTCTTTGTAACCAGTCTTAGAGGTCTAATATCAGAGGTGTAAAACTATATTTGCTGGTCTTTACCACGGTGTCTTAACTGTCTTTATGATGTTGACGTTTAAATGAGTGTTAGGTTTATTGGTGTACACATACAAACAATAATGTCTGGTCATTGTTACACATGTGTGGGGTAAACACTGGTTTTTGTCCTAATTAAAAACAAATTGTAATTTGCGAATCTGAAGCTTACCAAAAAGTGCATGTTTTTTTCCAGTTATGTCACATTTAAGAGGAAAACTCTTTTGTTAGATTTGTGTTATTTGAAGTGATGTATAGCAACTTAATAACAATTTTCATCTAGTGCAAGTTTTGCTTCTTCTCCTAAAGTTGAGTATGGTCTATAAACCAAATGGATAAGGCAACATTTTGAAATTCATTGTCATTATGTGTCCCCTTTGTTTTCTGTAACACTATTCACATCTTAACAGAGATAGTTGTTATGTAAGTATTGGCCTAAGGCCGTGCTCTAAGTTGGGACCCCCACTCATTTCATGAATACACCACTTCTAAATCACTTTGTCTCGTTTTGAATGAGGATAAGTCGTGTCATGTTACTAATAGCCCACTCTTCGTCAAATCATAGTCCTGATCACATACAACTGAATATGTTATAGTACAATCTCCTTTAGAAATTGAGCAGATTTCATTTTGCATCATTTTTTTATTTTGTCAGGGGGGGGGGGAGGGGTTGATCAGTGATTCACTGTATAATGTAAACAATACTGAAAAGAGCTAGGACTTCAGACTTTCTTTATTGATATATTTATGAATCATTTATTGTATGTTCTGCTAGTATTTGATTGTTCTCTTCGTCCATTTATGATAGAATCCCAACCTTTGTTCAGTGATATTGTTTAGTTTTCTATCAGGCCCAAACCCCCTGTGGTTCTTATTTGAGTTTCTTTCTTGTATGGTGTGTATTTCTTCAATGGTTATTTTTAGTACTAAGTAGAATGTTCGTCAAAAATGTGCCCGCGATATTTTCTGAATATGTCATTGTTGACTTTTCAGTGAATTTCAAAACACTAACTGAAGTTGTCATATGCAGCACTTCATTGTCATAACATATAATATCATTATATGCTAATTCATCAAGATGTACATGTTTGGCAGTTTAGTCAAGAACTATTTGGAAGGGTCCATGATTCAACACTTCTTTCAATTAACTCTTTAAATTATGATCACAATAAATATGAATTGTTCAAAGGAGAACATTTATTTTAAAGCTTATCAGTACTAGGTTACAGGAGGGATTAGACTGCCCTGCAAGGTCACTGGACAGGTGGTTATCTCATCAACCCAGCTCTCAGTTAACATAAGAAAAAGAGGATCATGGGGGACCAATTAATGGTCACCGATTAGGCACTGTTTAATATAGAGTGGGCGCAAGTAGCTATAAGTAGTGCAGTGGGCCCTTAAATATCTTTTGAAATGTACCTTTTCAAAATCTCACTAAGATATATTCTTTTCTGATTTATCAAGTTTTAATGTATTAGGTTACACTCTGTTGATATTGGGTCTAATGCTATTTTCCACATTTTTTTTATAAGGGGAGGGTGGCTAGATAAATTCTCACTTAGGAAAATGGTCCCATGCATTCAGCTATAATGGACAGTTTGATTCTCTATTATAATACAGAATTGCCTTATATTTGTCATTTTAGTGCACTCATGCTAACTCTGATATATGCTTATATCCTTTGATCATATACTGTTTATTTGCTTTTGACAAGTGAATTAACAACAAATATTTGTCAAATAAAATAATAGTAGGGTACTAGCTCACTAATGACCTCTATTTACTCAACTTTGAATACAAATTCTATTCTGTCTTGATTTCAAAAGCTTTACCGATGACATATTTGTGCTTTTGAATCCTCTTTGATGCCAGTGAACAAGCAAAACTAATTTATTATTATCTTGCTGTGTCAAAAGGCTTTAAGAATTGTTATTTGTCCAGTTTGTAAACATGCATGGGGATACAAAGTGAAGACCACCCCAATGATTTGGGTTGGCATAAAACCCCAAATTGATGAGGCAATAAATATTCTGTTAAAAATGGGAGAAGTTTGTCAACTTTATCATTAATAGAATTTGATTTATCACTAGATGTACAGATTACACTTGATATGTGTCAATTTCATAACTGGCATGCTTTCTGTAGAATCCAGCCCTCTGATTGAAGCTTCATACCAATCAAAGTCTAGTAAATATTATGAATTAAGCAGTAAACAACAAGTGTTTTGCTTCAAAGACAACCAACTGAGGATACAAACTGTTTATGTATGGGAAAACTACCAAAATGCAGATTAGTTGGGTAGCGAAATGTAGTGGAACTAAAAAACGCATCTTGTCAATTAAAAGTCTTTTTGACATTTCTGAATGAAAGTTTAGCCAACATTAAACCTCATCAAGATGGTATATGCATTTACAAGCTCCATATCCAAACAATGTGGTTCTATATACCTCTGTGTAATAAAATTACGATTTTCAACCATATTTATATAGCTTTTGTGTTCTGGACGTGTCTTTTCGTACCGCTACATTTTGCTATAAACTTACCCAAAGCAACAAGGGAAAGGGTAGAGACTATATATAGCCTAGGTTGGCTAGGCAAACGTCAAAATGCTTTATTCAACTGACTTTACCAAGGCCACACAGGTGGCCTTACTGGTGCACAGCAGCACGGACATATCATGAATAGAACAAAGATGTTCTTTTAATTAATGGTCTGTGGAATTATAAGTAAACAAACTTGTTGTCGGTTATAGTCGAACTCAAAAATTATATCAGAGCTTTGTATTGCGTGTCCCCCAGTGAGAAGCTCGTTAATAGTATATGTTCAATCTTTTTTACCCCTCCATTTCTGTCTAATTTTTCCCCTCTTTCTTATTATCTATATATCTATCTATCTATCTATCTATCTATCTTCTATCTGTGGAGGCCTGTCCATGTCTTCTCTCTGTATTACCTTCTGTCTGCCTCTGTCTTTTTCTCATTCTGATTTTCTTATGTTATCTGTTCTCTATCATCTCTTTCTCTTTTTCTTTCTTCATATACTCTCCTCTATCTCTCTTTCTGTGTGTTCATTTCCCTGTCTTTATTTCTATGACTCTTTTTTAACTCTCCCTCTCTATCTCTTTCATCATCACTCTCCCCAATTTTTTTCTCTCATTCTCTGTCATTCTTCTTCATCTCTATTTCATTATCTCTTTGTCTTTCTCATCCTCACTCTTCTCCCCCCCCCCTTTATTGTTTGTTAGAATTTCTCTAGCATTCTTTCATTATTTTTCATTATCTTTCTCCTCTTCACTCCCGACAATGTCTCTTTTTCTCTCTTTCTGTGTATTAATTTCTCTCACTATTGATTCTCTACCGCACCCACCCTGCCTTTCAGGTCCGACATGTCCACTTTCTCACATAAAACTTGCCACCTCCTAGTCCAAACTTGTTAGATCTGACACAAACGTTGTATGTTTACCATCGCCATGAATACGGTATGACTGACTTTCCCACAAATATACTACCGTTGCGTTGTTGTTCTGCCATTCAACTGAACCCTGCATGTGTTTTTGCTGTCCGCCCAGAAATAACTTTTATTACAAGGCAAAACAACTGTGTGAGGTAGTAGAAATATGTCACTGGAATTCACGAAGGACAGAAACAAGTGCTTTCTATTTTTAAAGGTAAAGACCAGTATTGGAAACGCCCCAATTTCAAAAAATGAAATGGAAGCTCTCATTACCAATCATGTGAAAGAATATTTTTTGACTAATACATGATGATAAAAAATTTGCCGGGAAACCGCTTACTAATTCATATATTTGGTAAATTTTTTTCTCTCATGGTCTGTGAGAGATATAGGGTAGTCCCATATACATCTTTCTGTGTATAGTGCTTGTAACTTTACGAAGAATGGGCAAAATTTCTTATCATTTTGATGATTCCAGAACCTTGCAGATGCTAGATGCTAGATGATCAACCTTTTCTGATCAATTCCACAACGTTTCTTTCACAATGCAATCGCATGACCATAACTGGTCTTTACCTTTAAAAGGCCATCCAACAAATACATGTATATATCCTAGTCCTAATATACAGTGAAATAAGACAAATATATGAATTTAAAATATTTCATTGTCTCCCCATGTACCAAACTATTTTGTCCGGAAGATTCTCTTCAAATTTTGCTGTCCTACAAAACTGCCACTTTCAAACATACACACATATGCTGAATATAGTTTAGTATAGGGACACCTGTTTCCAGACATAATGTGATTCTTACACATATCTCTTTTTTAGAAGCAGATAGTGAAATGCATTTTGAAGTAGATTATTCTTATTTGCCATTAATATCCTTTGTCAAATGTAGCAGATTGCATTATTGATGGTTGTCCGTGAAAGAGAGAAAAAGAGATTTATTATCTATTACGCCTACCTACTTAAAAGACAAATTTTAACTGTGTGTTCATCTCAGCTTGTTGGACAAAAAGAATGATAGAGCTGGAATAAATGCTTAGCAGGTACCAGACAAGTATCAGAACCTATTCAATCTGGCCTTTCATAGATAGATATATACCAACACATTATACCATCATCATTCTATTCACCCCAACTCTTCAAGAGGCAACCCTCATATAATACCTCCAAACTCACAAAAGATGAATTCATTCTCCGCGCTCTAAACCCCCTATTGCTACATGTCCTAGAGCTATTTGCATCATGAATACCAATATCCCTATAATTGGTATCATTACCGTAAAGATGGCTTATCTAGGATATTGTTCAAAATTCCAACTAAGGTTTTCCTTTACAATAGTTAGGTTCACACGACAGTCCATTAACTTTAAGTTTAGGTCATGGTTTTCACTTCAAAGTCATCCTGTAGTTAGGGACTGTGCGGACACTTTTTTGGTCATGAAATTTTTAGTTTACTCATATATGCTTTTTCGCACTGGCGAAAATTGTCCTAGCCCACTTCATTTTCACACTCGGTTTTACTGAAATGGGCTATCCCCATCGATAGTACCAGGATTATTTTGCCAAGGAAAAAAAGCTAGGTTAGGTATCTCTTGAAATGTGATGCTGAAAGCTCAAGTGAGAACAGAAGTGATAATAGTCCAAAGCCTACCTAAGCGGTGCTAACTCGTGAAGCCGGGAACGCCCTATCCAATCAGTGATAGTCCAGAGTTAGCGATTTCGAGTGAGAACAGCATATTTCCTTAACCGGGTTAGATTAGGGATAGTACGGGGCTAAAAAAATAAGTGTGAAATGCATGTCAAAGTTACAAACCATGAGCTGTCCATCCTAAGGTTAGGGCTATAATTACGAGCAGCGTGGTGGTACGTCCTCATGTGCTGTATGAACACAACTAACTTCAAGGTAACATCAGCGTGTACTTAAAATGAATGCTTTCCACTGGCTTGTAGTTTAAAACTTTTAGTAATTGTTGTTTCATTCCTGTTTGAACCCTGATAGTTGTATGTGGACCGTTGTTTATTACTTTGAAGTTTTGCAAACTTAAAGTTTAAAAACTACGATGGTTTCGTGTGAACGAAGCCAATATGATTCCACCAGTGGAGACATAACCCCCCCCCCCCCCCCCCCCCTCACAGCACAGCACTTTGTTGTAACAGGTAGTCGCTATTAGTGATTCCCATACCATTAATTAGATGCTTGCTATTCAGAAGTGCATCTTTACATGTTTTTATTAATGTGACATTCAGGAAGCCTAATAGTCCATCATAAAAGATAATTAATCATCCAAAAATGTCATGGTACAGGATGTTACTGACCTACTTTATCTCTGAAAAATGTACAACATGGTGTACTTGATTTATTAGAAAACAAGTTTTTGTGATGAGCATGTACATGCTACTGCTTTAACTCACTTCTTACTGAGAAAGAAGAGCATTGTTAAATGAAAAGGAATCTTGTTTTGTAAACGCAGCAAGAAGGGTGCTAATGCTTATAATTCTAATGCAGAGTTAATGCCTCCTTTGTTAGAAGACAGTATTGTTAGTTGAGAGCGAAAAGGGTGTTAACTCATGTTAACTCTTCTACTTTAAATGTAGAGTTGAATATCTCCTGGCTTTCATTAGACAGTACATCTGAGAAATGGATGAATTTGAAAGAGAGCAAAATGAGAATAATTCTTTGCAATGGTAGTGAAGTGCTGCTATGTCTGCTGAGTGCCAGAAAGGTATTAATTCATTGGTAAATTATATCTCCTTCTTGCTCTCAGCAGGAATGAGATGTTGTCCAATTGTTCAGACACTTGAAATGAAATCGAAACTGAAATTGAAACTAATGCCAAAATGTTTGAAGAAATATTTCACAACTCAACGTTGAATTCAGTTGCTTGGAGGTGGGTAAGTGTCCCCCCCCCCCCTCACCCTCCCCCACCCTCCCCCAGCGGAACATCTACCAGGTACATACATCTGAACAGCCAAACCTTCTTAAATTCCATTGCACTCCCGTAATGAGTATGATCATTATGAAACTAGCTCGGCCCAGATCGTTTCAAAGCGACATGTGTTGAGTGATGTTGACAATGGTGTCATGACAATTCCTTTCCACAAAAATCTAACGTTGCACAATGCCCGGCCACTTATCATACCATCACTGGGGATTCAAGGTTCCGTTCATACTCGTCCTGTGACGAGTTAGCTCAGCGCAAGGTAGTTCATTGCTAAATGCATGTAGATTAAAGAATCGTTGTCTGTTGGGAGCAAGAACAGCCTTAACTTCACACTTAAATACAGTGTGAATACCCTTCTGGCTCTCAACCGACATTGTTTCATATTTATATTAGAGCAATAAAGCCAATAATGGATACAGTTCTTGCATTGAAACCATAATTTTACTGAAATCTGCCTGCAGGAACCTGACATGTTTTCTGGCGACATTTTTTTCAAGGTTTTGTTTTGTCAGAGATATTGGTTTAGGGTGAGGGTTGTAGGGGTGCACTTGGGTTCAGGTGTAGGTTATGGTAAGGGTAAGGAACAGTTTCTGAAACGTGGAGGTGTCATGGTGTAGTAGTTCATTCACATGACTCTCAATTCAAAGGTTGATGGTTCAATTCCTTGCCCGGGACTAACATCCTTTGGGCAAGACATGAATCTACATTTGCCACTCTCCACCCAGGTGTTGATGAATCAGTGTGAATTGCTGGGTAGTACTAATGGCAGGGCCCCAGGAATGATTGTTTTTAATGAGGCTTCCCTATTTAAACAAAATAATTATTATAATTATATTTTATTCAGGGTTGAAGATAAAATCTTGATTAGTTTAGAAAAAATTGACCATTTAACAATTGTCACCAAAGCATACAGTGTGTCATTGATCCTTAATAATATTTCGCTTTTATATAGCGCTTGATACAAATATCTGTAAGCACTTTGCAAATATACTATTACCCCTTAATGCCATGTACTCTGCTTGTATTTCATTTCATTGTTAAATCAAGTAGAGTAACATTGAAGATGAAATGCCCTGTTCATATCACCCTTAAATTAAAACATGGATGTGAACTGTACCCTGATCATATTAATGCTAATTGAAACCATATCAAGGTTAGGTATATTGGTATCCTGTTTGTATTAGTATCATATTTATACTCTGAGCTCTAATGGAGTTGATATAGGCCTACCATGTTCATATTAGTCACTCATTAGTCCCTAGAGATTATTTAATTTCTGTTCATAAATTTGTTTTTAATGAATCCTTACAGCACAGTTATTGATATAATAGTAGCTAGGCATGGGATTAGGGCTTATACTCCCTCAATTAAATCGCAAAAAGAGGAAGAAGAAAAGAAAAATAACAAAAGCTCAAACCATAGCTCAGACCATGCTTAACCATTGGTAAAAACTCCATAGCAAAAATGAACAATTCATATTTTCCTATATTACATTGATATCATCTGTTGTCATTTCTGATACTTCATATTCTAAATTGAGTTAGATTTATACCTCTGAGGAAATTGTCATATCTTCTGGTACCTCTTATTCTGAAGTCTTCATTACACTACATATTGTATATTTAAATTTGTATGAACATGAAACATACGCCTTGGTACAAAAATATGTATAGATTTGTATAACACATTATATGTTTTTTTGTAATATAAGGACCTTGTATGATGTATCATATAGAGTGAAATACATACTTTCAATTTAGGCTATGTTGCTACCATGACAATCTTTAATCTCTTACGGATTGGACCTCACTTGGCCCAAATACCCAATGATTCCAATCCACTTTAATGGTGCTTATGATACTAGGGCAATTACTTTTCAAAAAAGAATGTGAGGTGGATATATTTAGAAGTTATTTTGACCTTTAGCTTGACCACATACATATGTGACCACCATTTATGATGTCCCCTTGTCAACTGTGAATGATGTCCCTTGAATGATATGACATGACTAAAGCTTATTCAAAGACCACCGAAGACCAGTTTACATTTGAAAGTTAGGTTGGTACGATGAACTCTGTTCTTTGGAAGATTGTTCTCTGTGATGTACATGTCTATTTATCGTTTGCCTATTTATGTTCTATATTATATAAGAGTTCATTATAAAGATTGTCATCCCTGCAGTTCTATAAAAATCAAATCATTATCACATTTATGTTAAAAGATGTTTGATTTATGTTAAAGATACAATCAATTTGATTTTATTGGTTTTATTATTTTCTTTTTGAGGAAGCTGTGGGAGGATTGAATCAAATCGATATTTATTTTAAAAAATCAAAATGGCAGCCCAAGGGCTAAATTGCATGGAGTTTACAAAGAAAAAATTAGAAAAACAAGTAAACAACATATCTTACAAATATATTTATACATATATCATTGTCAGACAATTATATGAAGGACAGAAACAGAGAGATATGGAGAGGATGAGAGAGAAAGAGAGAGGGGGAGAGAGGGGGGGGGGGGGGAGAAGAGCTAGACAGAGAGGAGAGAGAAAAGAAACAATGATTTAGAAGCAGAGATGTGAGAATCTAGAGGAAAAGGTGAGTGGATTAATTAGATAAATAATAAAGAGATGTTTTAGTGAGTAGATATGAAAGAATAAAAAAAATAATGAACAAATATGTACCAAATATTGTATATATTTCAACGTGAAATGACCGATATTGTACAGATCCCCCCCCCCCCCCAAAAAAAAAAAAAAAAAAAATTAAAAATATAATGAAAAAATGAGAAAAAAAATTTGGGTTCCTCATTTGTTGTACTTTGGCACATCCCTTTAAAAAAAGTCTTTAAGAAAGTGAAAGGTAAACAAAAAGGAACAATTAGTTGAGACAAGAAAGTTTTGAAAGTGTATCCTGATCAATACAAATCATAAAGTTGGTTTGTGAGGTTTAAGATTTTGATGTGATTTTTGTTGAGTTGAATGATGGTATGGCAATTGAACGAGAGGGGTTGGAGTATGGATTCTAATCAATTCAATCCCGGAATGCGGGACATGAAACGAACAGCCCTCGTCTGTCCAAAGTTATTCACCGCTAAAATTATCTCTCGACTGTCATCTCCAGCTGTGCCCTGATATGTCAGAGTTTACGTCTGGATGCATGATCTCTTCCTTTCTCTCTCTCTCTCTCTCTCTCTCTCTTTTCTCTCTCTCTGTCTCTGTCTCTCTCACTCTCTCTTTCACTCTCTCTGTCCTCTGTCTTTCTCTGTATCGCTCTCCTACCCACCATCCATCTGTGATTCTCTCTCCCTCATCTCTTCTTTCTGTCTATCTTTTTCTTGCTCTCGTGATCTCTCTACACACAGATCTCTCTATTTCTCTCCATCCCCATCTTTCTCCGTTGCGTACCGTCTTTCAGTCCTTGCCCTTCTATATCTTTCTCTCCCCCCTCTATCTCTGTCTCCCTCTCTCTCTCTCTCTCTCTCTCTCTCTGCCTTCTCCTCCTTCTCAACTACCGTAGTTATGTCTTTATGAGTCTTTCCTCTCTACATCTTTTCTTTCAGCCTCCCATCCTCCCTTCTGTCTATATCCCCCTAACTACATCTTTACTATTTTTGTTTACATCTCTTCACCCCCTTCCCCCACCCCCTCGCCACTCTTAAGAGTCCCAATATAATTCCTTATTCTAAAGTCAAGATCAATTTGGAATCTTGTTACTCCTCATCTGAAATTGAATTGTTGTGTCCTTGCACAGAATCCTGCAATGCCTATATGCCATATGCCAGAATAATGTGCCCAAAATGCAGAAAAACTGTTCACATTTGTATCTCCTGATTTTACATTCAGCCAGGTCGTACCACCTAGCTTACACATTTACATGGGTTGACGATATTTCTTGAAAACATTCTCAGACGAGCTTACGTGCATTTCGGGAGAGAGAGCTACCCTTGTTCGACCTTGTTGTTAATTGAAAACTGAAATGAGCAGAAGTTAATAAGTTATCATAAGGATTACCTGGTATATGTGTATACAACTATTTTAGATTCTTTGTTATTTAACAATGTGCATCATGATCAAAAATGGTTTCCATAAGAATAAGAGGAAATCAAATGATACATTTCCCAAGCTTGTTAATAGAATAATTGCGGTATTGTGTTACAAAGGTGAGAATGACAAAGTGGTATCATCATCACGAAGTGATAAAGAAGGAATGGACAGATAAAAGGGGGTGAAAGGTACCATTATAAAGTTATCCCTTCATTCAACCTATCCCTTCCAAATGACATTCCCTCACTCCCTATATATGCCCTTGGCGTTCATCCCTCCCCCAATTGTTTTATGGCGATAAAAATGCATTGTGGAATCCCTAAGTATTTGTCTCCCATTTCTACTCTCCATCTCTCTTTCCGCCATCCCTCTCCCTCATCCCTCTCCATCCGTCCACAGTCTGACATACCTCTGCCCTTCGCTGCGACTCGACTCCGTCAGAAATCAAAATTGATTGTGTTGAAATGAAACAGATATGAGCTAGAGGTACCTTGCTTTGGTTGGAGTAGTGGTAGTATCGAGTCAATTTCAGAACCAGGATTGTTTTCTGTGTAGGGTGTGCTGTGTAGCTAGGAACAACAGTGTTGTGAATTTCGTCCCGCTTTTGGAATTTACGTACGACTTAGGTGTTTATTAAATTTTTGTGGGATCATCTCGTAAACTTTGGTATGTATGCCATATTTGTTCGTATCCTGCCTTACGGACATAGATATGAACGTAATAATATATTTTGTCTATGCCTGTCTTGTAATGCAGTTCACGAATTCAGTGGACTTTCACCTAGAAATTATTTTGCAAGTTGATGTTGTTTTAGTTTTTATTGGCGTGTATCATTAATTTATGAATATTTTATGCCAGTTCTTAATAGCTTTGTTTACCTTAGACAAGTTATTCTTCAATTTTGGTTGAAAAAGAATGCCTATGCTGAAATGGATGCATTTTTGGTTGTTGCAAAATTGTTTTGATATGCAACCTTTTCTCTCAATCTCAATTTTAAGTTTCACTTGCAAAGTTTTGTGGCAAATGAATCTCTTTATCAGAATATTTTCTCATTGATTTAGTTTTATTATACACAAAAGGAGCCTTGGGCGAATAACAATACTTTAGTATGACATAGGAAAGTTTTTATATATTTTATCATTTCGTTAGATGGTTGTTATAGGAACAATATTCTAATTAAGACGATATTGTTTCATTTATGAATCATCATGAAATATATAATGGAGGGAAAGAAGAAAAAAAAATCAGTTTTAGAACCTCTTCATGCAGAGCTCTTTGTGAGAGAAAATGATAATCAGAGTATGGGATTTGGTATGCAGGCTCCATTTCTATGAATAAATTCCATTTTCATTTGCAAGTAATCATCTTATGCATGCTATCTACACATACATAATATGTCTGCAGAGCTGAGTGTATCAAGGCCATCTATGTGTAGGAACTCAACAAATTCTCCAACTGTTTTGAATTTTCAGATCTCGTAGTAAGAAATTGAGGCAAAACGTCAAGGAAAGGGGGTGCAAGTTGTGGTTAAATTGAGATGGTTTTACAAAATGTATTGTGAATGTGAACATGCATTAAGGGTAGCCTCATAGCCAGGGTCGTCTTGAGATCTTAGTATACAAACAGCCAATTTGTTATGGTCCAATATGATTCAATCTACCTCTCATTCTCTCATTGTGTGTTCAGAGCGAGAAGGGCATTGCCTCTGTGTTAAAGTGTATGAGTAAACGCCCTTCTGGCTCCAAACAGACGAGATATGTGTACTGATGGGTATTTGAAGAAATGCTGTACAAGCAGTGCCTCCTCAAGATGGAGGGATATGTAATTTGTAAAATGTTGAAATTTTGTGTTATCATAATCAGGATTGCAGTAACACGGAGTAGACTATTATTATATTTATTTATAATATCACATTTAGTGGGTTTTCAAGTGTTAGCAGACATACTGCCTGTTACTTAAATTTCTATTTTTAAACAAAGAGTTAACAACTTTCTGGCTCCTAGCTGATGATTTCTTAAAATCATGATTCATTACAATACTATGTTATGTCTATCATGACATTGTATTCTATTTATGGGAACATTATCTTTTTTCTTTTTATGGACCATACCAGCATACTACAAGTATTACCTGTCATGTCTGTGCTATCAATTTACACAAATAGCAATTTGTAATGGACAAAACATTTTGACATACGTTCTCAATCTTAATGGACCTAACAGTGAACAGATGCAGGCTTCCTCTAATAGGCAATTTACCCAGAAATATTTGATAGGTGTGTTCATATGAAGTATATATGGCATTTTACTTCAGGGAAACGATATTAGAGCAGGTGTATATATTGCAAAGTGATTTCTTTTGAAGTGGGGAGGGGGTAGATAATTTACAATGTGTATTTATTTCATTGCATGAAAAAATTGGCTTTATTAAAAGTTGGCTTTGTTAAAATTAAAACTAAATATTAGAGATGCATATCAGTGATTTATTGATATTAGAAATATTCAATTTAAAAAAATAGGAAAAAAAGTTATTAATTTCTCAAGTTGTGATTGATCATCATCAAATGAAAATTGGCAACCCCTAAAGTATGTTTGAGCATTTCTCTCACCTTCTCTGTACTAAAAAAATCATAACTTCACATTTATCTACAGAAATAATTTCATTGAAAATAAAGAAATAATAATAATAATAATAATACATTTATAGAGCGCAGAAACTATCCAATATTAGTACTGCGCTACAAGAGCTCCTGATATGCTTAGATTTACAGTTATTACCAATCTAGCTATTCTTTCAAATGAATAAGATCAAGCACAAATATTGAGTTAAGAGAATTTAAATTTGAAAAATAAATCGCCACAATTTTGATACAAAATCTGCATGTATATCACATCTAAATGAATCATATCAAGATTTATTCTTGACACCCTTTCCCCCTCGTAGTAATATCAGCGGCAATGAGAAGTCCTCTATACAATATATATATATACCATGTGAACGGGGGTCATCTCATGTTATTCTCATGCCCAACCATTCAATCAACCGCCCCACAAATGTACCAGTGATATTGATGCCAATGGCATTTTGACTTGTCGACAACTCATGTTGTTGTTCCTACCATTTCTTTGCCACATACGGTTTACATTGATCATTCAGCAGGAGAAATCTCAACTGGATGTCAAATGTTTACATCCTGCGAGTCTGCAAACACCAAAATAAAACGCGCAGAAAGCGACATAATTATCCCTCCTGACAAAAAAAAAGGGAGGAAAGGTCTAGGCCTACATTTGCATCCACTAAATTCCTTTTTATTTTGTTTTGTTTTGTGATTTAATCCTATCTTGTCAAGATTAAATTTCATATTTGATTTGCTTGAAAAACCTGATAACAAGTGGGGTTACATCTGGCAGGCCATTGCTCTGTAACCCCCCCCCCCCCTACCTCTCAGCCCCCTATTCTCACTTTATTCCCCCCCCCTCCCCCCTCGATTGTTTTAAGACAATTGACTTATGCATATAATCTGGCTTATGTCTAAGTGTCACAATTTTATACTATTAAAGAAATGCCATCTTATCATTTGTTTCCTCAATCTTCACTCTGGTTTGTACATTAGAAACAATGGGCAAGAATTTCATGCAGTGTGCGAGCTGGTCATTAGATGATCAGGAACTTAAAGCTATCAAATTTCTTTGGTAAAACAAAAATGATGGTTACACTTCGATGAAAAATCCAAATACCGGTATCTACAATGAGAAGAATATTTTGCACAATATAATAGAGGTTGAGTTATTGGGTAATATAAGAAATTCAATCAGAAATCCCATTATGATAGATTCCATTAATTACTCACAAAGTAGAGGTTGAATAGACCTGTACCCGGCTTTGGTATTGTTTACATCAAACCCACGATCTACATGCCCAATTAGCTTCTATTTGTCTTCCAATATCATCCAAAGACAATCATGCTCACCCATACGAAAATTGGTTTATCCCCCACAAACCCAGCATCCAGACTTTAAATAGGCAGTTTGGGCATATTTGTAATTCTATCAAATTCTCATAACTGCACGCTATATTAGCCGCTCCATTCAATAGCGGTCTAGATCTGTATTGATGTCCGCAAACAGAATGGGCATGGGTTGTTGCACACAGCTGAGGACGTTTGCCTATACACAGTTGACATCGCTTGAGTCAACAATGGAAAGGTTTTTAAGTAAATTTGCGGAGCCTTTTCAGTGTCGGTGATGGGACAAAAAAGAAAGAAACCGTGGGATATGAAAGAGAGTCTGATGACATGTGAGAGAGAGAGAGAGAGAGAGAGAGAGAGAGAGAGAGAGAGAAGAAAAGGGGAAAAGAAGAGGAAAATGGTTGTGTGTTTATTGTGAATTGGAGTGTTCAAAACACAATCTTAGAGTCGTGTGCGTAGAATAGTATCCCCTCGTGCTGGTTCAATGTATTCATTGAGTCAAGTTGGAGTTTTTGAAAGTGAAAACTTATTCATTCGAGCGAGTAAGCAGAAAGCTTGAACAGTTCTTGAGGATTTATACTTAGGATGTCAGTGATTTTCAACATAGTCATTACAAGGAATATATAACGCCTATGGATTAAATCAGAGTTATATGCTTCATCGCATTGGAGAAGTTTTCAAGGATCCACTTTTTTCTAGACTGGTCTTAACGCACATAGAAGTGAATAGAGTGCACACTTTTTAAAGATCCCAGCTTCTGGACTTCAAATGGTTCCATCTTCTCAAATTTTCTCTACAAAAATGTTTGCTGTCTGTTGAAGACCCTACAGTTATAAGTGTCTAAATGGACCCAATCTCGTGTATTTATAGATCAGTATTGGAACATGTTGCGGTAGGAATCTATAGCTTGTTTTGTGTCACGTACAGCTGCTGTTGAATTGTGTTAGTATTGATCTGTTACACATTGTGGATAATCGTCTGTGAAATCTGGGTGCTCGTGCCATGGAGTTGTCAATCACGAATATAACAGTGAACTCTTGGATGTTTTGAAATGAAGAATGCATGCAATGTAAGGTGATATTGGTCGGCATTGTGAAAGTATGATGTTCTCGTATGGAGAGACACAGGTATGTCTTGACTCTTGAGTGGTGTCGGAAACACAAAAACTATTTATTTTTTACATATTTTTTTTCAGTGTCAAACTGAGAGAAACTATACCTTTATGCCACTCATTCACTTAAAAAATATTAGGCCAAATGATAAGTATGAAGCAGAGCTCTGCTCTGAAGCTGACTATAACCTCAGCCATACCTCATGCAATCTGGTCCATCACATCGCCAAACTGACTCAAGATCGACTCTGTACACTGACCAATTCTTTGCCATTCCTGGTAATGTAATTTTTTGTTCTAACTGTCCTCAGTTTGGTGATGGTCTTGTTGGTGCAACTAGGGTATCAGCTTGCTATCAAATGAAGTAGGTTTTCTCAGGCTTTGATAGACGAAATTACTCTGCAATTTCCTGTTCATAATGAAAATGAAGTCATTGTCAAATTATTAATTATTAAAACAACAGTGAAAACATTGATGTTGATTATCACTATATTTGTCATCCTATCAGTGAATTAGTGAAATCTGATAGATGAAAATAATGATGTTTATTCTAAAAATGGAACTATCCCTGTGTCCACACACACATTTTTCTGTGATTAGGCCGTTTCGGGATAGTTGTACCGTTTCGGGATAGTTATACAATGAAATTGTGTGTGTGTGGACGCTTACTAACGATACGTCATATAACGAAACGATGCCCAAACATTTGTTTGGTTATACGACGTATAAAGAATCACGCCTAATCACGGAATGTGTTGTGTATGGACGTAACTAGTATAACTAATCAAACTAGAACTGGGCGGGGCTCAACGTGACCTCAAGCGAAAGGAGACCTGACCTCTCATTTCCGCTTCCATTTCATGATCGCAGTAGTAAACTGCGCACCTATACGACATTTCGCTGTAGAGTTTCGGGATAAATTGTTTTGTGTGTGGACAAGCTGTATGATAGCATTCTTATATCCCTTTAATGCACTGAACAGATAATTGTGTATGAGCTTACTACCTGTTGATTAGGGTATTTATCATTGAGATAGAGGAGGATTAGATAAGCTTCAGGAGCTTATATTGTACAGTTATAATCCTAACTGTCATTAATCTCATCCCATCCCACAACCTATTAGTCTGGAGACACATTAGGCCTACAGTCTGTTTGGATTCAGAAGAGCATTAACTCATTCCTTAATACATAGTTAATGCCCTACTGGCTCCGAACAGATGCTGTCAATAAGCTTTTATATTAGATCCCGCCCCCCCCCCCCCCCCACTCAGTGTTATTTAGGGTACGCATATGCGTGTTCCTTCCTTTTGGAAACACTCCCTAAGTCCGGTGTTAAGTCAATTTTGTGTATGTACGAGCCAGACTTTGGTGCGTGAAAAGTACCCCTTTACCGGACATTTTGGTAACACGCATGCGGTCATTCTGACCCAGGAGTGGGGGGGGGGGCCGTGCATTAGATACCTCAAGGATTTGTCACAAAACTTCCTCAGGAACATCTTCATTGAGGCTGTGAACGTTTAGACTGTCCAAACTTTGATCCGATTTATACATGCCTAAAGAGAAAAAAAACACAATCACACGCTCATGATGGTTTCGGCATGAAGCAAAGAGTACTGAAAGTCAGAACTTCTGACTCAAGCTCGAAAGCTGTTTATACCGGTAATTGCATTTAGAAAACAGTGTATGACTGCACCAAATAAAAATGTAAATTCGGTATTCATCACAGTTTCATACAAAATAGAAACTGCTTAATTTTTCAAAAGTGTTGGTAATACATTTTGTTCTGATTTTTCCATGACCCATTTTTTACTTCTTTCTTCTCTCTTTTTTACAATCTACCTTGGGGTATCAACTTATTTTGCTATACCCCCCCCCCCCAAAAAAAAAAAAAACAATAATGCACTTCTATAAATCCAATTAGTGGCAATGGTTGATCTTTTATCATGCAATAGATTGGTTTCTTGGGCATGGTGTAGCATGAGAAGCCTTTCATACATTGCTTTATTGCTTTGTTGCTTATAAACTTCTTACCCTATAAGTTCAGTACGTACAAGTTATTGGTACTCTTTAATTTCCAGTGTGTGAAGTTATATTTAATGCTGTGAGACTGTATTTTCCATCATAATCTTACTTCATGGTTACTTCAGGAAGCCATTGTACCATTTCTCCCCCCTTGTAACAATGGTTAAAAAAATGCAAGATTCACTTACAGTTACTTTTCCCTTCTCTCTTTTTCTTCTTGTATAGCCTTCAGAAGCTGTAGAGTCTAAGACCCATACATTCAAGACCCGGGTATTCAGGAACCCCCATAGCTGTGGTTTTTGTAAGGAGATCATATGGAATGAAGGCAGAATCTGCAGAGGTGAGTTGCATCCCCCCCCCCCCCACACACACCCATCGAACCGCCCCCTCCTCCCTCCCACCTTCATCAAACTGCCCCTCCCCCCGTCGCCCATTAAACTGCCCCCTCCTCCCCCCCCCCCCACGCCCACCAAACTGCCCCCTCCTCCCTCCCACATGACATTATGTTAAACCAAACCAGAGTCTTTTGCAGCAGGAAAGTTATGTGAATCACAGTGAATTTGGTGTTGCAATTTAATCATTTAAATTCATCAAATTTATGCAAATCTAAACTATACCTTCTGATAATGGACCGGTTACATTGTATTTATGTTAGTAGATTAGTGAAAAATTAATTGTGAAAAGGTGTTTTGCTCATGTTGAGATACTTTTGTATTTTCACCCCCAAATGAAGTATTACAATGGTAATACCGCAATTGATCATTACCATTAATAATGCTTATTTCTCTCTTTTTTTCTAATTTTGTCTATGTTGCAGTATGTAGATTTGCTTGCCATAAAAAGTGTGAATATAAGGTAAGTGAAATCACTTTATTCTGCCAATTTTGTCATGATTTTGATGGCCAAAAATGATATATTACTTGAAATGAGCCAAGAAAGTTCGAGATGATGGATAAATGCATGTTTTAATGGGGAAATTAAGTTCACATTTGGCATGATTAGGGCTAGAGGTCATAGTAATGAAATGATCTGTTTGGAGCCAAAAAGATTTAAACTTGTATGATTTTACAGAGTTAATGCCCTTCTGGCTCCAAACAGACGAGATGAATTGTGCATTCCAGTAATATCTCAAGGGTATCATTGGAATAGTTATGAAGAATCTGGCAACACCATATGGAAGTGCGGAATGGAAGGAAATATGAACATTCAGAAAGCAGATTGGTATAGAGAGAAAACGAAAGATAGAAAGAGAGATTGAAGATATGTGGGAGGGAAAGAGAAAAAGTAAGAAAAAAAGTTTAAACTCCGCTCGATTGAAGATGGGAGAGACAGAATTATATCTGCAATGACAAGATAAAGCCAGAGATAGATGGGTTAGAGAAAGGGGAGGGAGAGAAAGAGGGGGAAGAATGGAGAGAGAGAGAAAGTGAGGAGAGTAGGGTGAGCCTTTTCACACCAGAAAAACTAAGATATCATGAATTTAATCTACTTTTGAATAGTACCTCCTTTTGGTGAGCGCCACATGAGTGTTCACTCGCCTATATTTGTATGGGGGGTCATTCAGGTGATAGTTTTTGAAGTAAATTAGCAAGACATTTAATATATGAGCTCCAGAAGGGTTTAATTCCAGGAATTTAACAAATTTTTTCCTCCCACTCAACTTCAAAACAAAACAATTTTAAAATATGTGTGACGCAAGTCATTAAAACTTACACAAACGAAATGGTTATTATGGGACTGAATCATTATTACTGAAATATAATATCTGAAAGTAATCTCCCACAATTTTGAACAAATAAAGTCATAATTAGGGGTCGTAAATTTGCAATATCCTGTGGCAAGTTTGTAGTTATTGATTGAAGTATTATTGGAGGTATTCAACTAAGTAGGTCAGGCATGTTATTAGCCAATTTTAAGGGCAACTTCGAGTAAGCGATCAATCTGTTCATGCAAGAAATCGTCGGCTTCCAGGGATACGTGCCAACAATTAAAGGGCTGGAATGAGAAACATATGCCAGAAGCAAAGGCAACTTTTGTATGATCTTTGTAAGTTAATATATAATTATTATGAATAATCTGTAGAGAGCCGAAAGGGCATTGACCCATGATGTCACACATAGCTAATGCCCTTCTGGCTTTCAGCCAAATAATGACAGTATTGAAATCATTATTAGACAGTAAGGGGGGAATTATGTTTCTTAAGTATGCTGTAGGTCTATTAAAATCATGTATTGAATTTGTCCTGTGTTGAGAGCCGGAAGGGCGTATTATACATGGAGTTATTATTGCCCTTTTAGCTCTTAGCAAATGGAAAGTGGTATCTATTCCAATTGTATGGGCAATAGTGTAATAGAAACATGAAAGGAAGTCGAAGTAGCTACACTGACCAATCAGGAATGTGAATGGAAGTTTGTTGTTAATCCTAAAGTTGGTACCTTCCCATGCCATTTTAAATTTGTACAGAGAAAGGATACAATTTACTGTCAAAACAAGAAACACTGGCAGGAAGTCATACATGATTATTTGAGAAACCCACAAAGATAATGCCTAGATTTCACACCGAATGAAAGAAAAAGAAGTATTACCTTCTTGTACAGAGGAAAGAACGTTGTAGAGAAAGACAAACTTGTAGTTTTTCTTAAAGATGAAAGCATCTTTTGTTGTCCTAGTAAAAGTACCTTACACTTTTTTGAATTACCTTACACAGCTTTACACAACTTTACACAACAAATTTACAGTGTATGCAATTGGAGAGCAAAACATTTCTGTTTTATTTACTGATGTGCTTTGAGCATGTTTTTGTAAAGGCGCTATATAAATATCAAAATGTATGTATGTATGGGGATACATTTCTAAACAAGAATTCAGACACATATTTTTATATTTTTAAACACAGTAAATAAAAGCGATTTTCATGTGCACACAAGTTTTTAGTTTTACAACTCTGGGTATATATATATTACTCTGTTATTCCACACTACACAAGAACACAATCTATTCACTGTGAGTTTCTGGCCAGAATTCTGAAAATTCTCGGAATGCACGGTTGACGCTACTTGAGACATTGTTCAAATTCTTGTTTTTGTGTCCATCGTTCCGATGCCTGACCCTGTCTCAAGAAGTGTCATATTATGAGAGTCTATCAGCCTCAGTTTCTTTGGAAAGTGTGGGGATTTAAGTCTGGAGTTTTAATAGGTTGTATTTACCATTCAGAACTTGTTTTCTTTCTTCTAGGATTTGCATTTTCATGGCAGTTTTCTTGGAGACGTCTGTATGTAGCTGGTTATCCAGTAACAATAAGACCTGGATGTCCTTTGCAATTGTTATGTTCTTGCTTTCGGTAGTCTGTAATTTTCAGACCCTCCACTCATGTTAAAGATTGTCGTAGAAAGGAACTCTTTATTTCTCTCTCTCTTATAGAAAATGAGAAAATTTGTTTTGCCTGCGCATATTTTTTTTAAACTTTAAAAACCAATGTATTGATGATCCTTGAATGCTTTTGGGAAAATAATATAATTTAGAGACTATGGTGGTAAGCGCTTTATAAGCACCGTTATCATTATTAATATTTTTTGAGAAAATAAAGCCTTGTAGGAAAGGCATTTGAAAATGACCCAATATCAATATCATTATGGCGTAAATATTCACTTCTGAATGATAAACACCTATAAACCAAAACAACAACAATATCAATATTCAGGGAGTAACAGAAAGAAAAAAAGAAAAAGATTAAAATTGTATGCATGTAGTTGATACATGGCACCCTGCTTTTTTGTCATTTCCAGACTTTCTCCATCCCTTCCTATACTTATAGGCATGTAAATCTTTTGCTGTTTTTCTAATTCTCTTTCAATATCTCTATATTCCATTCTCTTGCATTCTATTTTCTCTCCCTCCCTCCCTCCCACCCACCCACCCTCCCTCCCTCCCTCCCTCCCTCTCCCTCTCCCTCTCCCTCTCCCTCTCCCTCTCTCTCTCCATCCTTCATGGTAATCTCCTGGGTTATGTACCCTTCTGCTCCCTGTGAATTAGCCTTGCGTCCCCAGTATTTCATACCAGACGCCAGACATGTCATTATCAATCACAGAGCACCATGGGCAGAGTATTCTCATTAATGTGCGTCATGTTGAGGTATGCAAGATAAGATGAAAAATAGCCTGTTTTCATCAGGCAAAGTTCATTAGGAAAACAGCCCGCTAATTCTAAGCCAGGGGAAAATTAGCCCAGCACAACTAGCTCTTCTTCTTCTTCTAGATACTTCTAGCTCAACGTCCTACACCAGATTTTCTCACTGTCTATCATAAAGTACCATAGTACGACCACAGGTATTCTCATTAATGTGTATATTGTTGAAGTATGCAAGGTAAAGAGAAATATTGACCTGCTTTCATTATCTCAAGTAAGATTCTAAAAAAGCCTACTGACCCTGATCCAGGGGAAATTAATTAGCCCAATCACAACTAGCTCAAGCTAATGTGCAATGCAAGATGCGAATAGCAGGCTAATTCTCACCAGGGAGATGTGAGTTTTTGCATCTCCCAGATATCATCATTCTGCCTGAGATTTTAGCACAACCTATTATCCCAAGTAATATATGATATGTCCTACTATTTGGCTAAAACTAGCAGTATAATTTGCTGGTGAGTACGCTTTGTGAGGGCCTGCTGTCCTGAAAAGTGCTATATAAGAACAAACTATCTTTTTTATTATTGCATCATGAAAAATGCTGTACAGCTGGAGCTAATTTTTCGTTATGTAGGGATTGCTCAACTTGGACTATTAATTAACTTAGGTGAACTTTAAAAATGTAGTTGACTTTCTCAAGAAGTACTTGCTGATCAGTCTAAGATCTCGCTAGGGCTAATGAAGAGGTACCAAGAGAGATAATAGGATGGAGAGAGTTGAGGAGCATGAGATTAAAAACCATGGGAACCAGCTGGATGAAATGATGCCAAACGGTGACACAAGTACAGGCATATTGTTGGGTTGATTACTGGTATATTTAGTGTTGTTTATTTGAGCTAATGGTAAGAAAGCAAGTATTGCTTGTAATTCCGGTTATGAGTATAGAAAGAGGAAGAGAAAGAGTAAGATAAACAAAAGAGGAAGTAGTCAAGAGAGAGATGGAAGTAGACAAAATGTCAGAAATTGAATTTTTTTTGGAAATGTCAGAAAAATAGTCTAACCTATGCATTCTGTTACTTTGCACGGGTTATAGTACAGCGCCTGACAGTGCTATTGGTAACAATTAAACCCAACCATTACTCTTTGTCTGCTTATCTTGAAATAGACCAGATTAGCCTTGCTGTGTGAGATAGGAGGAACCGTGTATGACAGAGCTGCCAAAATCAATTAGTTAATCCCTTTATCTTGGTAGAAACAAATATTTATACATTTATTTGGGACTGAAAATAAATCAACATACATAAAGCTACTGTATTCAAAACACTGTAAAAAGGAAGAAAATGTGTGCATTTTCATCATGAACAGTTAGCCTCATGAAACTAACATTTGTACCAAAATTATTTGAAAGGTAAATTTTTGTGATAATTTGTTAATAGACTTTTATTGAAGCAAACGTTCCCGTTTTAAAAAATATAATCAGTAAAAATAAGCACCTATTGTATTGTGAAGACAACTATTTGTTGTTGTTACATACCTAATTTTGTATCTGTCTCACTCTATTCATTTCTTTCCAAAGCTTAAAAAGTCTCAACATTAAAATAATAAGAACACCTGCAGCCATGTTTGTATTCACCTACCATCCTTCTTAGCAGTGTCACCTATTTCTTATAATGGAAGAGACCAGCTTGTCATGTGGTTAATTTGATACAAAGGATATACCATTATTTGCTGGGGGTGTCATTGCAAGATATAGGTAGACTCTGTAATTGATACATTTAGGCCACAGAAGGCTTTACCTATTAGACCAATGTGTCGGTCCGTTGGAAGTGTATCAATGATATACTGACAAGCAGATACATTGGGTTGTACCATTCAAAGATAGGGAAGATGCTAATGCATGGGTGAGTTATTTTAATTAGGCAATGAGAGCCTTGAGCATGTATACCCCTGTTTCTGTGAATGATGAGGTCACAAAGTTCACTCCACCCAGTCATCTTGGGACTCTTCCACTAGTTGGCAGGGGGTTGCAATGACCCATGAAGCTGGCTATTTGAACCCTCCCCATTAATTACTTCATCAAACCTAACCAGCTGTTGCAATTAACCCACCCCCTCATTCAAAAATTCCCCCCACAAGAAGAGATCAAAGCTGTCCACAGTAAGTTAATATCTACAGTAGACAGTGATCACCTCGACTCTTCCATTTCTCCAGTGGGGGAGACTTCATAAACCAAACCAAGCTGACTTTTATGTGTGTTTCTCCTATATCTTATCTGTCATTCGCTCATATGTTCAAGCCTCTGTACCAGTAAAAGTCATTATTGGAAAGGCCTCTAGACTTGATGAGTAGCTGGCCATATACCCGAACCGCATACCATCATCAGAAAATGTAAAAAAGAGAGACTATCAGTGAAGTTGTGTTTCGCATCTGTTGCTAGGAATGCAAATGACTTTTACACTGATTAAATGCCTTTCTAGTAGTAGCGGGCTGTGCATACTGTACTTTTAAGTTGAGTAAGATAAGGCTTTTCTATTAGGAATAACATTATTAACCCATTCTATGTGCAGAGCCATTATAACTGCCCAAATTATTATATTGTATCAACAATTTGTGGAATATGAAAGTTTTGCTTTGAGTTAGAAGTATAAAATTGGCTCAAAGAGAGTGATATATTTATCAAGGTGAATATTGAAAACAAGATGCTTATGTATAAACTTGACCCATGAAAACTTCTTTGATATAGGGCAAGTCCATGGTATTTTGTTCTATATTTTACTGAGTAAATCAAAGATGGTAGTATTTGATGGTGATGGTGATGGTAATCTGGTGATTATATCAATTAGAGAATTTTACCATAGCTTGGATCAGAGGAAATATCAAGGATAATGTTTCATCAATTCTTATTTTCTTCATTATTTTATTAATTTGGTAATGTGACACAAAAGACCAAATACCTTAGATCTCCACTATATAAGACACATATTATTTAGACACACTTATATACTGCGGTGTGTGTTAAACCCATCGCGGAATTGGCTTGACCAATCCGCCTTTGTATCCCACATTATGATCTTATTCTATGTTCTTTTGTCTAAATTAAACCTGACATTTATCTCATAACCCTGTACTTGTGCACTCTCTGTTTCATGGTCTGTATCAGTCAATTTCGACCATTACAGATTTAGCCCGACCGATATGCCATCGATATTGTTCGTTATGGTCGTATTTTATTCCATTTTGTCTAAATTACACCTGACATTTATCTCGTAATCCTGTACCTGTGCAGTTTCTGTTTCAGGGTCTGTTTCTGTCAATTTCAACAATCACAACTGATCAGAAATAACTTCATCTCCATGACATATCATATCCTATATCCATCCTTGACCTCAAGTATTAATGGAGCAGGCCGTAATGAAATTTACTGGGGAATCAGACCAGTTATGATGCCATGGCCAACCTGTTTAGACTGTTGCCCGTGTGGAGTACAGTGCATTCAGACAGCTAGTCCAATATTCAAACTTTAAATGAGGGTGCTTTGACATATGCTATAGTGCGACGATTGCTTCATGCTTTAATTAATCAAAGACTTTGTCTGTTCGGAGCCCGAAGAGCATTAACTCATTATACATTTGTACTGTAACCCAAGGGCTCTAAACAGACAAGTTATAGGTGTTAATATTTCAATTGGGTTTTATGTTAGGTTTGCGGTTAGGGTTTGGTTCTGTTGCAACAACAAAGACATTATGCAGAGCTGGATATTAATGGAACAATGGTACAAACATTTGACACCTTTTTACCACCAATCTTATGCAATGCCTTCCTAGTGTATCAATCTTGATTCACCCATAAGACATCCATCTAGTCATAAATATGACCTATGACTCTTCCTCTGTGTTCAGTGATACAAGCTAAGGCCCTTTTGCTCTCAAGATATGAATCATTGGATGTCTAGTAGACATTTCAATGCTGTGAGCAGTGACTTGCTTGTGCTGAGATCTCATTGGTATCATGTATCTGGTTTACTTTAGAGCCAGTAGGGCATTACCTCTGTTTGAAATGACGTATTGCCCTTATGGACTTCAACAGATGAATCATTAGATGTCTCATAGACATTTCAATGCTGTGAGCAGTGACTTTCTTGCTTCGAGATCTCTTTGGTATCAGGTATCTGGTTGACTTGAGAGTCAAAATGGCATTAACTGTGGTGTAAATGACTCAACACCCTTATGACTGTCAAAAGATGAATCATTTGCCGTCTCATAGATATTTAAATGCTGTGAGCAGTGACTTGCTTGCGCTGAGATCTCATTGGTATCAAGTATCTGGTTTACTTTAGAGCCAGAAGGGCATTAACTCTGTTTGAAATGACTTATTGCCCTTATGGACCTCAACAGATGAATCATTGGATGTCTCATAGACTTACTTGCGCTGAGATCTCATTGGTATCATGTATCTGGTTTACTTTCGACATGGAAGATCACTGCCAATGAACAGGTGTATTCTGCATGTGTGTAGTCTTCTTACTTGGTCTCTTTTACAGTTCAAACTGCTTAAAAGTAGAATCATAACTTAGTTGTGAACAAGTAAAAATTATGGATGTAAGCCACAAGTATGTTTAAATAATTAACAATTTGTTGCCTATCCAACAGTTCTGTTGATAAAGTGCTCTTACAAAACTGTTTCACATACAGTGTGAATGATTGAATAGGAGAGTGTTGCGAGGTTTAGAGATTTAGAAAAACATGTTAATTGAGGTGAAAATAGAAGTCGGGAGACACATTTTAAAACCAGGGGTAGTATTCCTAGAAATATTTAATGTTTTATTTTATGGAGATATTTTGATTATCACAAACAATAAAACTACAGGCGAGTCATTAATTACCACAGTGTTTGTAAAACTGTGTAGGTGGGGCTGTTCACTACATGAATTGAAACAGGATAAAGGAACAATTTAGATTTGTTATAACAACTGAAATTCTAAATCATATTTTCAGGTTCCTTTTATTATTGCATGGGCTCAGTGACCTGCACATTTTTAGTTCTTAATGTTGAATGGTTATTCCAGATTTGGTTTTGCTGGGGGTGTGTCCCTCCTGGTAAGATTCGCACTGAACTGGACATGTTGAATTTTTATATTGATGTTTTCATGTAATGTGAAGGATTGTGGGTGTTTAATTCACAGTGTGGCTGATTGGGCTGGTGAACGTAATAGTGTTGTGGCATTGTGTATTGAAGCTTAGAAAGGAATTGTTCTAATGATGAAGCAGTTAGGACTGGAGTTGAAGACAAGTCTTAGCTCTGATTTCACATACCAAAGGATGACACATACTTACTTCTACCTCCCATTAGAATCTAATCCAACAGCCTCTGACACTTCATCATGTATCTTATGATGGTCATCGCATTATGGAGAAGGATGAAGGAGGTGAAAAGGGGAACACCCCCACCCCAATTAAAAGTCCCTTGCCCCTCTTCACATACCAATGGACGGAGGACACATACTCGCTTCTACCTCCCATTAGAATCTATTCCAACCGCCTCGGACACCTTATCATGTATCTTATGATGGTCATCGCATTAAGGACAAGGATGGCGGGAGGGGGAGAAAGGGGAACAAAGTCCCCCCTCCCCCCCCCCCTCCCCCCCCCCCCCCCCCCATTTAAGAGGCCCTTGCCCTTCTTCACATACCAACGGAAGACAGATACTTTCTCCGACCTCCCATTAAATCCAATCCAACTGCCTTGGACACTTTATCATGTATCTAATGAGGGAGGAAGGGAAAACACTCTCCCCCCCCCCCCCTTCTCCCCTCCAAAAAGGAAGGATAAGCTATAACCCCCTTTTCCATTAACACTTTCCTCGTGTGATTTTCATCAATTGGGGATTAGGTACCAATGGATTATCATATACCCTCTTCTATACCCCCTCTCCACTCTTGCCACAGGAAGCCTTGTATAATCTGTAAATAATCAGACATAAATCAGACCATTTGATACCTTCATAAAACAATAATATTATTACTTTTCAATCATGAGATTTGATATCTGTGATTAATACTATAGATTTAATTACAATAACCATTGAGCTATATTGCCTGTATTGAGTAGTTTATTTACATTATAAGTTCATTAGTATCCATTCTATTTAGCTTTTTATTAAGGTATTTGTAAATTTCTGTCCAGACATTGAGTTTTCAAAGTTTAGTGAGGTAGATCATTTTAAATTGTTTGCAGTTTTTAGTTATTGAGGTGTGAGATCTTCATTTTCAAACAATCAAGCCTCAGCTGGTAAATGAGTAAGGGAAGATGTGACATCGTGAGCTGTGGTATGGTCTTATGACTCATATTATGACACCATATAACATCCATCCATCCATCCACCATCCATGCTGTATCATCTTTACTCACCTGTCATCCGAGAACAGCCCCCTCCCCCTGATTCCAAAAGAGGGCCCCCTAATTACCGACGCCCCCTCCCCACCACCATCTCTCCACCAGGACTTCTGCCCAATGCAACGACCCAGATCCACATCGCCTCGTCAGTTCCCATCCGCCTCTACCCCATCACTGTACATACAACAGGGGGCTGGCTTCGCCTACATGTCTGTCTTTTCTTTTTCTTCTGCGTTTGGCAACTGTTTGTGAACTCCTGTTTATCTCTCTTGTTATGGTTCTGTGCTGTTCACCTCTCCACCTTGTGTACACTTTTCATCTTTTGCAGCCTCGCCTTACTCGCAGAACATTGCCAATTGCAGGAAGATGGTTATCGCTTCCCTAGCAACGCTGATCTAAGCATTTGTGTATTTGTAAGAGTTTGTACATTTTACGTCAATACCTGTTTGGCACTGAACTTTTTGAGATGTGAAGAGTGATTCGGGGAAGTGGATTTGAAACCAGTTTTCTGCATGTATAAAAGTGTACTGTTGAACCCTAGTAGTTCTGCACCCTGTTAACACATGTGTTACTTTTTCATCAAATGCAACAGCTTGTAATGAAAGGAAGCATATGTGAACAACACACAGTCTGATATCAACTTTTAATAGATGCATACTGACTTGAATGACCTGATTTGAACTTTGACCTTTCCAACATGATGAGCAGCTTTAAGTAGTCTAGAGTTTTGGATAGTTATCAGCAAGACTGTAGACTTTCTTGAAACCAAGGCTTAGCGGAGAGATCATTTATATTTGTGAATTTTAAGGATAAGATATCAAAATGTCGCTGTTCTATTCAGGACAGGTGAGTTATTTCATTTCCTTACTTTACTATTTAAATTTTGTATTCTTGATTTAAACTTTATTTATATATTTCCTACTCATTTCCTCTTCCTCCTGTCCATTAAAATCCTTAATTTTCCACCATCTTTAAAAACAAAATTTGATTAGCATTTGCACAAATGTATATTTGTGACCTCACATATTTTTGTTTGTTGTTGTGTGATTTATCTGAATCTTTTTATCTGTAACTCAGTTTACAGTTTTATAAATGGCATTTCACAATATGGATCTTTTGACGTTGTCTTGTATACTACGTATATGTCTCATTCATGAAATTTGGGGGGAGGGGGCAATTATAAAATACTTTCATACCTCCAAAATACAGACCTTCTAGAACTTTTAAAGTGCCATCATATTGCCCCTACATAAGCATGTCTAACGTACGTTAGACATCAAAATAAGGATCCTTTTGATACCATTCAAATTTCTCTATTGTAATTTTTATTTATTTAGGTTCTATTCCAATATTCATCACAGACATTCCTCATTGATTTTTCACATTATCTTTCAGGGTAGGGACATTTGCAAACCACAACCATGTGATTGCCTACTATTGTTATAATGGAAACAATGTAAGAGCATTGTTTAGTCTGAATGCTGACATAAATGCACATAAAACCATGATATACATGCCTGTGATAACCTGTATGTAGGGTTCACATGTAGTTCTGGGTTCGGCATTTGAACATACAACTTCATGAAGTAGAATACCACAGAGCAATAATAGACATACCCTGCGTTCAGACTACCACTATACACCGTATAGCTATATGAATCTTGTACAGCTTTTCGTTTAGTTAAATTAATTAAATTTGTCTTATTCTCAATGCCGTATAAAGACACGTGGTATAGCAAAATGCCTGTTTGAGCATCGTTTCGAACGAAATCTACGTAAAGAATCAGGATCCCACGCTAGCCTGGACGTTGTATCGTAAGTAAATCGTATAACTGGGTGGGGCTTATCTTGAGCGCACACTCATGATTAGCCAGCAGTCATGTCAACTGACCTTGTAAAAAAAAAGTTTCATTTGATTTCTCTACACGATGTTGTTTTTCTAGTTGTACGTTCCTTGCGTTATACGATGACTCTATACAACATTTCTCCATACAGGTTTCTCCATAAAAGTTGTTCCATACGAGTTTCTCCATACCAGTTTCTCCATACGAGTTGCTCCATACGAGTTTCTCCATACATTTTCTCCATACATTTTCTCCATACAAGTGTTATATAAATTTCCTTAGTCTGAACGTGCCATTAGATTCTGAGTACTCGGGTGAAAGTACATTGATTTGTCATGTGAACTTGAACATGTAGAACATGGTATGTGGGTGGGCATCGAAACTAAAAACACTCCCTGTTTGTTTGGAAGAGTGAGCAACCTCCTCTCCACAATGTTTATTCCGTGCTCGCCACGTAATCTGAGAAAATCCTTCTCTATTTTTCTCGTCGAAATGTGGTTGGAATTACAGAACAATTCTTACAAGTATTTTTTTTTAGAATTGCATGATTCATCAGCAAGATATGTGTATGAAGATGATATCATCTGCCGACAGCCAAAAGGGCATTATTTTACCGTATATATTTTATTAACACAGAGTTAATGCCCTTCTGGCACTCTACAAATATTTGTATGAGACATTACTTTCCTTTCAAACTTTATGTTGATTAATGATGAGAAAAGGGTCCTGTGCTCTAAAAGTAATAAGGGTATCAAAAATAATAGTTTTGTTTTAATTTTTAAAAATTCTCAATTAAGAGAAAGATATCTTCACAAAGTGATTACCATTATAGAAATTAAAGTGTTTTTCTCCTCTTGTCCTACTCCTACTTCTAGATTTACTGCTAAGACTTCTATGTTAAATGCCCCCAATGGCAAGTCTTGTAAAAGGTTTCAATGCTGAGTGTGATATTTACTCTAATTTGTACACTTGCATTTTATGTATAATCATTATAAAGATATTTATTTGTCTGCACTGTCATAACCTAGGAGAGATAAATAGAGTCAGTAAATGTTTTCATATCTTATCTAATGCTACTAATTATGGCCCAACACTGTCTTTTCTCATGATAACATGATAATATGGTAGTGTTTAACGACAACAAGAAAGAAAACAACATCAAATTTTACTTCTTGGTGTTTGCATCGTCAGTGTGTACCCCACACCTTAGGTCCAATATTACGTGATAGTTTTGGAAGGAATCCATATGCTACCGAAGGTTGTCACCTTCTTTAGTTTGTCGCATGATAGGTGTAACTACCGGGTAGTTAGATTTCACCATATGATCCATAGCCCTTACATCTTATTTTGAGCTATGCCAAACCTGTGTGATAGGATCTCCTCTCACTTATTTTTAGCCTGCTTGAATTTGGCCTCGCTCGAGATGCCAGCCTGGTGATAGCCTTATCATCAGGTGACGGAACTTATTGCTTTTCTTGATATTGATCCTATAATGTAGCATCATACTTGAATCCAGTGACCAGGGTAACTGTTATTATTTTTGTTGTTATTATTGTTGTTGTTCTGGTTAATATTATTATCGTTATTACTATTAGTAGTAGTAGTAGTAGTAGTATTTCTTCAAAGCAACAAGTAAGACAAATCATATACATATATGTGTATGTATTATTTAGTGTTATTTTGCATAACTTTGCAGTATAGAATCAAAGAAAGCAAATGATTAAAAAAATATATTATGTAATGAATAAACCTAACTCTAAAGGTAATCCAATGTAACTTGTGCAAACCTTAATCCTATATTTTTGGGAAACAAATCTTGAGCAAATGTTGTAAGGGTATAAACATTATATAATTGTAATGTTAAGTCAGTGTTAGAAAAGGTAGAATCAAATCTCACTGCTTAGACAAAGTTTGATGACCCTCCATGTAAATGTAGGATGATCTGTTGATATTTATTTGAACCCTGTAAGGGAAAGAGAGGGGAGAGAGAGAGAGGGGGAGAGAGAGGGGGAGAGAGAGAGAGAGAGGGGGAGAGAAAGAAAGAGAGAGAGAGAGAGACTCTGTTTCATATGATAACAAACTCCGTTACAAACTTTAGTCAAGCCTGCATCTGCTTGACCATGGTCACTTGTGCAAGAGAGTTTTAGGGGAGAGGCAGGGGCAGTCTTTTTTGGCACTTGTTAGTCAATTAAGAATATTTTTGCCAAGTCTTTTTAACCATCTCCCCATATAGTCATTAGTGCTTTTATAAGACCAAATTTTTGCTGTTATAAGATGCTTCATTGTAAACCCCTGACAGAGAGTGATATTAAGACAAACAAATTATACAAATATAAATCTTGTACTATTTCAAAAATCAACAATAAAGGGAAGAAATAAGCAGGAAAAATAAAAGATATAAGAAGAGAAGAGAGAGCATAATTCGGAGTGATATTACAAAATAATAATGAGACAATATTTTGTAACGAGAGTTGAGTGTTAGTTTGTGTTAAAGGCTATAGAGTCAGGGGATCAGATGGTGAAGTGATTAGCCCATATTAATTGATAAAAGTCAAGGGTTAGAGGGGGCTGTAAACTCTACTACTAATCACCTATCAATGTGTAGCAGTTGTTCTCGTTTAATCAACCCTTCCCCATGATGCATCTTTAAAGGGATGCCAGTTAATGATGCCAGTTCCTTAAAGTTAACTATTTAACATGGACATACAAGAGTTTCTTTGTGTCAATCGTTGAATTGTGTATTACTTTGGCTAAGAATTAATGAAAATATGTGCAAAAAACCTTCAGAAAAAATATGAATAGGGTGAGGGGAAAATGAATTTTTATTTTGAACATTAATATTTAATGATTAGTGTATTGGTACTGTGGTATGAATGACTTAAAACCCAGATATATTAGGGTGATAGATATCATAATAACATGAGTATTGTCAAAGGAGTGTGCTTTAAAAAAAAATCTCATCATATTTTGGACTGATGTGTAAAAAGTAAATTATATAAAAAGCCTTATGAAATATTCCTCAGCTTTAAGAATAAGAAGCTTTGGGAAAATTTTTGAGAAACAGAAGAGCAGAAACTATCCCCAAGACATCGACTTATTCCTGGTTTCCTTTACTGAAATGTAAACATTATATTGATTGTTGATGTTATTTGGTTAACATTACTCTCAAAAGTCCAGATTCAAGTTGCTATTCTCAATCCAAAATATACTAAGGTCTGAAACATCATTGCATGTGTTGAACTCAGGAAGTACTTAGGTCTTTTTCCCCCTCAACATAACATATTGACTCCCTTTTGCTAATGTGCATAGACTCCCACGCACACACACAAACACACCCACCATTGCAATTTTGACTCAGCTATCAGATGTTTCTGGCTGATGACATGTTTCAACCTAAACGATAATGAAAGTAGATCAGTTCTCTCGCTCCAGATATCTTAGTCGGAGTGTCATTGAAACCTAAATAGTCTAAATGTGAATGGTCATTTGCTCTATTTAGCTGTGCATATGTCAGTATTAATTCCAAACATTTGCTAAACATCTTAGTGGTCATAGTTGTGGTATGCCTGCTCTCCAAATAGTAGTCAGTATTTTCAAAGAAAATCATTTTTATCATATCAATGTCTTTTTAATGAAATGATCACCTGTTTGTTTTATTTCAATTCAAATTTGAGTTTGTCATTGCCTGTGTCCTTCCTCCTCAGTTTTTGCAGTCTGTTGCGACATGTGCCTTTAACAAAATTATGAATATTGATGCCATTATGTTCAATTTAACTTTGAAAATTTGTTCAGATCAACTCTGCAGAAATCATAAAAAGCTAAACATTCATAAATATGGATTCTTTTATTTTCAATTTACTGCTTGATTAATTTTCAAATCAACTCAACAAAATCTTACAATGTAAATAGAAATTATTAATATTGATGCATGTATTTGCAATTTGATGTTCAAATTTTGTCTAGATCAAGTCTGCAAAAACCTTGTAAAATTTAAAATTCATGAATATTTATGAAATTATTTTCAATCACAGTTTAGAACAGTAATATTTTCATACTGCTCTTCAGAAATTGGCTACAGCCATTAATATACGGTGGCACCGGTGGGATTCATTACATGGCAGTTCCATGATCTTGTGTGATATTAAAAAAATATTTCTTTCATTGCTCAAACATATACTTGGCCTCTTGCCATAAAACATTTTGATCAATTGCAAATCCAGGAAACAGCAATCACTGAGTAATCAATTCAATCTTTATGTGATTATTCATCAGGAGGGTGTGATATTGATTTTTAAAATAATTTATTGTAAACTGTCATTTTTATAATTAAACCTCAGCGATACTGCCAAACTAACTGATACTGACCAATTTGTAGCTATTAGAAGTATTGCAATTTTTTCATTCAGTCGTTTGCTGGTCTTATATCAGTCTCCTCGCTGTGACTGGGGTATTGAAATGTAGTGCAACAGCATCAAGCATACATACTATAAGGAACTACGGTAGCAACTATCATCAAAACTAGCTGTCATAGTAGTTATGATTGACTGATGATGTCATTGCTATAAGAAGCATTCCGCTTGCTGATTGGCTGGGAGAGTGTAGCTGATACACCACTAATATTTCTCTAACCTTTATCCAGTCCGTGGTTGGTGGCCAGAGTGTGTAGAAACAAAAGACTGCTCATTAGAGGGCAGTTAGTATGGAAGGGTCAGTGCTGAAATAATGATGTCATAGCTAAGAATAACTAGAAAACTTTCCTATCCATATTCAGGTTGTGTTGATATCTCATGAAGAATTTATTTGTTTCAAAATTATTCTGGCTGATAATGTAGTTTACAAGAATAAAGGTGTATTACATTATGAGGTTTTGGAATAATGAATTTACCAACTTTTGCTCAAAGTCATACATGATTAAAAGTACTGCATGCACACAGGTTTAGGTATAGAGGACTACACAAATATGTTGCATAAAAATTCGGTACACATTTCTAGATTACTTTATGGCCATATTTGAAATACATCTACAGGAACATTTCAAGAGCAATCCATTTTATGAACTATCAATTTGCTATTATTTTTGTAATTCATAGCAATTAAAAAAAAGCTCACAAATGGCTTTTACTTAACCATAGTGCCCCCCTCATACAAAGTCTAACCAGGGAATTGTAAAACCAAGAAGCCAGCTGAGCTTGCCTAGAAATTTGTTGGTATACTTTCCATGGTACTACGTTGTATCTAATAGGGCTGTATAGCATGACATCTATGTGTTAAGGTCTCTCCAATGCCTTTGGTCTCACCTTACCCTAAGGACAACAATATCATACCTGAGGATAGTGTTGTTCTCCCCAGGATTCCATTGTGGTGCTCATAGGTCACTGGCCCTAAGTGTTGGGGTATCAACAGATCACTTACTAGTTACTACCCCTACAAACTTTTTGGATCTCTGTTGTAAGACCAGGAAAATATGTGCAATCGTGTAGTCAATCTTAATTGTGATATTGTTGAATGTGTTTTGATTCTAAAGGAAGGCATTTTGGCATTATAAGAGAATGTCTTCTTCTTCCTCTTCTTCATTTTCCTACTTTCTCCTCCTCCTCTTCTTCTCCTCCTCATTTATCACATACAGCTTCTTTTCTTTTCCTCATTTTGCTTCTTCTTTCTTTCTTTTTTCTTTACCTCCTTCTTTTCCTCTTTTTTCTTCTTTTTCTCCACAATCTAACCTATCCTTTTCCTATTTTCTCTTTAACTTCCAATTTCTCTGCTTAATATTTTTAAAACCACTTCTCAGTCTATGACGTGTTATTATTATCTCATATTTACTTGATATTCCTTTTGGCTTTTATTTCTCCCTTATGTATCTATGTAAAACTCAACTTTAGACTTTGTTCTTTAGGAGGAAGCATGAGACATGTTTCCTCGACATATCCACCTTCCTTGCTCATGAGTAGGGTAAATATGTTTTAAGACTCAGTAGGTGTATTTGAACAAGTGAGTGATTAAAAACCTAGGTTTTCACAGTTTCATTCAAGTATTTCGGCTCTGGTTCCTAGTCTTTCATTCGGTCACCCCTTCCGTTCTCGATGAGAGCAGGGTGTCGTTTAAAGGCTCTTGATTCTGATACTGGAGGTCCTTAATTACATGCTAGGATAAGGTGTTTCACTCACATTTGCCTCTCTCAACCCAGGTGTATCGAATGGGTACCTGGCAATGCTACGTGGATAAGTAATAAAGTAAGAACAGTACAATACTGATTTTTTTCTTTTTTCTTTTAAATTACTGGGTATAAAAAAAATCTTATGACCTCTATTATTGCTTTTGAATTCTGACATACATTCAGTTCTCACCTAGCCCTCATTAATTATATTTTATTGTTGAAGGTTTCTTATGTGTAGTTTTGATTGAATATTGCCGACTCTAAAGCTCCCACAGATTTCGGAGAAGATTTCGGTTTTCAAATCGAGACTACGTCAAGCCCGTGGCAGGTGTGCCGATAAGGAGATTGTTACTAGATTGTAAACTGTGTAGGCTTTATCATTTATCAATTGATATACACAAAGCAGGCAGCAGGGACGATGTCAATATCATTTCAGAGAAAGGTGTCACAAGTTTTTCTCAAATCGGATCCTTTTTTTGAATCCATGCTATGACTCATCACAGGATAATAGGTCACCAGCATTGCTATTATATTGGACCAAAAGAAAATTACTGGGAAGAATTTTTGATTGTCTGATGTTCTTTCTACTTTTTTGGTGTCATATACGAAAATTGACAATTATCAAAACAGGAATTTGGTGAAGTAGGAATATCCTTTTTGTCCTGATGTAATGTAGATTCAGGTAATCTCAATGTAAATGTATTCTAAGCCCTCTAAACTTGGATGAAGTTTGTTCAAAATAACAACATTGATATTCAATGTAAATAGGACTCTGTACTTTGAAATCAGGATGTATGGTATTTACAATTATGGTTTTGTTAATTTCATTATCCTTTGCAATGCGTATGAAACTTTGAAAAACATGGGTTGGTGTCGTTATTACTAATGAGTATTCTCAGAAAGAGTTGATAGGTTTTGCCATAAAACTTGATCTCACATTTTATTAATTTTTTTTACATTGGAGTAGTAGAGTGTCTCTTATTTTTTGTTTTTCCAGAAAAAGCAGATATAATTAGCTATTATACAAATAATGAATGGTTATGAGTTCAATAGTGCGAATATTTTCATGAGTTGAAAGATTAACATTCTATTCAACGAGGCGTCAGCCGAGTTGAATAGAATTAATGTTAATCTTTCAACGAATGAAAATATTCGCACCATTGAACGAATGAATAACATTCATTATTTGTTTTATACAACATCGAAGAAGATCTAATAGAACGTCAATCAACAAATTATGCTTTACTCCTTATAAAAGATAAATTAAAGTTGGATTCAAGCCTTCTCGATTGCCTTCGCGTCAGATACACGCAGGGATACGCGCGCGCACGGCAGAGAGGTACGCAGTCTGCATATAACCAAAAATGCACGGCGCATATAACCAAAAATGCACGACCGTGCAATATACCATCTATTGAATATCATGTGACCAACAATCCTCCAATCAAATGACAGGGATTCACGTAGGTGTTGTATAAAAACTTTTATTGTACTTAAGCATTTTCTACTCATTTCTTCCATTCATTTAATAAAGTTTAAGTAGGCGTGAACTTCCATGAAGGGATTTAATTTGAGAGACAACATATTTATAACAGATGTATTTGAGCTTTTCATAAAAGATCTGCTGCAAAGATAGTAGAGATCTCTCTATAAGTTCAGTTAGCTTCAAAGTCATGTTCTCCAATCAGTGACTTGCTAGCCGAAGTGTGAAGAATTCCAAAAGTTTGGAGAAGCGAGCTAATTTTGTGAATGAGTCACGTCGAAAGCTATTCACCCCCGCCGAGTTTGATGATGAGCTTATCTAGCTGCTGAGAGTGGTGTATCATCACAACTATCAGGGTTCTTGACCCTCATTACTACATCACCACAGGGGGAGAGTGCAGATGGGAAACTATCATTTACCAGTCTGGATATTTTTTTGAGGGAAAGAAGTCTGCTTGTGTTTTGCTTGTGTTTTCTTTTTGTCTGGATCGGTTGTAGTACAGTTGTGATGGATTAATTACATATTTATTCAAAAGGTAAGGAAACAATTGTTGTATATAGATATTTTTGAAGATGACAATTGATTGGACTTATTGCTGGCTTTGTGACTGTATTGATGGTATTGCATGTTATCTGATATGGATTGTTGATACTATAGTCAACTGTCTGGGCCAATGACGTCTATATTCAATTCATGCTCTCTGTCGGGTAACCATTTCTACGTATACAAAGAACTGCAACACATTTCTAGAATGGTTTGATGACAATGATTCTGAGTATACAGTGCAATATTTGCTTTAGGTTGTTCTGATTTCGAATATTTATTCTTTGTGTATCTATGTCTTGATGCACACCAGGAGTGAAATCTAAATTTGGCTTTGAAGTCGACTGAAGTATGTTTACTGAATTTTAAGGTGTCATATTTATAAAATCATATTTTTGATTAGTTTGTTTGGAAATAAAAAGACTGATATAGGTTTTTTTGGTCTTGTATTCATTGTTAGTGTTGACCAATATCTAAATGCATTTTTATAAGATTTGATTCCATGTTTATTCATATTGTAAGACCCAATATTACAATCCCTTCATTCCCTAACACAACACCCTTACCCTTTAATACATGCAAGATAAGCACATTCCAATAGAGTATGTCATTCCACTTTTTACTTAGAAATAACCACTGACCATGGCCAAATATGGTCTCAAATGGCTCATGTCAGACCATAGCTTGGACTCTCCCAAAAGTATAAATAGTTTGTAAAATCAATCATGTGGGTTCTTCAAGTTCTCGTCCTCACCACCTTCAGGTGGGGATTGGACAGCGATTGCCCCTGCCTATTGTAGGCGTACACAGAGGGGAGGCTATAATCATCTATAATAAAATACCATCTTGAACTATATATTATTAATTGTTTCGAGTCATCTATTGATATATCTTGCTAACACTCATCATAACCACGCTACCAACTATCTACAATTCGGAGTGTTACACTGGTGGCAGCGTGAAGCGGTATACGCCATCCTGCTCGGAATCTCTTTTTTTGGTATGAAATGTCATACGGATCATCAACATCGGGAAAAAGCGTGATTGTTTATTGGGCTCGGTCATAGACTGTGCTTATTATTTGCTGAAGACTTTTCTTCATCTCTTCAGTTTTTGTCTTCAATCTACATCTATTGGTGTTCTAACATTCCTGCTAACTGTGCTTGGTGAGAGGATTACTTCATTGAAGACCATTATTTTCCTGCTACTTGCTACTACAGTATGTGACTTCTCCTGCAAGCTGGATGTCTCTACGATATTGTGTGAACAACTTGTTGTTGTTTTTAAGTTCTTCCCCTTTTTGATATTTTGTTAGGTTGTCCGGAGCCTAACTGTTGCATCTTTCTCGAGGCATCTTTCTCGAGGGATGCCAACTCTCAATCGTCATATTTTTCAAATGTATATGATATTAATTTGTATTTTCATGTGCTATATTTGAACATCTATCATTTTTTACTAATGTTCTGATTTGTATATGGTCTATTAGCCCATATTAATTGTATTTGCCTGTTTGCCATGCTATACACAGACTTTTGTTTACATGTGTGAACTTTGTTATTTTGCCTTTGTGATATTGATTGTATGTTTATTGCTTTTGCTTTTATTGGACATGTTGATGTGTCTCTATTATGGGTTGGCACAATGACACACACAGTATTTCAAGTCCATCTCCCTGCCCTCCGCTTTTTGTTACTCTTTACTTTCCAGGTGCTACGTCACCTGTGCCTGCCCTCATTGACCATTCACACCCCGTTTCATTAGTCAATGAAAAACTTCTGAACAAGTTGCCGTGCTTGCGGGAACTTCACGTTTACCCTCCCGCACATTCTTCTCCCGTCTATCCACTGGGTTGTATAATCACTGCTTCTCATTTCCTAGACCCTGCATTTCCCGTGTCCTGTGAATTCCACATTGCTAGTGATATCGAGCCACTTGTTATTTTAGGTAATGACTATTTGTCTCGATTAGCTTCATTGTATGATTTTCACATAGACAACGTTTCTGGTATCTCCCTCTCTTCCTTCCTATATGACTTTGTATCTGGTCTCTCCTTTTCTTCTGTTCGTATTTCTTTTCTTCATCCCAGCTTAGTATCCTTTTTAGATCCTTTCTCTGACTGTCATCCATCTAACTGTCAGAAGACTGTTGTTGACATTCCCGCTGAACAGATCACAACCTTCCCTGAGCCTTGCTGTAATACCCCCATTCTTTCTCCCACTGATTATGTTTCCACTGAGATTAACCCCTCATTTCTCCCAACTGATGCCCACCTGCCCAGTGATACCCCTTCACCGAAGCATCCTATCCATGCCCCTATGTCCCTCGATCCAGTTATAGGGACTGTCCTCTTGACACCTCGTTCGGCAATTGAGTCTGTAATCAGAATCCCATTGCTATTTCTCCAGGATGTTTCGAGGCTTGCCAGAACACCAACTCTCTATCCACCATCTCTTGCTTCACGGCTACCCTCCATCCCCGTAACCCTACATTCTAATACCCATTGCCCTTCCTTACCTCATGGTCCAGGCCCCCCTTTCATCCAATATTATAAAGAAAAAGCTACAGCTGGTTAATGACCCTGATTTTGTCTTGATCTTGATTCGTCTTTAATTCCATTACTCCCATTCATCGTATTTAAGTTTATTACAACTTTGATTTGGTAACATTGGCTTTAAACGATAATTAGCTGTACAATCTCTTTTCTTCAGATATGTTTAACTTTTAATACAATGGTGAAACACATTGAGAAGTAATTTGTAATTTGAATGACTGGCCATCATCTAAATTATATTTGCCTTCATCTGTTTCTGTTTCTGTTACATTCAATGTATGTGGACAAAATTATGATTCATCACCACCCCTCTCTATTACAACTTACAGCTATGATTATTATGACTTCCAGTGACATTAAAATATTTTTACATTATCAAATGTTGATATTTTGGGTTGTTCCTTTTAATTCATCCATCTTTTTGTGCAAGAGCAATATTTCCTAAATTGTGTTTTTGCTAGCTTGGTTTACTCTACCTTTACCATTCTTACAGAGTTTGTTACAATGATTATTGTAGATAAATAGTATTTGCCATGCCCTTGTATACACCTGGCAAATTATATCTTGTTATTGTCATTTCAACATGTTGGCATAATTTCTTTACAACATGGTTAGAACCGCACTTTTCCCCAAATTTGATTAGAAATTTCATGCAGCATTATCAGCCTGTGCTTTACATGAAATTATGATATGTGAATGTATCATTAATTTTGGTAGTTGGCTTAAAGCAGGAAATAATTCATGTTCTACAAAGTCATTTTGAACATATTTTCGGCTATTCGATAGCTATTTAGCTACATTCATTTTCTTTATTTCAACATATTAGTTTTCATTGTGTGTTTATGTTATCAGCATTTTTAGGTTTTATTGTACTGAGTTATATTCACATGTTTTGATAGAAACGGCATATGCTTTGTTATGCTAGCGATTTTGCTTTTCATTTATAATCCATATTATATTCTAGTCTTCAGTGTATTTTCATTTATGTGTTCCATTTTTCTTGTTATTGTATAATGGTACCTCTTTTTGTAGTTTAGTTAAGAATTTAGTTCAATGGTTTGATTTTTATTAATTCCAGTATATGTTTCCAATTATAACGGCAGCATAATCACAGTTTCGTTTTCCCAGTAGGTTAATTAAAATACTGTTTGTCATGATAAAATCAAATTTATATGAGTGGATGACTCCACTTCTTCTTTAAAAGTTGGATTTTTGTTCTCAAACATAAACCCGGCTGTTGTCATCTTGATCAATTATTACATGTACTTCCAACCAGGAATGTAGACTGGTCAATCTGACCTAAGGTCATGAGTCATGTTGTGGTAATGTCTATCCAAATGCTAATAATTCCCTCAATTCCGGTCCAGAGTAAACTACATGTACATACAGTACATGTATGCATATAAAATTATGTTTTTGTCTGTGCTCCTGTAATGATCACCTTTTTATTGTATGCACATTTGATTTGAAGTTATGGCGTTTTGTATTTTAAGACTGTTTGTTACATACTTTGAGTAGTTTACACTATATTTCCATCCACAATTATTTCATAAGCCACAAGTCGGTGTGACTTTTCCATTTGCCTGTAATTGCAAATAATATTTTACTTTATATATTTTTATATAAGTGTTTACATGTCAATGCTATCGCCTCTGATTTTTTTAAACGAGGACGTTTCTTTTCGGTAGAGGTAACTATATGTAAGACCCAATATTACAATCCCTTCATTCCCTAACACAACACCCTTACCCTTTAATACATGCAAGATAAGCACATTCCAATAGAGTATGTCATTCCACTTTTTACTTAGAAATAACCACTGACCATGGCCAAATATGGTCTCAAATGGCTCATGTCAGACCATAGCTTGGACTCTCCCAAAAGTATAAATAGTTTGTAAAATCAATCATGTGGGTTCTTCAAGTTCTCGTCCTCACCACCTTCAGGTGGGGATTGGACAGCGATTGCCCCTGCCTATTGTAGGCGTACACAGAGGGGAGGCTATAATCATCTATAATAAAATACCATCTTGAACTATATATTATTAATTGTTTCGAGTCATCTATTGATATATCTTGCTAACACTCATCATAACCACGCTACCAACTATCTACAATTCGGAGTGTTACAATATCATTATTGATATGACCATTATATTTGTAATGATAGTCTGACCCTGCTCCTGTTACATATTTTATTGACTAGTTCTACTTACTCTATTCTACCAAGTACTGCTGGTGCTGCTACGTCTGCTGCTGTTACTACTAGTACTATTACTACTTCTACAACTACTATTTCTACTATTTCTACTTCTTCTTCTACTTCTACTTCTACTACTTCTATTACTACTATTTCTACTTCTACTTCTATTTCTACTTCTACTTCTACTTCTAATTCTAATTCTACTTCTACTTCTACTTCCACTTCCACTTCCACTTCCACTACCACTACCACTACCACTACCACTACTACTACTACTACTACTTCTACTACTACTACTACTACTACTACTCCTACTACTACTACTACTACTACTACTACTGCTACTACTACTACTACTACTACTACTACTACTACTACTACTACTACTACTACTATTACTACTACTACTACTGCTGCTGCTGCTGCTGCTGCTGCTGCTGCTACTACTACGACTACTACTACTACTACATCAACTACTACTACTACGACTACTACTACTACTACATCAACTACTACTGCTACTACATCAACTACTACTGCTGTTATTATTTGTAGTATCATTTAAAATGTTATATTTTCTGTTTTGTGGCTTTGTTTAGGCTGTAATTTTTTGTAAATTCATATTTTTCAAACATTGTATGGGGCGTACAGAGAATCAAATATCAGTGCAAAATATGTCTTCACCTAATCCCCTTATAGATGTGTACGGAACCTACCCGAATGTTCTCTATTCATTTGCTGATTGAACAGAACAATGTGGGGAAGCTATTAATGTCAAATGCTTGAGGCAAAAATGTAAATTTAGTTCTAATAAGCCCCACGTGCTGTCAGCTGCCTTTAAGAGTCTGGGACGTGATTGCCATTGCAGATTGTATGACTAATTGCGGATTTATGCATAATGAACTTTCAGTCCGGCCTGTGCCTCTCTCTCTCTTCTTTATCATTTCTATGTTCTTCCCTCTTTAGGAATTTCAGAGATTTTACTGTTGTGGGATGTATTGGAACTTTTTCTATTTAAAGTTTGTGTGAATAGTCATGTGTCTTGGCATTTCCTTGGATTTCTATTTTGCTCATAAATGAATATGTGATGCCTTTTCATGAACTACGTGGCTTTAAAACAGCAATACATGTATGTACATATTTAAGTGATTAAAGGGAAATAATATATCTTAAAATTGCATTTTATACAAAGTTATGGATGTAATTTTTGTTTCATGAGTTGAATATTACAGGAGAAAAAAGGCAACAGTCAGAAACTTTATAACTTTAAATGTGTCTGATTTAATGTATCCATGCTGGGAAAAGTGTTCAGACAACTGTTATTTCACTTTTATTTAAATTTCCCTGTAATCTAGGAGGTGTTCATCTCGTAGGATATATATACATGTAAAATTGTAAATTACAGCTACGTCTCACGTTCCTAGACCATTTTCGTCATGCCTACCAGTATATATACATGTATATATATATATATATATTGCCAGCATTGGTAGATCCAGAAATAGATTGGTAGTGTGTTCTCCAAATGAGTCTGTAAAAAAATTTAAAGCCAGTTAAATAAGGATTTCTAATTTTTGTTGGGGCACATACCCCTTTGCCCCCTTGATCTGTAACTGTGGAATTTCATTATTGTGCTTTGGATGCATGCCAATCAATAAACTCAGATTTTGTATGGCAAAAAAATATATTATCATAAAGATCCTTTAGAGATACTATACTCTCTGAAATATTCAACTTCAATTTTTTCTTGAATATGGTGACTTAATCAGCAAGGATAAACTATGTCATATCCACTTTTTAGAAAAGTGTGTGATATTCTGGAACAGCTCTTTTGTAGAGCTAGTCTGAATTACCAGACTGTACTTGGCATTTTGTTTTGTTTTCAACTGTTGAAGTGTTTGAGTAAACACTCATGCAGCTCCAAAATGATGTTATACTTTTAAATCAAGTTTCAAGTCTTAATCAGTTTAACTGGAGTAGTAGCAGCAACATCAGCTAACCTGTCACAAGGCACATCTTACAAATTGAAGGGGAAAAAACATTAAAATTTTAAAATAAAGCAGACAATTATAAATTATTCATAATTGGTTGTTTGTAAATGTAATGATTTTTGTTTGTAATTATTCTGTAAATTGCAGTTTATCTTGTCTGTACCCTGCCTAATGGATAGATGGTGGGTGTTTGGTTGTTAATCTATTTTTTGTCACTGATCATTCAATTTAAAATATTTACACATTTACTAATGTTCAGTAGTCTATAGTCAAGACAGTACTGAGTGACTAAACCAGGATGCAATGTCAGAGTGACCTGCTTCCGAGAAGACAGCTCAATGGCTCTTATATCAGCTGTGAGTTATCGATCAAAAGTCTTCTCCGATCTTGTCTCTGAGCTTGTCTCCCTTCTCCACCTGCTTTCTTCATAACAGCCCCATCTGAGAGAGAGAGCCGTGTCAAGTTCTTCCGCAGGTCTAATTCCCAAAACGCAGAGTCACTTTGACGTCATAAGATGCACAAGGTCAAGTCCAAGAGCGGGTGACCTTCAAACCTTGGGTCGTGTAAACAGAACACTATGGGTTGTAGCCTAAACATTTCCTGCTTACTTATACTCACTTGAAAAATTTCTTAAACTTGGAGGTATTGTCATGAAAATGGCATTATGATTTTTTGAGAATATAAATAGAGGCATACTGCTGGCTCAGTTGGTAGAGAGGAGGTCCTTGATTTCTTATTATTTGGAGGTTATGAGTTCAAAACCCAGAGTATGAATAAAACACTGGGCTAGCTGAGACTCAATCATGCTGGCATGCTAGGCTAAATGGTAGAGTAGTGATCTCTAACTGGGGGATCCCTAGTCAGAAAGTTCTGGGTTATAGAGACTAAACATTGCCTCCCCACTTGAAGAATTTCTTAAACTTTAAGAGATTGAATGGAGGCATGGTAGCTTTGTAAAAAAAAGTTTGTTGGTAGAGAGGTGGTCTTGTAACCTGTGTGCCTGTGGTTTCTTTTGATTGGGGGTCCTGGGGTCAAAACCAAGCCCAGTGTAAATAAAGACTTAACCATATTGTCTAGACAATTTCTTGAAGGTTTGGCCATAAAAAAACAGGAGACAGTATAGCTCAGTGGTAGAAAGTCATCTGTAATCGAAGAAAATTCTTTCTTTCTTTAATTTGATGATTCGTAATGATTTGAAGCTGTAGTGCTAGAATGAAATAAGTTGTTTTTAGTATAGGATTCTATGTGGGTTTAATAATGTAGTTGAGTAAGACTTCAATCAAATACAGTAATAATAATACAATCGTAAATATATTCAGGCATTGCTGATATATTATTACTATTAGGAATACAATTGTGCAGCTAATATTCATTTGGGTAAGAAACTACGTTTGCAGATTGACAATTCTGTTAATCAGGCTTTGCTCACAACCTGCATGCATACAACCTGTCTTCATAATCAAAAGGATTGACTCTCTTTCAGTGTGAACTGCTCATTTACGAAATCGGAAGAAAATTTTACTTCGCACTTGTAGTATTTCTTTCTTCTGCCCTAATGAACCGACTCTCACTACAATGTATACAGTCACCCAGTGCTTTAGGCCTACCCCATACCGATTCTACTTCTATTTCAAGTTCCATGCATGCTTTAAAACAGGGTCATTGCCCAACTTGAATGGGGCTTAGTCCGGAACAAAAGAAATCAAATCTTCTTAGGCACGTGCTTACTCTTCTCAGCGCTCTCTTTTACACCCCCAAGTTGTACCTGTCAAAAATACACTTGTACATACAGTACGTGTGCAATTACTTGAAAGGGGTAGAAATATGACATTTGAAGGGGTATAATCTACTGTCGAGCTCTTACCCGTTGGTTTTTGAGAGAATTTGAGTAGGATACGGAAGCAATATCTTTGGTCTAACCCTCTTCCACGTGCATCATGGGCAGTATTGGATTACAACCATTAATGGAGAATGCTCTTAATGGGTTTTTTTTTCCCCTTTGTTTCATAGAATTTTTCATCAATTTCATGAGAATACCAGATTTGTAAAAGCCCATGTCATATGCAAGTGTCCTGTTTTGAAATATAGATTTCAAACCCATATCTGATCAAAATTTAACACTGATTACAGCTGATTGTTGAGTTTAGGCATACTATTTAGTTCACAGAAGCCTTTTGTAAATTTTATTTTGAAAAGTGAGATTTCTTGCAAGTCAAGGGGTTTTTTTTTCCAGAGCTTTTTTGAAATGTGAGATAATTCACTCTCCTCTTCATAAGTATTTTTTTCTCACAGATTAGTTCCTCACAGACATGAATCAATAACATTGATAACATTGTTCATACAATAGCCATGGAATGAAGGCTACAAAGTTATTTCCCCCAAACCCCTTTTTGTATCCTGTGCTCAAATACTAATGTGGCTTTGGATTTCAAAGATACCATAGGTAAAATCAAATTGGTTACATACCATGAAGGAAGGAATCATGATTCTAATTATGATAAGAAATGAAACGACAACATGGAGAGAACTTGTACTCCATCATTTGGACCACCCAATGACTAAATACGTGTTCTAGATAATACCGATATCATTCATTTGAGAACAAAAATGAAGTTTCGCTTAAATGACTTCTTACTTGCTTGATGTTAATGTTAACAAAAAAACTTCACTTTTCTTGAATTAAGATGTGCATTAGATATAGCTGAATATCATTAATAATATAATTAAATTTCTCTTTATTATCTTAACTAACTTGATATGAATGTCCACATTCTCTTTTATTTGGTCAAAAAAAAATGTTGAAAAATATGTTCATTAGCCTTTTAAAGTAACAAAGTCACAAAGTTAGTGTACATTTGTTCGTTGTGAGGTTTGAACTCAAAATGCTAGTTCGTTTTTCCTATTTGATTATTGTGATCATATATATGATTGAATATTAAGAATTAAAAGGCTTTATACCACTCAGTGTAGTGATAAAATCTTCATTTCTGTGCAAATATGGGACATGAGCAAACAAAATGTGAAGATGATATATAATTTCTGTAATTTGTATGATTGATGAATATTGCTCTTGCCAATTTTGAAGCCGAGGATGGCATCTATTTCATGAGATGTATGTAAACCAATGCACAGACAGAAAATGGCAACATTTAATTAAGATAATTGTGTTCATGGCTATAGACAGTAGTCTTATGAGTAATGAATTGACTCAATGATTTGTACAGGTGTAGTCCAAGTACAAATGAATTACTAAAAACCACAGAGATGTAATCTTATTCTTAGCTTCCAGTTTGTAGGTGTCACATATTAGAGAATGGGAGATAGAGAGGGAGAGCAGGGGGGGGGGGCAAATGAAGAAATACTTTACAGAAAATTGTGAAAATGCCTGGGTAGAATGTATGGAGAAAAATATCTGGCTGAAATTTATTTGTAGACTAATACTTCAAATGTATTATTTGTTTATTGTATATTCAGTAGTCAGGTAAAGACTGTTCATGGTATTGTTATTGTATATCCAAACTTAAAGTCAAGTAGTTTTCAAAAAGAAATTTCAAAATCATTTATCGTCACAATGGTAGGCAGCATCAACGCATAGGCACTGTGCTATGTTTCCTAACTGGCGAGGGAGCTGTTGCCTGGCCTGTGTGGAAGCCGTAGTTATGGTAGGAATGCTAGGTCAGGGTGCATGGCTCTCCCTTATATGTCAATGTTTATTGTCCTCTTGGTCTGCTGCAAGCTCTAGTCTACATTCACAGGCATTTTAGTCCAGATTTTATCCAATAAAATGAGTTTTTAAAAATAGATGTCATCATCGATCTGTGATGGGGCAGGGGTAGATACAAATATACATACATATGGTATGCATGTGAGAAAGGAATGTGGGTAGTAAAACTATGTGGTGATAATGTACTAGTAGTCTTGAAGCAGGCCCATGAGCATAGGGTGTTGAGTAGTATTACATAGGTAGACTGGTAGTAAGAGTTGGGTCTGAGCCTATATAGACTAGAGGTTCATTAGTTATGATATCAAGTGTATTACAAAGTTTTGGTATGGGGTCATGAGTTTGGTTCAAATTAAAATATTGGAAGCATATGCGTTCCCACAATATTCATTGATCGTTGTCCTGGTTGAAATCGAGTCTAAAGTTATGAAATTATAAATAATAAACTCTTCATGTTGTATAACTCCCTCTCAAGGTCCAGATATTAATTTAGCTATGAAACAATGTTTCTTGACTAAAATCGCTATTGCCGTCTGGAAATAACATATCACAACTACATATTCTGAGATTTTCATGGTCGCAGCTACCATTGTACGGCCGTAGGCGCTATTTGAAATTTATCAAAATTTACCGGGAGCACCGGTAAATTTTTATATTCAATTTTTCTCGAAAACAGAAGTGTTTTAGGGGGTAATTTTTTTAGTGCTTATAATACATCCACAGGGGCATCCAAATATATAAAAATTGTAACGATTCACTATCCACCCAATTTTCAAAATATCCCAAAACTTTGTATTACCTTTAAGCATTTAAAGCTACTTTTGAAAGTGTGATGTAATGATGTTGATGCTGATGTTGGAGATGGATTTGGTTTTGGTAATAATGAGGAGAAGTAGGAGATTCCTCAAGTACTTTCAAAATCACAAAATATGAGAGCACTTACAGTCAAATTGCAAATACTTAAACTTACATATACTTAAAATTATGAATATCAAATGAGTTCAATCACCTGTATACTGTCAATAAATGCATGTGATGTTTGCTTGCTTAAAGGCAATCCAGCCCTTGTAAAAAGTTCATTTGTATGAAAGCAGAAAATAAGATGAAGAGATAAATACTTAAAATTGCAAATATCAAATGAGTTCAATCACCTATATACACTGTCAATAAATGCATGTGATGTTTGCTTGCTTAAAGGGCAATCCAACCCTTGTAATAATTTAATTTGTATGAAAGCAGAAAAATAAGATGAACATGATAGCTATTCCCATATGTGTAGAAGGTAAATAGAAAATTGCCCTAGATATTAAATTGCCGAGGGGATTAAGATATAAGCTCAATTTTGACTTTTGAGATTATCCTCTTAACCAACTGGTAAGCCTATTTGCCAAGAGCCAAGTTACAAATCAGCGTTTGGATCAGCCCTAATACATTTCTACGGAAGTTTAGGGTGGCATACAGTGTCAAATTGATAGGTCTGACTGTGGCAGAGGTATAGAGGAGGTGGTGGGAGTCAAGTATGCAGCAAGTCATAATTCATAAATATATATAAAGAGAGAGAGAGAGGGGGGAGACAATAGAGATAGATGGATAGAAAGAGAGAAAGTGGGAGACAATAGAGAGGGGGAGCAGATGAAGAAGAAGATAAAATGGATGGATATATATATATACAGAAAATTAGAGTTGGATAGATAGTTAAAAAGAGAGAGTGGTAGAAAGAGAAAGAAAGAGACTGATACACACAATTGGTAGAGTAGTTTAAAGAACGAAGTATGATGTTTGAATATCGTCAGAGCCAGTTTGGTGTTAACACTATGTATATGAGCCAACGTCCTTCTGGCTCCAAACAGATAATACTACCGATTGTATATAATTACTAATTATACATATCAACATTAACAATGAATGTTAGGAAAATTAATGTTATACACATAACCGACAATGAATGTTATACACAGAACCGACAATCTCCCTGGTTATACACAGAACCGTGTTATATTTTCCAAGTTGTTCAGTATCATTCAGAATGGTGATTATTTATTTTGAAGATTTACTGTAAAATTTCAACAGACAAAATTTCATATTATTTACAAGTCATAGATTAGTAGCCAGATTAGAATAGTCAAAGAGGGTCATGAGACTCAAGAATGTTTTTATATATTGCCTAAATGCCAATGAACTCTAACAGCAATATACCCATGGCATGGGTCATGTATGGGTATGGGTCAAACAAACACATAATTTTACCTTAGCCCGAGCTTTCAAACCATCCATTACCCCTTTTCGCTTTATTTTCTTTCCAAAATAATATATGCAGTTTATGGGTGCCTGCATTTTTTCCATAAAATGACAGGGAAGGTAGACAATTATGAAGTATATTCCCCCTGGAAAAAGTGATTTATTTATTATATTCTTAGTAAGAAGATATTTTTTTAAATATACAAATGGGGGTAAAGAATGACAGGTAACCTGAAGCAAAAATATATTTTTTAAAACATGTTTATTTGTGAAAACAGGAAGAATATGGGATTGGCAGCCTGAGAGCCATTGATCATAGACATGTAGCTAGCTATTCATATCATCTAGAACAAACAAACCCCATGCCTACTAATGCATGTCGTGATGGATGCATTGACGACAAATTGTTTGTTTGTTTATTTCTGTCTCTGTGCACTAAGCTTGAATCGAGGTACAGTCAATGAAATAATACCTTGCAAGTGGATTCACCTTGGGAGAAAGATTTTTACAGTTGTAAGCTTTAGCAAAGCAGACATGTTATGTATCTATCCTATTTTTTAATTTAATTTGGCTTTATTCATAGATGCATAGATCCTGTGTACTCATATTCTTGTGGAGATTCGCTGTAATGACCTATGATTAGCATCATTGGTGTATGAAGTAACAATTGACTTATGTATATTTTTTTAACTGTATGAATATTTACATTTTTTCTTCTCATCAGATTTTTTTTTTTTTTGAAAGGGAAGGGCAAATTTCCCCTCTTACTACCCCCACCCCCCTATACTAGTATATATGGAGTGCAATTTAGGTCAATGTTTGTTTCATGTAAAAATGTATTACTTTGCATTTTGCTCGTATTGAACCGAAATGTAAAATAAAGTAAGAATTAAAAGAATGGCTTATCCGAGTATGACTGGTAAACTAGAATTAGACAGCCAATTAATTAAAGATGCATCTCATATTTGTGACAAAAGGGAGTTCATAAAAGGAAGAAAAAACTCCTACATGAATCCTTCACTGTCTGCTAATCAAGCAGGGTTGTCTCCAAAAGTGACGTAGGAGTAATCTTTGGAAAAAACAGTTGAGGATCTAGCCAATGGCCATTGACATCTTGGTCACTGCAGTCCACTCCGCACCTGGATGACCCTCCCTATGACCATATATATATACCAGTACCAGTATTCTTTTTTTTTCTCTCTCTTTTGTTACACCCACAACGCATTGAACACAACACAACAACAAAGTAGGCAAAAACAGTGGCACATTTTTCTGCCATTATCAAATATCATTGGACTGTGTAAGACAGGAAACCGTATGGGAAGTTGTTTTGATTTAATCCCGCCTATGAGATAGGGGTATAGATTTACCCAGTAGAAGGATACTTGTGACTACTCTTTCATTGTTTTGAGATTATCAAGTTTTCATCTAGGAAGAAAAAAAAATTTAACCACTGTGCATGAAGCAAAGGATGTTCATATTTTGTTGGTGCTTCTCTTGTTTAGGAGTGAAATTTTGTATAAATACAAAAGAACTGCAGTTGAACTTGCATGGGTATTTTGCCCTCGGCTGTTTTCATACAGACTAGTGATAGAGCCATTGGATATGTACATTGAGGATTTATCAGACGGAATATTGCGCATGAATTTCATGATTTTATGGAGGAACTGCTCTTTTATTGGAATGTGGTCACTGGAGAGCATTATCTGTCTCTGACGAGACATTGTCTTAGCACCATCTATTGCATTTGACGTCGGCCCTATACCAGAGCACTTTGAATCTAGCTACCATCGATATTGATTCTTCAGAATAAAAGGGATCTCACTCCATTTAAAATCCGTCTCTCCGATGACTTCAGCAATCAATTTCACATCACACTGTAGTCTGAGAAAACACAGGCAAATCAATTATTCTCTTTCTGTGTTTTTGTCTCTTCTATTCTCTTGCTCTCTGTCCTCTCAAAATCTCAGTCTATCTCCATCTCCCTATCTCTCCCTCCAATACTGTCCTTCACAATTCTCCCTATTTTCTCCATATTAATACACTCTACCAAGTCACTATTTTTCTTTCTCCATTCCAGCATTTTCTCAATTTTCTATACAGAATTTCTTCATTTGCCCTCTCTCTCTCTCTCCCTCCCTCCCTCCCTCCCTCCCTCTCTCACATTTAAAATAGAATCGGTAGTTCATACATAATTTTTTCAATTACCGCAAGGCATATATGAATTTGAGGTTCGTCTTTGCCTCATCGGACCTTCAGAAAAAGCAACTAAATAATCTGCCATCATGGCTAAAGAGGCCAAACACCTTGTCCAGTACCTCAACTGCTATAAAAATAAAAAGGTAAATATTTAAAAATGTATTCTTGTTTGAGGTATTTATTTGAGATAAATTCAGTTTGGTTTAAGAAGCAATTGGGATCCTGCAAGTTACTTTTTGAATGAAGACTTAAAGGTAAAGAGCAGTATTGGAAACGCCCCAATTTCAAAAAATGAAATGGAAGCTCTTATTACCAATCATGTGAAAGAATATGTTTTGACTAATACATGATGATAAAAAATTTGCCGGGAAACCGCCTACTAATTGATATATTTGGTAAATTAGTTTATCTACATGGTCTGTGAGAGATAAATGCACGTGTCGCGCACGTGTGTGTATAGTCCCATATACATCTTTCTGTGTACAGTGCTTGTAACTTTACGAAGACTTGGCCAAATTTCTTATCATTTTGATGATTCCAGAACCTTGCAGTACACACCAATACTTATATGCTAGATGATCAACCTTTTCTGATCGATTCCACAACGTTTCGTTTACAATGCAATCGCATAACCATAACTGGTCTTTACCTTTAACATTGTCTGTTTGGAGCCAGAAAGAAGGGTATTAACTCATAAACTTTAACATAGCGGTAACTCCCTTTGGCATCTGACCAGATGATATAGAAAAAAAATGAAATTTGTCTTACTTTCTTGAAAATGGGGGATATTTGGCATATTTGGCAAAAGTGAAGATATAGGAATACTATTACAAATGCATAAAACAAAAGATTCAGAAGTGATTTAGAAATGAATATGAAGTTTGTAAAGTAGGACAAAGAAAGAGAGAGGTAGAAGAATGAAAGTGAGGTGTAAGATGAGGATAAAAGGTTGAAAAATTGTCATTATTAAGCAGATAAGCAAATACAAATTTAAAAATAATTTTGTATCTGTTTCACGATTAGATGTGGTATACCTTGCATTGGTCTACATCCAAAAGAATAGCGATTATTACGCATCCAAGCTGTTAACACACGCTATGCTGGTAGTAATCCCACTAAATCCATGTTATGAAACTTGAAATGAAAACTCCATCAAAACTTGGCAACCGTATTGCCATGGTGACCACATTTCAGGCTAAGAAGGGCTTCGTAAACTTTCTTGACAGAGAATTTGACCCTGCGACCCCAAGAAGCCTGTGTAGGGGGTCGAAAGTAACACCAATGCCAAGGGCAAAGGGGGGGGGGCTGCCACGAAATCTGGGTCAGACCAAATTAGAAAAGTAAAGGTCGCTGCATTTACAGATGTGGTCTGAAGTTCTGGAGAGCGCTACTGTGGTTATTATTTGCGTAGTGTAACAGTTGTTTTCTTGTTAGTACTGGTTGCATTCTCTGAAATGTGTCATAAAAAGCAAGGTATGTAGTCCTATATTTATCAAAAATCATGGTCCTTTTGGGTCCTAGATATGTGTGTGTGACTGTATGGGTGCACACTGTTGGTTATTTTTAAATTATATGTTTGTAGTCTTAGATTCAGGTAATATAAAATCATCTGTTCTTTGTAAAATAGCAACTGTTATACCTTAGGTTCATCGCTCTACTCTTTGTATTTACAATATCAATGACTGTATATTAGGGAATATGAGCCAAACGCAGGATTTTAATTCAATTCAATTAAGTTTTTATTGTAAAAAGAGAACATGGAAAAAGTCAGGAAACAAATATTGTCATATTTACAAAAAAATACAAGAAACATGAAATTATGTTATCAAATGTGCTTTGAAATTTATGTCATGGTTATTTTCGTTCAAAGTCCCACAAAAAAGTGAAATAAATTGTATTTGTTTCCTCGCTAGTATTCTCTGGCCCCTTAGAATTTATAAGAGAAGCCCATTTATTAAATTTTATCTTGCAAGTTATAAAAAGGGAGATTTTTTCTCAAAAGGGAGTTTCAATCATGGCAAACATAATATACATGAATGTAATGTAAACACAGATTTTATCACAAGTTTGATACCAAATATAAACCTTTGTTGAATACAGCAATATCAATAGATCAACACGCTTTGCTGAAATAACAATAGCATAATGGGGATAAAAGGGGTTAAGAATTAAGTTTCTTTTCATTGAATCTTTAATCCACTTTGATTGATGATTTGTGTTTCATCGCCCATGAAATTGTATATTGATTTTGTTTCTGATATGGAAGGCGCTAGTTGCTCACATGCTTTGAAGTTTAATGTAAAAGATGTCTATGGATTAGCATAATGTATTAATGGTATGAAACATTAGAAGTTGTAGCTTTGAATACACAACTACAAGTGATTTAACAATGTTGTTTCATACTTTTTCCATATCCCATTTCTCTCTCTCTCTCTCTCTCTCTCTCTCTCTCTCTCTCTCTCTCTCATATTGGCTGCCATAAATATTGCCTGATAGACAAAACTGATTAGTCATTGTAATGTAATCTTATTCATATTTTTTCCAAGTATATGATGATGTCACTAAAAGAACTATTTCGCAAAAAAAAATATTAGATTGTGATGTAGAAATTTCTTTTGTGTCATGTGTTGTTTTTGTTTATGAATAGAGTGGTGATATATATCATAATTTGAACAGCAGCAAACCAGTTTGAGTGGCCTCTACTTGAGACCTCCTTACAGGGACTGCTGGTATGGACCAGCTGTCAACAATTTTGTGTTGGTACCTTTAGTGGCTAATGTTTTCAAATTGCAATCGCACAATATTACACAAAAAATACCTGTAAATTACATTTGAATTGTGTCACTCCTTCTCTTTTAATGAAAGCTTTATGGGTATATGAGTTTATCATTTATGGCTTAAAATCAAATGTGTGGAAGTTTTATAATGATTAGAATTAGATAGCATATAATCATGATTTAGGCCTATGTTCTGTGTATAAGACAGGAAATTAAAATTCAGATAACAAATTGTTAAAATGTAAAATCAAATGTCATATCCTTGAGATAAAGATAACACCGTCCTACCTCTCGCAGACCTAATTAGCTCTTCCAAGTGATAAGACCCTGCCAGTCTTCTCTCTAAAGGTGTCTTAAATTTCTCATGTGAAAAGGGTAAAACACCAATCCAGCTATGTAACGCTCAAGCTGAACAGACCGTAATGTATATTTTGCCCTGACACTGGAATAACTTGTGACAGCTTAGCGCCGGGAGCTGCAGCAAGCTTTCATATTTAGCATGCCCAAACCCAGCATGGTGCGAGCAATTGTGGAAACCGACTATTTTATTGGAATTTCCCAACCATAACTCGGCTGCTGTGCCCAGTATAGGACGGCTTTGCTAGAATGAATATCTTTTCTAGGAAATATTTTTGGCCGAGGAGCTCACCTAATTTGGTAAGTCGTAGTGATGTATTTTGGGTAGGAGGTGAGAGGATGGTATTTTCTTGGTGTAGGATCTATCTGTCAAGCTGTGAAGTTTCTTACATTCTTATTGTTTTTTTCTTGTTGACAAATATTAGTAGTCTGCAAGATCAGACTCTGATTTGACATAAAATAAAACATACCTTGTCTTGATTGAAGGCAACATCAGCTTCATGGTTATAGGAAGGAGTTAATTGCTACATTACCAGTTGGCACCTACATTGTTTTCCAGTATCAACAAACATATTGTATGTTTGTGTGCTTGTTTGCTGTTGGTGTTTTGTTTTTCTTTGTTGTCCTAGGACTAATGATAGGTGTGCTTACATATTTGTCATATTGTGTGTTGCCAATTCGCCATTAGCAAAATGGCATGTTATCAAACAAAAAGCCTTTTTAGGAGTGACCGCTAGATGATGAGGATGAATAGATGAGCTCATGGTGTCTGTTTTATTGGACGATTTAGTCATGTGTAGCTTTGCCAACAAAGAATTTCTGTCAAATCAAGAGTGATTTTTCACATTGCCGCAATAGAAGGAGTGAATGTGCTATGATCGACCATGCATGACTAAGAGTAACAAACCACTAAGGACAGTAATTAGACAGTTAAAAAAAACAAAGTTGATATTCATCCATGACTGATTACAGTACAGGGCCTATGTAAGTGCTTGTCTAAAGCTAGTATAGTCCACAGACCTTGCGTTTTATGTTTTGGCACTGACGAAGGTTTGTACTTGAAAACTAGACAGATGAAGTACACGCTGTGTCTTATGCAATGCACTTTAAATATAATGCCATATGGATGATGGTGTTTTGAGAGAAAGTTCAACGAGGTCCTTAGATAATGCTGGCAGGAGTCGAGTGCCCAGCCTTAGTGCTGGAAGTCATTCAACTTTCTGTAACCTTTCTCATTGGTGTCGACATTGTCTGTCTTCTTGAAGAGGCAAATATCAAGCAAAAGGGGAGAGAGAGAGAGAGAGAGGGGGGGGGAGAGGGAGAGGGGGAGACAAGAGAGAGGTGGAGAAGCAGAAGAAGCAGAAAAAGAAGATGAAGAAGAAGTAAAAATGAGAGAGAGAGAGAGAGAGAGAGAGAGAGGGAGGGAGAGGGGGAGACAAGAGAGAGGTGGAGAAGCAGAAGAAGAAGATGAAGAAGAAGAAGGAAAAATGAGAGAGATAGAGAGAGTGAGAAAAATAACGATAAAAATCAACTAACAGAAAGCTAGACATATAGAATATAGAGATTGAAGTGAGATAAAAATATAATTTATGTAAGATATTGAGAGAGAAAGAGTAGGATTGTAAGAGGATGGAATAAGGAAACTAATGTCAAATAATTGGGAGTTGTACCAGTGAGAAAGACGGAGGAAACCCATTCTAGGCTACATATCGTCCTTGTTTTCACGAAGTGACGGTAGTGAGGAAAATCGTAACGCAAAGTGAATGCAATTTTTTTTCACTACCGTCACTTCGTGAAAACAGCGACGATATGTAAGCACTGTCATTTGGGAAAACGATAAATGGCTTTTAGGTCAGTGTACTTTGTATCAGTCTGTCGCCACTTTGCTTTCCTACACATATGTGTACATACTGGATAAATGTGCATTAAGAATTAAAATGATTCATACAACGTGTAACCTTCCAAGGCTTTATTTTTCCATGAATGCTTCACTGCAACTAGATCGGTTGATAATTCCGCTCTGTTCCAACTTTTTGATACTTATTGCCTATTTTATGTGGTGCTGAGATTGAGAAGGGTGTTAATGCACTAGTATACTTAAAGATATATAGACTGGTAGTTGTAAAAATTGAGGTTCAAGGGTTTCGGGTGCAAAACATCCATTCAATATTGTTAAAATATTGCCTTCAGAGGTTTAGAAGACAATACTTCAACCTAACTTTGCAAAAAAAAAGAAGAAATATATGCCCAAATGTTCGATGTTGAAGTGCATTCCCGATATCTATCCAGGCCGGATCGATATGATAATTTACCAAATATATCAATTAGTAGGCGGTTTCCCGGCAAAATTTGTATGATCACGTATTAGTCAAAACATATGCTTTCACATGATTGGTAATAAGAGCTTCCATTTCATTTTTTGAGAGGGGGACGTTTCCAAAACTGGTCTATACCTTTAATATACAGTCAACGCCCTTACTGGCAAATCATCCTTTATTAATCACTTGGCAAGTACATGATGTAATGACAGAAAAGGACGTACCAAAGACAACCTGGGTTTCATTAATGTGCTTCCGATCGACCTTCTGGCGGAGAGTTTCGAACAGGAAATACCGTATCACATTGCATGAAACAGAAAATGTTTGATTTGAATAATTGGCATTATGTACCAGGAGAAATACATTTGTTTCACAGCAGATGACATTCAAGTTTTTAAAGGTAGTATATTATTGATTTGAATAATAGATTAATTTGAAGTGTAAAACTACCGACAGCAAAATCTTAATTTTGAGTTTCATAGCTAATTATCAAAAGTTTGTAAACTCCACTACTCTGTACTGAGTGGCATGATAAAGAAAAGAGTAGGGGAGGGGGATTAGAGGCCCCAAGTTATAGAGGCCCCTCACAAATCTGTGCCCTTTCTTTATCTATCACAAGACCAAACTGACATCTTTATGTCATCTCTGAGAGTGGCTCTAAGTATATGAAATGACTGGACAACTCTCCTCTTGGCCCTGACATACAGCAGTACGTTGAAGAGTGAGCAAAGATTTGCGAGAGTGCCTCTTTTCCATTTGGGGGGGGGGGGGTGGGGGAGGGGGTGGCTTACCAGCCCCCTCTCCCCTATACATTTCCAATAATACCCTTGGTTGCATGTATCAGTGTTGTTTGATATCAGAACAATAATTTTTCAACAACAAAAGTTGTCAAAATCCCCTTCTAGGTATTCTTTATGGCATGGCTTACAATTTGAGATGGAGAATAGCTACCTATAATATATACTTTACCAATTTATTGTACTTTAAATTATTTATTAATGCTTATGTGTTTACACCATTCAGACTGCATGTGCACACTTTTTGATAGCAGTGAAAGTTGACAACTTTGGTACCATAAGTAGTTCTTATGAATGGGCTAAATTCTTTTGAAGCATTACTCCTTCTATCTTCGCTAAATCAATCATCACAAACTTTTAAGATTTTCTGTCTTCGCTTACATTTTTCATATTTCTTTCCTTTACTAGTGTGTACATTCGAGTAAAGTCAATGCTTTGAGGCTCCGTATTTCAAGTTTTTTTCAGAATATATATTTTCAAAACATCCCTAATATTAATGGACTTGATTTGACAACTTCTTTAGCCCAGGACCAATCTGCCCCAAGGACCAAATTGATACTCCTTGATTTATCTTAATCCTGCATAATTTGTCTTTCAAGATATTCTAAACTCCTTTTTATTTTGTTACTTGGTAAGCAAAGTAGTAGCATTAATGTACCAGTCTTTAAGATCAAACAAAATCATCTTAAGATTTATTAAAATCTTGACAAATTTCATTATCGGCTAGCATTCTTCCTCCTCGACTCATTTAGCCCTTCTAAGGGATTGGGTATCTTTGCCTCAGATTCTAAACAAAATCCTGGATTTAGCTCATGCTGCAATCATAATTATAAACCTTAAGGTCAGTCAGGAATCCCATGACTCATGATTGGAATTTGAAATTTCAAAAACCGTTTTCCCAACGGTGTTATAACACTACAGTCTATTGGGGGATATGAGTATGGTAAAGCCGGTCACTCAAAGATTTTTACTTTTTGAGGCACTTCATGATTATTTTGAAGCACAATTTTTTAGGGTTTTAATATTACACCATATCACAGACGCTGATAACACGTAGGGCCATGCATCTCAAATTTGTAAAACTGTTAAACAATGCCTTTAAGGAAGCACGGAGAAGCAATAAATGTTGGGTACCTCCGAAACTAATCTGGACTTTAGAATGACTTCCTCGATGTTACAGCCCAAACTTTGCCCCTCTAACAAACATTAGGAAATATTTCACGTTGTCAGGAAGTTCTTCATCATGGAGAATTAAAGCTAGATCATCAAAGTATCTCGATAACAAAGGCATTTCTTGCTTCTCATAATGTGGCTATTTATAATTCCAGTGGATTCCCAGCTGATGAGGACATCATAGGAATTTCACTTTCCTTCTTGAAGGTCAATTATGTTCTATCAAGGAGTAACAAGGTTGTATGATCAATCATACACTTTAGGAGAATGTGACAGAAGGCCTAGTTACCAAGAACCCATTTACTTCACCTGGGTGGAGAGTGGCAAATGTAGGAAATGTCTTGTCAATGGACCATATTAGTGCTGTGGCAGGGATTCAAACCACGAATCATGTCTTTCATATTTTCTGCATATTTTTCATATATTAAAAATGTTAATTAATAATTGTGATATCTTCCTATAATATGAGATGGCATCTCTTCTTCTTTTTGGAATTCAAATAATGAAATTATTGAAAACTTTCAAAACTCAAACCCTTTAATATTTTGGAAGAATGACATACATTTTACTAGTCCAGTGATACATTAATAATCCCAGATGTAGTCCCATATACTTTATCAAACATTTCCAACAAAATCAAAGCAATATGAATATAGAATATTGATCTACACTGTAAATATACTAATTTAAATATTGATTGGGTATTCTTCTACATATATATTCCATAAATTCCTCTCTCTTTATTTCTGCTGACATGTCCCTTTAAATCTATCCAAGTGACCTGTGACCATCCTATAGTCCTAGTCCTATTTGTGATGACAATGACCAGGTTGTGTGGTTAATGACGCAAAACTCTTAAGTGGGCTGACACTGCATTCCTCTTCCTGTTTTCATATGCAAGAGAAATGATATAATCTTTTATATATTAAATTAATGTTCCATTATTAACGTTGTGACCTTGAGACTTTAACCAGGAGAGTCTAAGGGTGCGTTTATCATGTTTTGCCACTCAGAATCAGCGTTTCTATATGTACATATCGAACCCCACTATATGTGATCTGCGGGATGTCGCATTTTCACCATAAACATTTGCATGAAACAGGTTTGGAAACGTTGATGCTAGGCAAAAAATGGTATTATAAACGCACCCTATTTCCAAAGTTGTGCTAGGTGGAGATTGGTTGTATGCCCATCCAACTGCCCAAAGTGTAGGATTTTTCCAGTTTATTTTGTCTACCTTTTTTCATGAAATATATTTTACGAGCCTGGTGGGCCCATCTGGAGGATGAAAAGCATTCTACAGCAGAATGCTCAAGAACATTTCAATTATAGAGAAGGATAAGAGCTGGTTATCTTTATGTAAAAGGATATAGGAGAGCATTTATGGCTATCGGCAGAATGATTTGTTATTCATCATTCATGCACTTTCAGTATGGCTTGTATCCAGCCGGATACGAAATAACATTGTCTCATGTACAAAACCCCTTCATTTGGGAGTGTTTTGGGCAGAACTGCTCAGAATTCTGACAGTGAGGACAGTGAAATTGTGGTGGATCAAACTTGTACTGTACTGCAAGGGGAAGGTGCGCAAAAGCTTGGACTTTCTGGCTCTTTCATTAAAGAAGATAACTTAATGAATGCATTTACTTCAAATTTAGCATTGATCGTGAAGTGTCACTACCAATTGATATGCATGGTTGCTTATTACCTATCACACATCGCATGTATTTTTTTGCTATTATTCCTTACATTGGAGAAAGTTGATTATTTAACTTGTTGTTTCTTGTTTTGTACTTAATTCACAACTTTTATTTTCTTTCTCTTATTAATTTTTACAGGTTATGACAACATGTCTACCTCAGTCTCCCACGGTAAGTCTTTTATATATTTATATATTTTTTTAATTTCAACAATTTTTCCCCTTCTCAACCTGTATCCCTAGAATCCACAAAAAGTGTACAAAGAAAAGGTATGAATTACTGTGATCCTTCTATGTTGCAACGTTTGTAATTTCTACTTCTATAGCCAGAGTTAATGTATATTAAAGTATCAGTCTTTGTAGGCTCTACATGACTGTATACCTCTCAAATGTAACCATATCATTGCACCACCTGACCTTAAAAGTATATCTCTGTATTTAGTATCATATATTATTATTCAAACAAATACAACCTCCCCTGTCTAAAACATCTGCTGGTAGTGGTAGTGATACCATATTGACCCCCAATATATATATATATATAGCATGGTCATTGATTTAGCAAGCATCATCTGTTTAAGAGCCAGAAAGGCATTAACTCATATACTTTAGTACAGAAGTAATGCCCTTCTGGCTCTCAACAGACAATATTATGTGCGGTCATTTTTTTATAGTTAGATCTGTCTCCATCCAGGAACAGATGTCCCGTTATGGACCATTTATTGAGATTGGCAGTTGTTAGGAGATCTCCCGAGAACTTTATGTCATCTCGGGAAATTTCAAACTACTGTTCGGCTTTTAAATGAAATTGGGTTATTGTACAAGAATTTAATTTGTCTTTGTTTGAATTATCCTGTCATCATTTCCTTAGTTTAAGAGGTTCTTATATAATCAGAAGAAGGGTAACATGCATTAGTAATTTATCTTTATATGATTTATCTTATTCCTTAGTTAAATTGCCAAACAAGCAAGTTCTATCCTCACTGAAAGTGAAAAAGAAAGTTGAAATATATTCATAGCATAGAGAGATTTGAACCTAAAGCGTTTGATTTGTACCAGACATTTATAGTTTTAGTTTGGAAAAAAATGATTTTTAACCTGTCCCTTTTTTCTCTCCTATGGGCATTGGGTATGATTTATGTATTTTTGTATTTTCTTGATATATTTGTAGCAGCTCCAATGTAAACCTTGATTGATATGTCATTGACTGCTCCCCTCAGCCTTATTTGTTCTTTGTATCACCAAAGTTCTCCAGGAGACAAATATTTCAGGCACGCTTTGTGATAGTAATTCAACAAACCACTGTCACATATAATTTTTGCTTCAAAAGGTCTTTTATCAATTTTATCGTTTTGGTATTTCTTTTTATAAGAAGGCAATTTTTTCTTCAGAAAGGGTTAAATGTAGGATCTTTCTTCAATACTCTCTATTTATCTCTCTCTCTCTCTCTCTCTCTATCTCTCTCTCTCTTTCTCTGTCTTTCTCTTCTCCTCCCTCTCCCCCTCCCCTTTCTCTCTCTCTCTCTTTCTCTTCTCTCTCTCTTTCTTTCTCTCTCTCTCTCTCTCTCTGATCTTTGCCTTCTCTCTCTCTCTCTCTCTCTCTCTCTCTCCAGATTATTTTTTTATATTTTTTTCTAATAAAAGATAACACATGTAATACCCTCAACAGTATTCCTACATGGGAATTTTCACATGGTGTATAAATGTTTCTTTTAAAAATCTCCACAGACGAATGAGAAGTTTAAACACGGGTCTCCTAAATCTCCAAGATCCCCCAGGGTAGGTCTTGTACATCGTGCAACCCTGCCCCCCCCCCACCCCATCCATCATCATGTTATGCCCCATCTTCTTAATCTTAATCTTAATCTCATTCCCATCTTTCATTAGATTACTGGACTGAACCATGTCATATTGCTGTGTGAAAATTAGAACCAGGGTGGTATTTTGAAATTCATTTTACTTTCTTTATTTTAGGGACAGATATTTTAATTGTTATAACAAATATATACATATGGTGTGTCATTTGATAATGACTCCATCTATGTTGCTTTGTAAATATTATACAGATGACATCTGCTTAAACAAGAAATAAAGTTGACCAAAATAAAGAAAAATGAATTTCAGAATGACATCTGTATTTTTTAATTATTAAGACTGGAACTTGGCATGCTTTCTACATTGTTTTCATCATGCCAGTATTTAGCCTGCCTCTCAGACAAAGGAATTTCCCCCTTCTCAATGATATGCATGTAGTTGAGTCTGAAGATTAATGTTAGTAGACTAATTTTTATCTCTGGGTATGGTTGGTCTACTCTATAAAGCTCAAGTTCAGCATGGTTTCATTGAGAATGAGAAATCTGACTTTGCCTGTAAGCCAGGTTAATTCCATTTGTCTAATCTTTATTGCAGCCCTTGTTCATATCAGACAACCAGTCTGCGTCTTCATGGTGAACCTCAAACCATTTGACAAAAAAATTATAAGTTGTTTCTGGAAGGATACTTAGAAAAATAGAAATGAAAGAGAAATTTCAGCGTGTTCCCTTTCTTGGTAATCATTTCCCATAAATCTTAACCACATATTTTTCAAATCTGAGATGTATTTTATGGTTAAGTTTGAGAGTGGTAATATATGTCTTCTAAAAAAAAATATTATTTAAAATTGTTTCCTTCTGTACTGTTTAAAGTCATTTTTTGTTTTACATTTACATTTGTAGAATACAAATGGATGCTTACTCCAATTAAATTTGATATTTATTTATTTCAATGTGTTTTAACTATGGGAATCAGTGAATTTATATATAAGTGTTATCATCCTTATGACTTACAATATATTGGTCTTAGTGATTGATATAACTTGTTCAAAGAATGAAGAATGTTGGCAAAGATTTGACTTTTTTTTTGTAATCCTCATTTCCCTCTATAAATCAATTCTCAAACCAATTATCTTTAATTGAAATAATCCACAAGACATCTCTGTACATACCATTGTATTATCATTGTATTAAGTTCACACAGTGTGTGTAAAGCATGTGATGGAATTTCATTTTGATAGAAAACTGGAAGATGTCTCATATTTATCATTTAGGAAGAATTATGATGATTTTCATTATTATCCATGAATATATATTAATATCATCTTTGCCCATTTACTTGAATAGAAAATGATTTGTTACCTGTTGTTAATAAATCTGCTAGCACTTTTAAATTTCCCAGAATTTGTGATAATTGACATAAAATTTGTTTCACCTATCAAAGCCAAGATAGTAAGCTTCTCTCTGAAGCCAGCAACCATTATTAATTTATGGCACTGACAAACTGAGTCAGACATTTACACAACCAGTCTAATCTTTACTGCCCTTGCCTTCATAAATTTCCCTTTTTTCCTGAAAAAACTACCAGAAAAAGGAAATATTGATGATAACCCCCCCCCCCCCCCCCCCCCCAACAAAAGGACCACTCTTCCTGGCACCCATAAGGGAATCATTAGACCCCAAAAAATTGTTTGGGGTGTGTGACCAAACTTTGCAGATATGTTAGGCAAACAATTTCCAACAAGCAAAAATTCTAAAAAGACTTCTTTTTGCAGACAAGGGTAAACAAAACAAAAAAAAATCTGCTGAAAGAAATTTTGAGTGGGTAGACACCCCCTCCCACATTGCCCCCAGGCTTTTTCCCCTCCCCCTTCCTATAAATTCCATGCTGTGTGATGTCCCCTGTCCACCCCTGCAAATAATGTGTCAAAGTCCTGATGAATCCTTAGATACGGTTTCCAACAACAGTATTTCTACTCAATTAACTGACGGAGAGCACTTCTCTTTTTCAATTCCGAAGCACTTACACTATCTACTGGGTTATTTCACCTACCGCCTCAAATTGGCCATAAATTGTGGTTACCAATTGACGTCTGTGTAAGCAGAGTTTGCACGTAGGCATGTCTTCCTTACTCGTTATTGTCTCTTTTAGTAATCCATAAATCTTAAGAAGAAGGTACGATCATTAATATCCACTTTTGTATCTCTGCATTGCACAATAAGGAGATCTGTACAGAGATGTGCTTAAATGGAGAAGAGATGCTTTAGCAACCTCGCCAGTATTCATCTTTGTTTGTTGTTTGTTGAAATAGATATTGTTTGTCGAGGGCCAGACTTCAGAAAGGAATAAACTCAACGAAAAAGTATATGGGTTAATGTCCTTCTAGCTCCCTAATCTCTCAACTATTAAATGAAAATCAATGAAAGAGATGCTATAGTTTCTATGTCTCCTCAATTTCTCATTTTCTACTATTCTTTTTCTCCTTCTATTACTCTCTATTCATGTATATGTTTCTTTTTATTTCATGCCATTCTGTTCCATTTTGCATCTCTATATTTTGTTGGTAGTCACAAAACATTATCCAAATCGAAAGTGAGAAAGCTGCCTCGGGTTGGGGTGGGATAAACACATTGTTCTAATATATTCCCAAACGATAAAATCTACTCCCTAAGTGCATGAAATAGAGCCATTGTGGACTTAAGTCAAATTATGTTCCTCCTGCCTGTAGCGAAGATAAGCTCATCTCTGTCATCTGTCTACCATTAATCAGGAGACTTTGGTAGAGGGGTACGTGATGGGTGATACTTTGCCCCCCTGTTTCATTTGATAGACTTGTTTACCAGTTGTTTGTAGAAACTGTCTCTCCTTCTATATTTCAGTCATTGAATGAAAACATCTTCACAATTAACTCCATGTGTGGAAATAGCATGAATACAGTTTTGCTGTTTAGTTTCTGTGTACTATTTCATCAAATGAAGATATATGGAGGGGGAGTCAAGTCCCCAAAGTGGTTGTTTTAATTAAATGCAGACAAAATTGGAGAAACAGATCAAAGAAAGGTTCAGGGATTTGGATACATCACAAGAAATTTATGAGTGTTTCATAATTTCAGATCCAGATTGTAGTCTAATGGAGACAAACTACAAATATTTCCTCATCAAACATTTATTTTGTGTTGGACATTTTATTAAAAAGTACATTGGTATTCGATAATATTACAGACCAGCCTATAAGTGAATTTGGCACTGGGTTGGGAAAAATGGATCCCTTTAAGAATAATGTTGCAATAATTGAAAGTTCAGAAAACAACCTGGGAAATGTGAGTAGCGAGCTCATACAATCTCATGGCAATGTTGCCAACTCATAAGTTTTATTACTGTTCTCAGGTTTCACCCCCAAAACTGTTGTCATCAATCAGTTTCCCCATTTCTTATGCCTTCTTTTTTCAGCAAATTGTTTAAGGCTGCCGGTTTAAATAACATTTCTTAAAAGATTGAATAGCATTTTTCAACAAAAAAAAAAGATAATTAGCAACTCAGAGTTTGCAATAATCTTCAGCGTTACTGTACATCATACACGATTCGTCTAGCAAGATCTCGCCTCACGGGGGCGATAGGGTTAGAAACATCTTAATCCAATCACGGGAAAGGAAGTTGTTCACAAGATGCTAATCCCTTCTTTTCCTTTCTGAATTTCCATGATACGTTAGCCAGAATTTTCGTTTCCTGCGATGCCCTCATTATATTATTAGCTCCATTATATTAGCAGAGTAAGAGAAATTGAAAGCAAATTGGGGAGATTAATTTTATAAGCATTATATGGGAGGTCTATGGATTTCCCAGATGCTGTGATTTGAATTATAGATTAAAAATTAAAACAAATAAGGAAAGAAAAAGCGTAAACTTGAATATTTTTAAATCAAAGGATAAGTCATGTTTCAAATGATATTTTAAGTCATATTTAAGTACTGGAAATTGAAACTTTGTTCCCTAAGTGGTTAATTTACATGTATGATGAAATCTAACAAATGAAATCAGTGATAAAATTAAATAGTATTGTCCCTTTTCCAAACTGATCTCTGTCGTGGTGTGAAAAAAACAGTATTTTACTCATTAAGGCCCGGTCACACAGCCCTCCACGGGCGTATCGCGGCCGAATCACGGCCAAAAATTTCTGCCCGTGAAGCAGACGCTGTTGGACGCTTTGAGGTCGTGATAAAGACGCGATACAGCCGTACTTTACCCGTCGTTACACGCGGTAAGAAATTCACACGCGGTTAGCCGCGCGAAAAAGTTTTGGGCTGCCCAAAAATTTAGACCGCGGGTAATCGCGGGCGGTACACGTGGTACACACGCGGTAAAGACGCGGTACAGACGCGGAACGAACGTGCTAGGACGTGCTACGGCCGCGGTTAAGACGTGGTTACACGCGGAATTGGACGCGAAATTTTAGCGGGTAATCGCGGGTGGAGCACGGTCATAGCACGTTTGTTCCGCGTCTGTACCACGTTGTTATCACGTGCATTAGCGTGTGTACCGCGTGTAAGCGTGGTAGGCCGCGGTACCGCCGCGCTTCACCCGCGATAAGGACGCGGAACAGTCGCCGGCGTCTGTTCCGCGGGCATACCACGGGTAAACCGCAGGTAAGCCAATTTTGCACATTTTCCACCACAGGCAACCGCGGGCAAAAAAAAAATCGCGAAATTTTACCCGCGATACAGACGCGAAAGGCTGTGTGACCGGGCCTTTAGCATTGTCGATTCCATGATGGTCTAAAAAGGGAGAGGCAAGAATTTGAAAAGTACATGGTAGTCCATGATATTAGCATAGCATAACACACAGCATGTGTGAGGAGTTTCTTTACAAAGGGGGAGCTGGGGTATTACCATTTTACCTTATTTGGATCACTGTATGATGGGGAAATATGTTTCCAAAGAATTTTTTTACTTCATGCAGCCCATGAATTTATAGATACATGTCATGGAATTGCATGTGAATATCACACTGACATTGAACGTTTACATGTATCAGCATGGAATAAACCATTTACGTCATGGTTTCTAATTTAACTCATAATTATAGGGTATTCTATATATCCTTGGAATTCTGACATTTTTTAATAATTAATTCAAAACAAATGAATTGGAGAGAAAGGAAGAAACATTCTTAAAGTAAACTACATTGTTTGAAAGTTTGAAGATGTTACATCATTCTAAAGATAACAGGTTATCATTATATCCATTAAATATCTTTATATTTTATACCTTTTTGAAAGTACTATTTCAAATAAAAAATAAATGTACTCAGGATATCCTATTCAAGAAAGAAATTGATAATTATATATCTGATTGTCACACAGATGTACCTATAATTTTTTTTTATCAAATAAAAATTTATTTAGAAAAAACATTACCATTAATATCAATACAAATATAACCTGAATGTCTACTTTACCTTTTTTTGTTTTCTGTTTAATTTCCATAAATGTAAATTAATGCATTAGGTTTCTCCTGAAGGCAAGTACATTTTTGGATCCTCCCCGTCTGAGAATCGGCGCAAGAAACCCTCCTCCTCGCCGTCGACGCCCACCACGCCCACACCCCCATCCACTCCCCGCCAAGCACACACCCCGGCAACAGCACGCAAGATGCAGCAACCAGATGAATCGCCCAAGCTGCAACCTGTTACATCAATCATGCAACAATCCACAGCCCAGATACAACATGCACCACCACCACAGCAACAACAACGTCAGCAACAAGTACAACACCAACAGCAGCAACCACAACCACTGATTCAACATCAAATACAACCCCAAAGCATACAGACAAAGTCTATAAATAATATCAAGTGAGTATTCATTTATTTATTTAATTATGCAGAATGTAGTTGTGAATAGTAGTTTTACATCTTACTTAGATTAGAGTATATGAACTTCTTTAGTGCGATTGGTGGATAAATCCAACACAAGGAAATAGATTTTCTACTATCAGTTTCATATAGAAGCGGCCATTCGATTTATCTTATTATTATTTAAAAACAGATTTATACATTGTGAAGGTTGTTTCTATGGAAGATACATGCATGCATATCATGCCAAATTTCAGAATGAACCAAATAATGAAAACACCAAGTTGACACAAACCTTGTTGCAAAGGCATCTACAGTTAACTAGAATGGAGTTCAGTGAATTTTAACAAACAACCCTCTTTAACTACTTGTGGCATACTGCTTGAATCTCATTATAGGGTTATATTGTGCACCAACGTTATGTTTCACTTCTTACTTTGCTATTTCTGGCCTCAAACCCTTGAATCATCAGTTGTAGGATCAGAGGGGCATAAAAACTCAAAACAAATCATATCATAGCCAACGGATGTGGCCGAAGTTGCTGTAAGAATTGCCAGTTTTATCACAGTAAAATATTGTATTGCCAGTTTGTAAAGCGAGGACAGGTATTGAATTACAAATCAAACATATTTAGTAAATACTGTATTGTGTTTATTTTTCATACACCTTCTGTGGACATTTGATATGAATAACAATATTTTTCTTGTCTTATTTTCTAGGAGTGGAGAAGGACTGGTCAGATATTCCTTTGATCTAGAGGTGGATTATATTACAGAGAGATTAATTGGTAGGATTATATACTAGATTTCTTTTGCTATTTTCCTTTTATTTATAAATTTGTGTACAGGTCATCCTTTTTTAGTATGAGAATTAAAGTACATGAATAACCTCTCATATAAATCTTTAAAATGTATGGTAATATGTTTCCCATTCAATTCAATTTTTTAACTGTATTTATTCATTTACTTAGTATATTTGTCCATCTATATTTCCATATACCTATTTATCTATTTTTCTATCTGTCTATCTATCTATTTTTTTGTATTAAAAAAAAATTATATAGTAGGTTAGTTTCTGCATTATTTTTCATTTATTTACTTACTTAAACTATTCCAACTATTTATTCACGACTTCTGATAATTTTGTCTTCTAATTCTTCTAATGTTATTTTTAGAAGCCTGTGTGTAGTTTGAATTCAGTAAGAACATTTTACAAGACAATTTCATCAGTTGATATCACATCTGATTTTGTTCTTTCCCGTAGCCGTGTCTTTCCCATCTGGTGGGCTTGAGAACCAGTACCGTAGCAACCTGCGTGATGTAGTTCGTATGCTGAAGAGCAAACATAACAACAGCTATGTGGTCTTCAATTTATCAAGGAGGAGACATGATGTATCCAAGCTAAACCAAGAGGTGAGGATGATGGTAGTGGTGGTGGTGGTGGTGGTGGTGGGGGTGGTGGTGGTGGTGGTGCTGGTAGTGATGGTAGTGTTGGCGTTTCTGATGATGATGATAAAAATGATGGTGGTAATGATGGTGGTGATGATGATGATAATGGTGGTGATGACGGAGATGATGATATTGAGGATGGTGATACTGATGATAATGATTGTGTTGGTGATGATGGTGATGGTGATTATAATCATGGTGGTGAAGATACTGCTGATGAGGATGATGATGATGATTATGATGATGATGAGGATGATGATGATGATTATGATGATGATGATGACGATGATACTGATTGTGATGATGAAGATGATGGTGATGTTGGTAATGATGATGATATTGATGATGATGATTTTCCTAGGTACAGAGACGTTGATCATATTAGTGGTGGTGATTAGAAGCATACAAAAGGCTGTTCATATCTTACAATAATTGTGAAGTGCAATCTCTAAACTCTTCCTCTCTTTGTTACCACGAAAGGTGCGTGATTTGGGCTGGCCCAATGTCTTGGCTCCTCCTCTAGAGAGGCTTTGCAGTATCTGCAAACAGATGGAGACCTGGATGAAGGGCAACCTCAACAATGTTGTGGTGCTACATTGTAAGGTGAGTGAATTTTTCCCATTTACAACATCACTACAGAGCTGGGGTGGGGGCGTTTCCACAAAGCCTTTTTTCAATGACAAATGACAAAACAAATCAGTGACAAATCTGCTGATAACCAATCAGTAGCAAGGATTTCAGTAGCTTATAACAAAAACTGTTGTTTGTCACTAATGACAGGTTTTGTGAAACGCCCCTTGAAATAGGAAAGGTAATGTTTAGTGACAAATTGTTTGGCTCTTCAAGTGACTTATGACTGAAGAGACAATTTTTCCACACTCAATGGAGGGGATGACCATGAGAGCTGTGAGAATTCATTGACTTCAACACAGAATTAAAGCCCTTCTAGCTTGCCCTCAATGAAATAATGAATAAGAAGTAGGCAGAACAAAGGGAAAAGGATACTTGAGCTGTTATGTCATTAAATTCTCTTCAATCCTATTCTGTTTACATTGATTGACAGTGTAGGTCTTGGACCATTTTGTTCAAGTACTTTTGGCTTCATCCCTTCATGTTTATTTCAAGAATGATTACACCTGTCATTTTTTGTTTTACTTAGATACATTGTCATATTCTCTCAACGTATCATTCTTCTTATTTTCAGGGTGGCCGAGGGCCCATAGGGGTAGTGGTATCAGCCTTTATGAACTATTTGAGCATCACATCAGCGTAAGTAATATCTTTTTATCCTTTTTTTTCTTCTTGTACGTTGTTTTGTTGCATTCTATAAGGTTTACACGAAGCTGAAGGGCTTTCCTAGAGTAAAGTATCAGTATGTACCATATAACTATCAGTTTATAGGCAGTAGCAGCTCATATATCTGAGTTTAAATATTTATTTGGACATTTTCCTTCCTCCATTCTTGAGTAAGTATATCCCTATAGTGCCTCATATTGCCTTTTAACTTCCTTTTGGTTTCTCTCTCTTTCACCTCCTCTCTCCTTTTCTCTCCCTTCTCTACCCTAATTTCAATATCTTGCCATTCTGTCTCTCCCAATAATTCTTATTCTATTTGTGATCTCTTTCTTCTTCTATGAATTATCTTCTTTGATGAATATCACATGCCTAATACTTACTCTATGTATGATATTTACTCCAATCATTATTAAGTTTCTTTCTCTCTCTCTCTCTCTCACACACATACAGGAATGACTCGACCATGGACCGTCACGCTATGAAGAGGTTCCTGGATGCCAAGGGTTGGAGTGGCATGCACCCGTCTCAGATGCGCTACATCGATTACTTCTCAGGACTTCTTACCAACTCGATCCAGATCAACAGCTCGCCCCTCTTTCTCCATCATGCCGTCATCCATGGTGTGCCCAACTACGATTCTAACGGAGGTAAAGGGAAAAAGAATTCACAGTTTACTGTAAAAATCTGAGGAAGTATAGGTCAACTTCGTCGCGTGCTTTCTCAACTTGTTAACAATCTACTGTTGACCTAACCAGAAGCAGACCACGATAATGATGTTATAGAATCATGATTGAGATCTCCGTTCGTTCAAGCGATTTTTAGCGACCGTGAATCTGCAGAATCACGATACAAAACGCATCTTTTTGCAGCGTTTCATGTTTGCGTTTTTAAACACCTTTATTTTTACGACCGACAAAAAATTGCTTGAAATTACTTGAATGCAACCATGTTTTAAACTAAACGTGTTTAGTGTCGCTTGATCGCACCCCTAGGCTGTGTGCATGATGTACCTGCGATGATATTCTTCTGGATAGGTAATAAATTCAACCTGTTTTCTTGTTCTTTCCGTCAGGTTGCCGTCCTTTCCTGAGGATATACCAAGGCATGAGCCCTGTATACACATCTGGTGTCTAGTAAGTATTCCACTATTTATTTAATGAAGATGGTCACACTTTTATGGATATGACAGCTGATAAAATCAACTTATAAACTTAGATATAAGTTGTATGTCTGGCAGAAGGGTACAAGTGAAGAAAAAAAAATTGGTGGTGGGGGTGGGGGGGTTCATTTTTTTTACCTGTCTAGTTTTTACTGCTAAAGTTGGAATATTGCTGATAATGATGCAGATGATACATGGACTTAAATTTGTACATCCCATTGTCTGCTCATTTTTGTTGGGGGGATGTACTTTGGACCTGAAGGAACTATCTAAAATATATAGGATTATAATATTTATAATAATATTAATTTATAAGTGTGTGATGTCACACATTATTTTGTTCAATATTACATTAATTTTGTACCATTTCCATATCCCGTCTTTCATATATTACGGTAAGCTAAGTGATACACCTTTCTTTGTCCATGTTTTGTTTAGTGAAATGTGAATCCAGTTATATTAAACTAAATTCCTAATGAATTTGAAGAAATTAATATATTTGGAAGAGGGAATTTATGAATGGAATTTGTCTGTCCCTCGTTTTAATTCCAGCACCGTGCCAGAGGGAACAAGTCGCTTTGTGATCACACCACGCAGTGCTATTCCTCTACGAGGAGACATTCTGGTAAGTTTGAGGTGCTAAGACAGACACAGGCTACAACGATAACTCCTCCAATTCACCTCCCGTACCAAAGTCCTGACTTCAAGCTAATTGGACTAAACACCATGTAACCCTAACACTACACCAAACCTAAAACCCAATCGCAACCTTAACCCTAGTATTACATCTTTGACAAATTAAGCCAGGAACAAATATCACAAAATGGTTAAGGATCACCAGATTTGACTCATTACCACCATCAAGTATCAAGTTTATTTGTCTTCCAGAAATCACATGTAACAAAATATAATAGAGTATAATCATAACAGTACAATTTAGAATAAAGAAAGACGAGGAGACCTTGGTTGAAGCACAGCTTGTTAAGTTAATTAAGGCATGTTTATTTGACTCTTCTACTCATACAATTTACAGTTGAAGTGTTACCATAAGAAGTTCAGATCAACGACCCGAGACACAGTGTTCAGATGTCAGTTCCATACAACGGCAGTCATGGAGTATAGATTGGTCTTCCAAAAGCAGGAACTAGATGATGCTTGTACAGGTAAGATAAGAAAAATATATATATATTGTACAACATCATTACACGTATGGGATGATTTCTATGGTCTACGATAATGGTGATGATGATAATATTAATAATAATATGGATATTTATATAGCGCCGGTATTCGCCAGGCTACTGACGCTCATGGCGCTTTACACATACTACCCTGGTTATAGCCGAGCTGCCAAAGTAACCAGCGCTCAACATATCAGGTACCCATTTACACCTGGGTGGAGAGTGGCAAATGTACATTAACGCGACAGGACTTGAACCCCGTAGCTTGTTATCTGCAGTCGGGTGACTTATCCACTAGACCACAACACCTCTACATGATGATGATGATGATAAAGATGATAGGATCTTAAACATCCCATTCATTGACAATATAAATATTTCCCTGTGGTTATCATCTTATCCATTTTAGATATCACTGTCATCACTGTCAAATAACTGATTTTCAACTCCAGTTAACTTATATGGACATCGAATTCCCACAATTCACTAATTTTATGCAGTCAGCTTTTGAAAAACGAGAGAACTCTGATTTACTTTGGATTGAAATGCTATATGAAATATTAGCTCAAAAATCTCAGCCCTGGTAGAAAGTCAGCATTTAATCGTCATTGTTTTTTTTATCCCACAGATGCTAGATTCCCAGAATTCACCAAGGTGGAGCTGATCTTCTCTTCCACTCCCGATGCCCTTCACGGGAGTGACTACGTCTCGGGAGCCAGCTTCCCGTCTGAACACATCGATGATCCCCTCATCAGATGGGATTCTTATGAACACTTCAATGACATCATCGAAGGACCAGAAGGTATAAGCCACACCCCTTTCATTTGGTCTGCTCCTCTTTTTGTAGTTGTGCAATATGCATCAGGATACGGTATTAATTTGTGAGGTTGCAAGTCCATTTTTATTTGAGCATTTAAGGGTTCATATGCTCCTAATTCAGTTGAACCCGAAGCTGGGTCTAAATTCACATTTCATAAAAGGAAAACTTAGACTGCAATTTAACTTCCTTTGTTAACCTAATTTTGAATAAAGGCCTAAACCTTGCATTGGGTTTTAAATTTTAGTAGAAAATGCACCTAAGTGTCTGAGAGTAACAGCTGTTAGGGATACCTTTCATTGTAGCATTTGCAACAAAGGCTATAATTTCTCTTTTTAAGAGAGGTCATACCTAACAGTACCGTTGATGATATAGGCCAATTCATTCTGGGATTTCTTGGGAGGGATTAAAATGTTGGTTTTATTTACTTTCTGCTCTAGACGGAGGCCCTGACCTCAATGAAACATCTGGGAACAACAACAACAACATGATCCTGGACATCCCTCACAGCTCGGCTCCCGATGGCAGCCTTTACGCTCAGGTCAAGAAGTCCCCATCACCCGAGCAGTCACCGGTCATCCCGAGACTGACCAATGGAGACACCAATACGGCCCCCTTGCCGTATGTCCTTTCCCCAGACAAAGCCCCTCAGGTGAACACTTCGAGGGATGGAGGCAAGAGGAACATGGACTACCGGGAGAGAATGGCTCTGGATGAACTGCTCAAAGGCATCACGGGAGAGGACACAGACGGAGGCATTGTGGTCAATAACAACACACAGTGGAAGGCACCACCATCACCTGATATTAACACGGTCAGTTTAGTGACATCATGAAGTACACTTTGCAAATTTCTAGCTGAGGCTAAGATAGAAATAGTTTTGGGATGCAGCCTTTGGAGCAAACATTACATTATGTCATGAGAACATTATGACCATCACAACATAATGGATATAAGCGCTATATGAATAGCTATTATTTTAGACAAAAAGAAATTTTGTGTTCTTTGATGCCAATTTGCATATTTGGACCCTTATTTCTTATCTAATTTTCGTTGTGCGCCTCGGAATTGAAGTTCTCGATAGATGGCGCAATACAAATGCCTATTATTATTTTTATTACATTGATACAGTTTCCTCATTCTGAATTGTCATCTTCAGGTTCTCCACCATGAGCCAGTTCACACAAGACGTATTGTAAGCGTTAGTGAGGATCTCCGCCACGCTCCCGTCTCCCAGTCCAAGCCCAAGCCACCGCCCACACTTCAGGAGGATATCAAGGAAGAGTCTGCCGGTCAGGAGAATTCTTCACCATCCAAGAAACCAGTATCTAGGAAGGAGTCCAGTGAGGCTGAGAACCCCTATGCAGAGATCACAGATGCCATGCAGCAGAAGCTTCAGCAGAACCCTAACACCAACCAGAGTGGTCCACACCAGGAGAGGATCACACCGGTCGTAGTGACTAACCAGGAGCACTCAGCACCACCAATGATGAATGGAGGCACCAATATGCCAAGATCCGTTGAGCAGCACAATCCGACCTATGACATCACGCCCAAAGGATCAAAGCATGGGACAATGCAGAATGGTCATGCGACCCCGAATGGTCATGTGACCCAGAACGGACAGGTGGTCCAGAACGGACAAGTGGCCCAGAACGGACAAGTGAATCTAAACCCAGGTCAGGTGAACATGAATCCAGGACATATAAATGTTCAGAATGGACCAACACCTGTGACCTATAATCAGATGGTTCGTAACCCAAGTCCTGCCCAACCTTACATAGCACAGATGAATGGGCCTGTGGAGACCCCTATCATACCCAACTCAGCCAGTAGGGTGACAGAAAGGACTCCCAATTTTAATAGATTAGAAAATGGCCCCACATCGCCTGTGCACCAAAATTATGAGCCACGCCCATTGAGAGCCAGAGAGGATAGGTTCCAACTCCTGAGGAAAGACCCCAATGCACCCCAACAACAGCAGTACCAGCCTTCCACCCCATCCCCCTCCCAGGTAAGCCCTGTCAGCCCCACTGGGGAGGAGGAGGATGGTGGGCTTGGCTGGCTCAAGAGGCAGCAGGACAGGCTTCGTGAGAAGCGGGAGAGGGAAAACGGGAGACCCATCGTAAGGGAAGCGCCCGCAGAACCCATCAGGGCCATGCCCATCAATGCATCACCTGCATCACCTATCAGGACCATGCCTGTCAACGCATCACCAAAGTTGCGCGTCCGCTTTGAGGGCGATCTTCAGTCGGCGCCACCTGCAGTGTCCCCACCAATGTTCACCAGGAAGGATGAGCCTCCATCTTGGCTTGCCCAGCAACAGCAGAAGCTTCAAGATCGCCAAGGTTACAACATCACCCCACTAAACCAGGCTCCGGTGGTTGCCACAGAAACCACACCAGTGCAGAATGCGATCTATCCTGTACACGATCACTTGCTGATGACTGGACCCAAGGATGGCGGCGTGTCTGTACGAAGGGGCATTTCACCACCCCCTCTTTCTATCTCAACTGACTTGGAACGATCCATCAGCGAGCTGGGGCAGATGAACAGCGCCAAGCCGGCCCAGTCCTACGTCCAGCGATCGATCACCACCACGACCAGCCATGAATGGGAACCTCATGAGAGACAGCTCAACAGGCAGCTTTCCGATCTGACCCACGACAGGTTTCGTGACCCTGTGTTCCAGAGACCTGCCGTTGATCAGTCACCGAAGGTCCCTGCTACACCATCAACGCCTTATGATCCGGTTCCTCCAATACTTACCAATGCACAGCTGAGGAACGATGGGTAAGTGAAGGCAAAACCCATCTTGACATGGAGTTAAAAGCTTGATGATCAAAAGAACTATAGTTTGATTGACTAGATTTTAAAACTAAGTAATCTGTGACCCTTTAAGAAAAAACATTAATTTTGCAATTTGTTAATGATATACCATGAAAATCAACATTTGCAAATGTGTACTCTTGATGACAATGTTATAGATGTAATTGCTATTGGAGTTTTATCCTATTTACATGATGGGGTACATTTTCATGTGTTGCATTTTCCGTAAATGGAAGAACACAATACTGATCACAATGTTTGGTTTTAACTGGTTTTACTGGTGAAGGAAAAAGAATTAATTACTGATGTCTGTTATGTGTGCCACAGGTTTTTTTTTCTCTCAGAGTCATCATGGTTTAATATGTTCATGGTTTTATTAATATTAACATCATGATCGATGCATTCTTCATATGTAATGGGTTGATTGTTGATTGCGTTTGCACTGCATTTTTGCACCAATGACAATATTTGATGTGAATGAAATGAGATAACAGCTACCCAAAATATGGCACTATGACTTACATTCCTTGGTTTATAAAAAATGACAAATCATTCAATTGGACCCATTGAAATCTGTTACTCATAAAAAAAGATCATATATTTATGTTAGAAGTATTGAACTACTGGTATTATAGATATTTAGCTGTTATATATGTTCTTTCCACCATGTAGAGGATATGTATACCAATCCTGTGTCCTCTGATGGTGATCATTTTACATTCTATCCTTTGACCTGTTCAACTAAGATCATGGGGTATTTACATTTACATATTGGGTGTGTTTGTAATAACTCATTGCATGAAAATATGATATAATGGTTACACATTCATAGCATGACGGTTAGGTATTTTCTAATGATACTGCTACTTGGGACTGATGGATTATAATATATATTGCTCAAAGTGTCTATAGTATTTATTCATTATCTCTTGGGGGTAGGGTAAATACTGAAGATCCTGGACATTCCAAAGAAATTAGTGCGTTCCCCCCTCATTTGTTTTGGAAAAAAAGGCAATGATATATGTTTTTGAATAAATGATGACATCTGGGGACTCTGCTTCTTACTTCAGAAACATCAAAAATCATTTTGTAAAAACTGGAAACCTGTCCACAATCAATTTGCTTTCAAGGGTATTCCATCCTTTTATATTTTGACTTTATTGCTGTTAGTCTGTCCTTGTGTTCACATTGTTTTAAAATGGAAAAATAAATGAATTGAATTGAAAAATAAAAATACAAATGATTCTAGTTTGAGAAAAAGAATAAATCAGGGAAAAGGAACAGTACATTTCAAAAAGCAAACGACACATGCAAATAATGAATATAATCACACAGAGTACATCTTTCCAAACTTTATGCAATAGGATCACAAATGATCAGTCCATTTCTGCTATGAGGGGATCTTCATTAGTATGTATGTTGACAATGACAGTCTCAAGTAGCATGATTATTCATTAACAGATTGATTTCTTGTCTGTTCACATGGTGTTTTTAACATGGTATGATCCACTAACCTCTTCCTTTTAATCTCTGCCTTCCTCCATATTTACTCCTGTTTGTTGGTGTTTTCTTGGTATGTGTCTGCCTACGATATATCCATACATCTACCAAACCTTCACTACCACCATAGCCATAGCAATTGCGCACAAGAAGAGAGACGATATCAGTCGAGGACAGAACTTGCCTCAAGGGTTGGTAGTGTACCATTTACAGAAACTCCTGTACATGCCAGTTCCGCAATGAAATCGGATATGTTGTACAGTAGTAGCGTACCGGTGAAAGTCACATCACAGGTTTCCGACGTCAACTCTTTAACGCCTTCAGTTGATTCTGGGTACAAGTCCTCATCGTACCAGACATTGGCATCGAGTCTGTCGGGGATCAGGCCGCAGGAAACTAGTTCTGATGTGACAAAGTACATAGGACAAGATGGCTCAGAGACCACGATTAGAAACACCACAGAGCGTAGGAAGAAGACGGTCCAAATCGAAGCAGTTCAAAACAAAGACGGGTCCTTTCATTATCCTGCTATTCCTGTTACCCAGTGGAAGGGTGATTCTGGTAGCAAAGCGATAGAACAATCATCGTCATCGCAGCATCAACCTAGAGTTAACATCCGGGTCAATCCTTATGAAGAGGTTGATAGCTTTCTTCCAAGGCCAGGCGATAGTTCAAAAACTTCCTTAAGCCTTCAGAAGCAAAGCGATGGACAGTCTTCAACCATATCCTCAGGAAACTTGCGCTCTCCAACATCTGCCTTTGTACCTCTCACTGTCTCCACATCCATGGGAGAGCATCTCTATGATACCTCCATACACTCCTCTTCTTCCTCCTCTTCTACTTCATCCATACCAACTGCTTACTATTCTCATCACCATAGAAACAATCATAATCCTCATCACCAATCTCAACGTAACCCTGGTAGTGGTAATCATCCTGGTAGCGGGTATCATCCTCATAGTAACCAATCACAACAGTACATCCACACACAACAGTCTTCCAGTAACAACTCACAACAATACCAGTCTACCCCCCAAAAGGGTTCCTCTATGCACCCCTCCCATGTAGGGTCTAGGGATTGGAACTCACAACAATACCAGTCTACCCCCCAAAAGGGTTCCTCCATGCACCCCTCCCAGGTAGGGTCTAGGGATTGGAACTCACAACAGTACCAGTCTACCCCCCAAAAGGGTTCCTCGATGCACCCCTCCCAGGTAGGGTCTAGGGATAGGGAAATTGAGTCCTTCTCCCATGCATCTGATACAAGCTCAAGGGAAGTGTCAAACCAACCAGAACTTACCCCTTCACAACACTTGCTGAAGTCAGCATTCCGAAAAGCAGACTTCCTTCTCTCTCCATCAAGTATACCAAGTCTTTCAAGACCCATCCCCATCCCTATCCAAAATGAGCGACCAAAAGTCAGTTTCCATGACCAAAGAGAAGAGCGTGGGTCCGGATTGCCCACAGGTAGCTTCCAAAGGGTCCTTTCACCTGAGGTGGAACAACCACCAAGGGCCTCCTCTGTACCTCCAACTCTTCCCTCTTATGATTGGGTCATGAACCGGATCAGGGAGCTCAGAAGGGGCACTAATAATGTTAACCAAAACAAAGGTGTGAGTTCCAGGGGACATTCAAGTGACAGGGCTGGGGAAAGCAAGTTGGATAGCAGCCAGAAGGTTGGCAGTAAGGTTCACTTTGACTTGCGAAATGAGGTGATATCCAGCAGTCTCACTCCGAGGGGTCATGTCACAAATCAAAGTAAGACGAATGTAGTCCAGCCAATCCCTCAACGCCCAGTGAGACCTCAGTTTGAAAATTTGGCAACCTTACCCCCTAAGGGTAACACCCGTAGTAGGACTCCACAAGAGTCCCAAAAGCACCAGACCAATAACTTACGTGAGATGGTTTCCAATAATGTTCCTAACAGGAGAGAGGAGATAGAGCGCTGGAATAATTACGGGTATAGCTATGACAACAGTTCTATGCAAGAGACTGGTCAAACATTGCCAGGATCGACTCCTGCATCACAGAGCTTCGTTCCAACCAGTCCTATGCAACAGAAGATGGATGGCGAAAGGAGTCCAGTAGGACGTCATTATCATATTCCAGAATCACGATTGCCAGATTATCAACCTTACGAGCAGCAAACCGATCAGCAGCCGACTCAAACGGAGCGCAAAGTGCGGACGTTAAACAAACAAACCCTGCATGTGGAGTCCTCTAACCCATCTCAAAGTGTGACTTTTAACACTACCCATCCCCCTCTTTCCTCCATGCATGGAAGCACCCCTCCCCAGGAGCGAGTCTTCACCCGTAGCGTGAGCAACTCTGGCCTTAATGAACTTGAGACTAACAATAACAACTCCAGCGGAGAGGATGCCTTCAGTAGTCTTGACGATGCTGTCAAGATGCTCTCTCACTGGAGTAATGAAATCCAGAAACTCAGCGCCCCTTACAAATCACCATCATCGATTGACGCTAACCATAACACGCATGCCTCACTAGACACCAGTGCCATCCTTTCTCATCATCAACTCAACAACAACAACCAATCAGATGACAGGATTAACCCATCTCACTTTCAAACCCACCAATCCAACGGCGGGTACCATTACACATCTCAAACATTGACCAATCACAGACCTCAGGCTACGTCCACGCCCAGAAAGAACTTTGATGAGGTGGATCTGCACATTGATGAACCAACAGAGGTAGACAACATACCAAAAGGGTTGGTGGCGGACAGATCTCCAAGTGAGTAGTTTTATTTTTCCTGTTGTCTATTTCTTTACCTTTCTTTCACTCTTCACTCTCTTTCTCTTTTATCTTCCTCTTTTTTTCTGTTGATAGCACTTTTTTAATAATTGCTTTAATGTATACTCTCTATCCCTCTCTCTTTCTCTTTCTCTTCCTCTTTCTCTTTCTCTCTGATGGCTTCTATTGGCTCCAATGGCTTCTATTGGTAAATCAATAGTGATCAATCAAAATCGATTTTGGCAACTGTCCACCAAAAAAAGGAAAATTCTAATCTCAATTGCATTAACTTCATCACATAGATCACTTGAAGTGAGTTTAAGAACTTTTTTAATAATTGCTTTAATGTATACTCTCTATCCCTCTCTCTTTCTCTTTCTCTTTCTCTTTCTCTTTCTCTCTGACTCTCTGTCTCTCTCTCTCATGAAAAATCAGTTTTTGAGCTTTGAAGAAGTTATCATCTTAAATATAGTAGATGGGTGTCTTTGGAAATAATTTGTTATCACTTCATTTCGTCGCTATTTTCACGAAGTGACGGTAAATCGTCACGCAAATTTTATGCGATTTTCCTCACTACCATCACTTCATGAAAATTGGGACGATTTGGGAATTTTATGTCTTCTTTTGTGTATGGGTGTTTTCAATTTTGTCTCTGTTTTTCTGTCGGGATAGATTTTATGGACAGGTCGCCCCCGGCTGCCCAGACCCGCCCACCTCGTCGCACCAACAACCAGTCCGGGTACGACTCTGATACTGGTATCCAGCAGTACTACCGCCCCCCTCGTAGGCGCAACTTTATTGACCCTGGAGCAGAGGTCTGGCTTCAAAACCCCGGTGGACTCCCAAGGAAGGTTTGTCAGTGTGCTCTATCTTCATTGCTCTCTTACTCTTATTTATTTGTCACTTTCTGTCTTCTTTCTTTCTTTCTCTCTCTTTCTCTCTTCCTTTCTTTTTGTTGTTCTTTCTTTCTCTCTTTCTCTCTTCCTTTCTTCTAGTCGTTCTCTCTTTCTCTCCGTGCTGCCATATTCCTGAACTATTCTCTTTCCCTTTGCCTTAGTCCTTATTTTTCTCCCCCTGTATCTTTTTCTATCATTTTTCACTCACTCCCTCTCTCTCTGTTTCTCTCTCTCTCTCTCTCTCTCTCTTTGTCTCTTTCTCTCTCTCTCTCTCTCTCTCTCTCTTTTTGTCTCTTTCTCTCGCGCTCTCTCTCTCTCTCTCTCTCTCTCTCTGTCAGTCCTCTGACTCCTTGTTCTTTTTCTGTGCTTGCCTTGTGGTCTTTTGATACCCTTCAGATTGAACATTTTAGGTAAGGAAAAGTCACTGTCCTTCCTATCAGAACCATACATTGTGTAATGCCTAATTAATACAGACTCCTTGTATGCAAGGTGACAATGAACTTTTAATATGCCCCATCTTCCTTAATCTCCCAGGAGACTGAATATTGGAACCGGAAGGATGGACTGAAGTCTAAAGAACCTCCAAAGGAGTATGACCTGAGTTCATCCAGCGAGAGCATCTCTGGTCCCAAGACACCCAAGTTCCCTGTCGGTCCCCGGGCTTACGCCAACATGACCAAGACCTTCATCGTCAATACTGGAGCGCCACCGCATGGTGAGATAGGAAAGGCCTTGCCGCCCCAACTGCATGCCGGCTATCACCCTGGTAAAATCATATATACTCTTTCCATTTAGTGCTGTAGTGAGGGAAATTCGGTTAGATCAACAATGAAAGACCATAGGCAAGGGATCTTCAAATTTTACTTTTGTTTTAGTTTTTTCTTTCATTTCACAATAAAACAGGGTGGTGGGGGTTGGGAAAGGGTTATATTAATGATATGAGACAGCCTTGATTGTAATGAAAAAAAAAGCATGTCTGCTACATTGCTATTATATCTTGTGAGCATGAAATGATGGTTGCATCTTGGTAATTTCAATTGCTCTATCTAAATCAGGTATAATACTAAACCATTAGTCCAGACTACTCATTTTAATAACTAACATGACAGGTCATCTGTAGATTGGACAATGACCTATATTACTTGTGATATTGTTGTTGTTATTATTTTTTGTAATGCACATTTTTAATTAAAATTCATGCCAGGAGAGATGAGAAATGTACATGATCTGCAGGAAGTTATGCAGGAAGAAATGGACTATGATTGACAGTCATTTACAATATTTTTAAGGGTGAAAAGAATAGCTGTGAAATCTACAACAGCATAAAATAAGTAAAGATGAAACTTACAAGATAGCTAGTATGTTTCTAGAAAGCTATGTTGGAATTTACTACATGTTTGCACCTGGAAAATGTAGGTTTCTATTCTTAAAGTTATTTATTAAATAACCTGTTTGAAGTGAGCTGTATTCTGTATCTGTATATCTTAACTACCATGATTTTCATTGCACGTGCTATGTCTTACTATGTCTTTTTGTTTCTTAAAGGGTAGGGGAAAAGTGGTTATCCTATGTGGATTGATTTTGGGGTTTAAAAGGGTCAATGAATGGGTCATCAATAGAAGAAAAGAAAAAAAATCCAGTTATAAATCTGTAGCAGAAGTTTAACTAATATTACAGGGAATAACAATTATTTACAAGACTTGAATAATGAGGTTTGGGGGCCTAGAAGAACCACTAACTGAAAAAAAAACTGTTCATCAAAATTCATTGAAGTACATTCCATTGCTTTAGGTGAGAACATTAGAATGAGGAAATAAAAGATTTTCTCGAAATCAAATACATTTTATATGGTTATTTTACGCAGCAATTTTTTTTTAGTCGAGTCATTATAACGGTATTCCCAGCGCATACATCATATCGTCTGTGTCCAAACAGATGATATAATAATTTATATACTATACATAACATCATATATACTTATCATGGTAAATGTGCATATGCATCATGCATGTTCATTTTACAGTATATATAGCCAAGATACATTACAATATTTCACAATTTTTGTTGGTTTCTAAATGTGTAGTTTTTTAATTACTACAGAGAAAAAATCATGCTACAAGTGAGGTAAGATGATAAGATTTCAACTTTCAGGCACAAGAATATGGTTGGTTAAAAGTGTGTAGGTCTATGATTGTCACTGGCATTTCATATCAGAATTTTCCTTTACAATGTATAAAAACAAAACAACTGCAGTCTATCAGTTACCTGTATTTTGACATTTGCCACTATTGTTCGTTGATATTAAGACACAAAAGAAAGGAAAAATATCAATATTAGTTTGGGGTAGGAAGTCATCATGAGTAAAAATGGATATATCTAGAGTATGATGTTACAAGGAAGAGATTTGTAAGTACTTACAAACCATCATCAGTATTTCATTTTAAATTTTCCCTTTACCTCCACCCTACAGGACCTGATCAGCCGCTCCCTCTGCAGCGAACCATGCATCGCCAGGACAGCTTTGAGATCCCGCCCGTGCCTGAGTCTGCACCCCGACGCACGCCCACCGCCGAGGTGTACTCCCCTCCCCCTCCACCACCAACAGCTCCTGCCCCCGTTCAGGAGCCCGCCAGGGAGACCCCCCAGCCCATGTACTCGCAGAAGAGGGTGATCACCGTGGAGCACAGGATGGAGCCTAACAGACAGCCCCAGGAGTGGACCCCTACCCCAGCGGCTCCTAGTCCAGAGCATAGGTACTACACACCGCCAGCCACTAGGCAAACTCCTCTGGGAGATGTAAGTATATAGAGGAAATAGGTTGATTCTTGTATGATGATTTCCTAAATTATGTCATGTTCCTTCGCCATTTATGATTCTATCCAAATTGTTCTTTTTCATTTTTGAGTACCGGTATAAAGCCTATTACAAAATGATGTGGTAAAGATCTTGATAAAGCAGCCATGGCTGCATGCAATGAGATATCAATAATATAATGCTTAGCACATTTCTACATGTGTAGCTAATGTAACGCACAAGTAAGCGAGAAAATGTAGGGTAATATTTACCCCCACAACATTGTCTCTTGCTATTTATAATATGATTTGTCATAACAATCTAACTGGGGAACATTATTCAATGATACACATTAAGGTAATCATTTATAACAAGGACGGTCAGTCATAATTTATGAATTTAACAAGGACGATGCTGACAACTATGATGATTATGTTAAAGTTAGTAATGATGTATAAATATCAAGACATCAACGATGTAATCATCTACATATCGTAGCAATAGCTTTAGGGTAGAGACCAAATGTTTTGAATATGTACCAAAATGCAAAACTACCTTGATTCTCCTGTTTTGCTGACTTTAGCTCCCCTGCTTATATACAATTCAAGACTCTGCCAATGATTATCCTAAAAGCTAATGAAATTCCACTTGACTAGCTGTTTTGTGTTGTTATGTTAGGAGCCACTCAGGCAACTGGAGTACCTGGAGAGTGAGCCATGGATGGGCCGTCAACCCATCTTGCATTCTCCTCCTCATCGTCCCAACTCACCAGTCGAGATAACGCCCTGGACGCCTCCTGTCGTTACCAACACCATGTCTTCAACCGGTCCTATGCATGTGAGTTTACCTAAGTACAGTCAAACCTGTCTATAGTGACCGCCCAAGGGAAACACAAAAAGTGGTCTTTGTAGACAGGTTCCTTTAGTACATGAATAAATGAGAAATCGTTTTCAAGGGAAACAAAAATTGTGGTCTTTGTAGACAGGTGGTCACTAAAGCAGGCTTGACTGTAATAGCATTTTCATTCCATCTCGTAGTTTTGAAGTTTGCCAATAGTTACAGAAGGTGTGATGGCTCAGTGGTAGAACAGTTGTCTCGTAACCGGGAGGTCCCGGGTTCGAAAACATGTTGATGCGCTATAGTGCCCTATGGTAAGGCATTTTAATCCTCATTACCAAGTCCCTCGGAGAGGACTTAAAGCTGCCCATTCCCTGGTTTGCTTACTTCAAGCACACACATGCTTTCTTAGCAGTCGGGTAAAACAAACCACCCAGCCAACTGGTATGTTTTCTGATCCACAGATCAGCAACCGTCTTCCGCTTTCTTGCTCCATCTGATCAGCCACTAGATCATCTTCACAATGATCTTGAACAAGATCTGGGCATTGTTTCATAAAACTTGTTATCAATAACAAATGCTTAAATTATATAACAAATGCTAAAATTCTATGACAAATTTGCTCCCAGCCAATCAGATGCCATGATTTCAGTAGCTTATAACAGTTATTGTAACTTGCTATTGATCACAAGTTTTGTGAAACAGGGCCCAGTTCCACATTTAAGTTACCCTCTAAAATATGTTTATTCTGCTACATTAATTGTTATTGTTTGAGCAAATAATGTTACCATTTGTGATTACTTATGCATTTAAGTATACCTTCTTCTCTATTGCATACACATTGCACATGAAATCAGCTGAATTATATTTTAAACTTCTCTTTTCTAAACCCAGACGGTAAGCAACGGTGTACCTCAGACGGTTACAACGACCCAGTGGAGACGGGAGATCACCCATCAACAGCAACCCATAGAGATCACTCCTATTACTAGAGATGTTGCAGAAGAGGTGGAAGCCAGAAAACCAAGGAAGTGAGTTATGACCCTTTTCTTCTAAAACACTCTCGTGTCATCTCCCCGTTCCATATATGATATCTGATTCCTGGAAACAGAAATTTACATTCTCTTCTCCTTCAGTTAAACCTGAAGCTGGGTGTAAGTTGTTTCGAACAAAAATAAAAATTTAGACCTGCAACTATCTTCTTTTGTTAACATCGACTTCAGACCAAGCTTAAGCACACTGTCGGGTATGAATTTCAGTGGAATATTGGGCCTTATATGGGTCTTTATATTTAGTATAAGAATATTTCACAACATATCAAAGTTAACTTTTAAGGAACACCTAAATGTGACTGTTCAAGCTTGCCGTTGGTTTTATGAATATTTCTGTCAGAATTAAAGTAATTTTAAATAAAAATGAAAACTGGAAAAAAGTTTTAAACATGCCTTCATATTTAAGGCTAGAGTTTTGCTGTGCAGCGTCAAATATTCTGCAATTTATAGTTGTGTAAACAGAAAAATAAATGGTGTGTGATTTTTGTGTGACATGCATAAAGTAATCATTATGCTTCATACCATTATAGCTATAGCTATGCCTAAAGCAGCATTTTATTATATTCTTGTTGCTTACATTTGTGCTTTCAAGCCTTCAAAAGTAAAAAAAAAAAAAAAATATATATATGTATATTTGCTGCCACTCGCTTCAATTTTTATTGTTTAAATGTATTCACTCATATATGTATTGTATCATTGTTAAATTGTTTATTATCATACAATATTTCACTGTTGAATTGATTCACGCTTCACAAAAGAATTGTTTTGCACATGTTTACTGTTGCTTTGAGTGAGATTAGTCACTGTGGCTCAGTGTTAAGATCACTTACATTAGAACAGCAAGATCCCATGTTCGAAAGGGGGATGGGGGCTGGGGCTGCAGTGGCCCCTTAAAAAAATAAATTCCTATATTCAGGCAAACACTCACCCCTTAATTAGGGGGTGAGGTGGTTTATTTGTAATTTTATTATCTAATTATGTATATTTTCATCATGCAATTACTTCTTTTACTGTGAAAACACTTTTTATGTGTTAAGTTACTTCACTTGCTCCCAAATTAAAATGGGAAAGTTGATATTAGGGCAGGAAAAGTCAGCTAACATGATGACATATTGCCACTTTGAAAGAAAACTACACTTACATGCATCAACGTAGTGCAGCAACGCCCTGTCCTTATAAAAAGAGGGAGATTGTAGCCAGATTATAACATATCAAGAAACTGCATTTGCTTAAATGTCTTGATTTATATCCTCAGTCTTGAACCTCCTGTAAGTCTTGTTGAAGATGTGATGGAACCGCCTACAGTCTCTCCGTAGGTCATCTCATAGAAAGTCATATTTTGAATGTGACCCCTACCCTACCCCCCCCCCCTTCCTTGTTCAGAACAAGCCTCCCCTCCCCTCATTACCCCCACAGCCTCGACCGAACTCTTTTGATTTAGAAGCTGTGTTTTTTGTACCATAAATGGCATTGACCATGTTTCACCCTCTTTTAATCTACCCCCCCCCCCCTTGTGTGCTTTGCAGTGAAGTCTCTGCTTTAATACCCTCTCTCTACTGTTTTCAGTTTTTACTAACTAAATAAAGGAAAATCAAATCAAATCAAATCAAATCAATTTATTGAAATAGGCTAAGAAATATGAGACTGAAATAGTGTACCCCTCTCCCAGAAAAAATATCAGTATTCGTTTTGCATGTTTATATGCAGTGTGTATGAATAATACTTATGTTTGAAATTGACAAATGGTATTTAAGAATCCAAGAAGAAAAGTTTATTTTTGTATTGATTCACATCCAGAATCTTTAGAATTCGGCTCTTTTCTTACAATTGTAAGAATTGTCAATCATTTTTTATTCCACTCATCAACTGCAATATCACAGTTTCTATCACAAACAAGACATTGTTTTAATCTTTATTTTACTTACTCCTTTTTTTAAATTCTGAATCCTTTAATTTTTCCGTCAATACATGTATACTGTTAATATTTTAATTCAAGAACTGATTGCTAATTTGATTTTTTTTTAATTTATATATTTTTTTTATTGAAGACTCAGTACTTACCTTTATGTTTAAATGGATGTTCTATTGTGATTTTGAGCTTTTTATGTTACTAAGCATTTTTGCCAATATGTTGTGATTTTGTTATTGTAGTTTACAATCTACTCATCCTTGATCATTACAGAAGATACATACAGAATTAAACATTCTAGATTTCCAATTTATAATACTATTACAAAGCAGACTTTTACTAGGTATTTCAAGTATTTATGCCATCATTTTCCTTCCAGAGACCACAATTAATCTATAATTCAACTGGTCTGGCATCACACAGAGTTTTCACACATGGTTTAAGGCTCAAAAATTTGATTAACTTTCCATATAATCCTCTTAGGTTGCATTGTTGAGCTAACAAAATCATTCACAAGAAGAGGAAATTGTACATAAAATGTGTAGCCTATATAGAATGTGATGGAAAGAGAAAACTCTGTAACTATTAGGATATGTTTTAACACAATTTATTTTGTTTGTTTGTTAACTTTGTTTCCACGGAACTGCAGTTGTGTACATCTACAAGTCATTTCCGTCTAAAAGATTTCTTTTTGTGTGTGTGATTATTTATATGTGAAATGTTGCTTTCGCATGATTTGCCTAATATTGTCATGTCATAATTTTTGGAAAATAACATGCTATGTGACTGTTGACTTGATTTCAAATTCTTCATGATCTGTAGATTTTATAAGTGATTAAAAGATATATTTCATGTTTTCACTGATGATCATATCTGAAGTGGGATGAGCTTTTGATCCAGAGAGAAATCTTCAGCATTGTCAAAAATTGCCAACTGTCGCAAGGATATTATAAAGCTTATTTAGTTTGTGACATTCAGTTGACTCTGTTTTACTCATTGATACCAGAGCAATATTGGGAATGAAACTGATATTTATCTATCTGTTTAACTTCTATGCCTTCGTTGTCAATTCTAAGATTTATTATGCAATATATTTTTTCAACATGACAGTAAATTATTGCAGCTGCATCCTTTCAATTTAATGAGATTTAATTTGAGGTGCCTTATTGAAGAAAAAAATTAAAATATCTGTAGACCTTGATGTTCAATCATGTCCTTATTTTTTCATCAACATTTTATTCCCATTATCTTCCAGGGTTGTTGAAGCAAGATTCACCCCTCGCTATGTGCGGGAAGTCAATGCTGCTCCCCCACCCTCCCAGCAGGCACCCCTACCCCAGATGGCCAGTACCCCAACCCAGCCCAGGGTGATACAATACCAGGAGCAGCCACCCCGCCCCATGGCTCCGGAGCCCCCTATCACAGTGGTGCGGCTCCACCCTGTAGAGCTTGGTCCGATCCAGGTGGTCCCTATCGAGGCTCAGGTCATGGTTGACAGGCAGGTTCAATACCCGGTCCAAGACACCACACAGCAAGGTAAAAATTACCTTAGATAGAATCCCTATATTTAAAAAGTTACCCAACATTTTCTACAGCAGCATTTGCTCTGGATTAAAGTTCTATGGTTATGGTTCAGGTTGCAATTAGATTTTTGGTTGGGTTTAGGGTTGGTTTTAAGGTTAGGGTTAATGGTTGGGTATAGTGTTTGAAGAGATGTTGCATCGAGCTCAAGAAAAGCGGGTGCTGCTTCAAACGATCAGAGAGAGACAGAAGAAATGGAATGGAAAGAAGAAGAGTGGAAGACCTCCTACAGGCTTTCTAGATGAGTTAATCGCAGAATGTGGATCAGCAGCATATGAAATGCTGAAACGAATGGCTCAAATCAAAGGTACTTGGAGAGACACTTGATGTAGAATTCTGATTGGGCCACTGGAGCTGTCATAAACTGACAGATCACTATTGATGATGATGATAGTGTTTGGTCCAGAGGTGAAGTTATAAATTGTAGGAAATTGACCATGTAGCATTTATCAATGGAGTCATAGGACTGTTTTGATACTCAATGGGGTGCAGCATGGTCTATATGATGTATCTTAGTACCCTGAGGAGGAGGATTTATATTGTTTTCTGCTGTCTATTAATTTTTTTACCCCTCATCCCCAGGTGCACCTGTCCAGGCACCAGTCAACAGTCAACAGTACCAGGCTCCACCAACACAACTCCAAGAGAGTGTGGCACCCCCTCCCTCATATGGTTCAGTCATGGCCAGACCTCCATCACCTAGTTTTGGTGTTATGAACAGCTCTGCCCCTCAAGTCTCGCATGGTGTTGTCCAGAGCCCACCTTCCTCTGTGTCTTACGAGACAGTCCCTCGTGCTTCGGCACCCACGTCTTACTCCACCGTGCAGCAGGTCTCACCCCCGCTGTCCTATGGAACAGTCCAGGGCACTCCGCAGCGGGCAGTGATGACCAGCCCCGGCCAGACGTCATCTACCATTACTCAGCAGAGGATTGAGGTGCGAGAGATCACCCACACCGAGAGCATGCCTGTATCGCACACCCCTCAGCAACCGCAACAGCAACAGCCACAACTTCAGCCCCAGCAGCAGCAACAGCAGCAACAAGAACCACTAATCCAGCAGCTGTCTCAGCAACAGGTTCAACAGGACGTACCATCACAACCAGAACAAGCACCGGTGTCGCCCGTCGAGCAGCCATCGCCAACACCCAACGAGCGCCTGCTCAACCAGCCTAAACCACCGGTGCAGTACCCGACGTTCAGCGATAGACACCGTAAAGCTGCTAAGGGTCCTGCTGATGACTCGCTACCTAACGGTGGTGCAGGATACAGGACCATCTATGACAACAAGAGACAGAGGTCTTCACTTGGCAAGTAAGTCAATGTTCCATTCCTACTTTTTCTTTGTAAAATGCAATTGAAAAATGCTTTTCCACAATGCTGAGTCGATTCTTTCAAAGCTAAACATTATGAAATATTTGTTGTTCCATTGTTTCCTTTTTCATGTAATTGCTTTAAATTATATTTTAATTGCATATATAGTGACATATAAATGTAGTCAATACATTTAAAGATGTATGCATTAGAGCAATTAGGGAAAAGCAAAGTGATAATTTTTTATTGATTCTAAGCGACAAGAATTTATTGTTTGTAGCATGAAAGTATTGGTCGAAAACATTGATCTTGTCTTGTCTTTAATGCTTTCATTCCAAATCAATTATGTATATTTTTAGGTGAAATAGGTTATCTTTTTTTTTTACTAATGCCTGACCGATTACAATTTTTACTTTCGACTGATTAATTAAACCTTGAACAGCTGATGGAGAATACTGCCTTCTACGTCCATGAAATCATGATTACCATTCTGCATTCTCTTAGCTGTATGTCTGTGATTATCTTGCTGGCAACTAAAGGGGGCAGCATTCACTTTTAGACCACAGAAACTGCATGTAATATTGATGTCTCTCTCTCTCTCTCTCTCTCTCTCTCTCTCTCTCATGTTGTGAATCTCTCTCTGTTTTTTTTTCTCTCTGTCATCCTTTCCACTCAATTTCTCCTTATCTTTATATCCATCACATTTGTTGCTATGACAATAGCAAACGTTTGATGATCTGATAACAATTTAATTATTGTCATAGTGGAAATTAACGTTTGCCTCTTATAAACAGAACTTTATTAACATAATATACACATCACAATGTTAGCCTTTATTTAATATGATTTCCTGTATAAGGTATTGTGTAGAATGGAGAAATACTTTTTTGTACGTTGTCTTTGTTGGTCTAGTTTTCTGGCTTCTCTGACTGGCGTGCTGAATACTTTCTTTCAAATCATGGATTCACTTAGAGGCTTGATCCATTTTTATATGAACAGTTAGTTGGATTTTTTTTCTCACTCCAGATTACTGAAATCATATTGTCCCTTGAATTTACTTGCTCCAATTCTACCCTGAAATACAGTATTGTAGCTAGCTAATGCAAACCTAGCCAAGTGAGATAAAAATGAAGAAGTATGATTACCACTTAGGCTAAGTCTGTTACTAAATTAGATGAATAGATGGTTTCAATATATATGGTAGAGACAACGATCTTTAGTTCATACCCTAAATAAGGCCTCTGGGTCCCTTCCTTTTAATATTATTTCAAGCTACACCAACGTCCATGCTAACTCAAATATTAACCCTTCAATTAATCACCTTGACACAAAAAACCTGGCCCACTGATCAGATCATCTGCACCAACACTTGACATTTTAGCGGTCAAATTTCAGATTTTGTTTCCTCGCTCTCAGTCACACACTCTAAGTCAATATTTGAGAGTTGGTCCCTCTTTTAATAAGGAGTGTATTCAATGATTAACCTCGCAATTGTAGCTAGAGTTAGAGTTATTTATGGTATCTTTGAAGGAGGATTTGTTTGAATTATGTAATACACTCTCCATCTTAAATGTAATACATCAAGGAGAAATTCATCAGACCCGCTCGCTCGTTTCCTTCTCCATTTTCTCTACGTGCCCCTTATGTTTGTTTTATTTCGCCTTATGCAGCATGATAAATCTGATCAAGTTTTCTCCTGCTGTTTGGTTGTCTTGTATGTTTATCTTGAAAAGACATTAGGCCGGCAACTCTATGTTAAGCTCTTTTGGAACTCAACCTTCAGATAAAATTTTGATCACTTCACTTTTCTCGCTTCAGTAATTCGTGCATTTTCTTTTGTTCGCCTTCCTCATGATATCCTAATTTCCAATGTTGATCCTTAAGATAAATTTTCTTCTTTTCCTTCTTGATCATCCCTTAATTTATAATTTTCTTATTACATTATTAAGTTCTCTTCTTCAAATTTCCTCATCAAATTGTTTATTCTAGATTTTTTATAAAATAAATGTTTTGTTATTTATTTATTTTTTGATTTTTTTTTTTTTTTTTTTTTTTTTTTTTTTGGGGGGGGGGGGGTCAATGTTTTTTGTTTCCTCTGTAATTCTCCACCCTACCCCCAATAATATTTGCTGCACAGGCTCTTTGAAGTAGAGTACATCAGGTCAGTTTGTACAGTGGACACTAAATGTAATTATATGGTGTTGAGCAAAGTCCAACAGTTATAAATGTAGCAAAGTAATTACAGGCGAGTTGTCAAGGATCATATGTGGACCCAAAAAAAGGAGTTGACAAGTTAAAACATGAAATACTTGAAGACTGGGGATTACCTCATGTATGATTATCCAGACAAGATGGTTCAACCATTTAAGTTTCTGTTAGAAACCAAAATTATGCCCCAGTATATTTTTTTCAGTGACATAATTTTATCATGACATATTATGAGAGGGGGTGGGGGCCCAGTTGCATCAATTACTGATGTTAAGAAAGGGTGCAAGTCCCCCTGAAAATATATACCTTTTTGGATAGTATATGATTTAAGGAATATGTTCTTTAATGTAAAAGGGGATTACATTCTTATTGAATTCAGGGATGATTATCAAAATGAAAAAGAAAGTAGGCCCGTGGGCACTATAGTTCTGCAAGACGTGAATAATATGAACATGCCCCTTGAGCTTTGAATCCCCCCTCCCCCTCAAAAAAAAATGAGATTAAATGTGCTATGTGAATGCAGACTTGGCCTCAATATACCTGTCAAGTGCAGATATATCACTACCCACTGTAAGAGGGCTTTTAATTGAATTGGTGAAAGCTCTGATTTAACCAGGAGTCTTGGCTGATAAATCAACCTGTGTGCAGATACACGAAAGCAGTCGCTGGCTTCGTGTTTAGGAATACTGTACATTGATCGCTCAAAAGGTCACCGTCTATCTTGAATGTCAAGTCGTCCATTGTTTTTTTACGTGGGTCTATCGCTTCCCAATTAGCGGACATAAAACTTGAATTGGGCACCCGTTAATCACTCAACGCAATCTTATCCTGCCGCTTCATATGTTGTTCTAACACGTGCTTTGGCTACATTTTGTCTTGGATTTATTTTTTCATAGATGTAAGATTAGAGTTACGGATGCAAGTTTTAGGATAGGATCATGGTTAGGATATAAGTGTAGCAATCACATAAAAAGAGGTAATATGATGGATTCACAATACTCCGCGCCATCTAGTGACATCAGCTAGTGTTTAGTCGATTCCAAGTGATGCAATATGGAAAACTGTCAACAAAATATCAGCTTCTGCATAGTGATAAAATCAGAATTTTTGGTGGGGAATGTGTGAAAAGTTTTTTCAGGATAACATTTTGCGCTGATTCCAAAAAAAAATGAATATACTCACGCTTTGGTCATCTCGGCCACTTTTTGGCTAAAACCGACCATTACAGTCACTTTTGGTCAGGGGTACTCTTCCAACCGTTATTATCAGCAAAGGAGATTTGATGGGCCTATTTTATGTAAAAATGTGCCCTGATGCTAGAAAAATTGGTCAAATTAACCCCCTTAAACAACAATATGGTCATTTGGTCACTTTTGGGGCCAAAAATGACCACTGATTTTTTGTCCAAAATCATGCCCAATATGAGTCAGATTCAATGGATGGATGGGTTTTGACATCCAAATTCAATATAAAAATGTGCGTTGATATCAGAACAATCAATCTCATTGAATGAATTTACACAGTCCGGACCATTTTGGTCATTTCGATCGGTGGCCAGCATTTTGCTGCGCTGCACTGGTTGAAGGATGTCAATCCACATGTTGAAAACTTGGCCTCAATGTCACGGATTGCTGGTGGGGCGCTGTTAATTGTGAATCTACCCTATTGTCTACAGACAATTAGCATATATGAAATGAACCTCCAAAAAACCTTACCTGGCAATATATGGGCTAGTGGTAAAAGAATATCAAGAAATAAAAGGAAAACTTACTATGGGACTCAAGTCAGACTTGGGTTCTGTGTAAGCAATATTCTATGTGCGTGCGTACAGTGCATCGACTAGTCCCCTCTCAAATCACTGATATCAGTGAATTGAGAGTGTATCTAAACTTGCAACATCAATATTTGAAGCTCACATTTTGATTATAATAAATATAGCCATATAGAACCCCAAACATACTTCAGCTAAACGCTTTTTGGTAATCGGTAGACTTTAAGTTTAGTCTGAGTTTAAGGGGTAGAGGTAATGAATTTGGCTTGTGTAGGGAATTCATCACAGCAATTGTCACCACACCCATGTGTCATGTAACCTTATCCTCTCCTTGAATGCTTCTTCATGACATGACAAAAAGATGAAAGCGACTATGCATTGATCATTCAACATTATCCAAGCATTTGTTACAATGCATGCCAATATTTTCTAAGTGTGCCAGAAAATTAGTTTAAACTATTTGTACATTCTTGTATTCAACATTGTTTTTCGTTTGACAATATACCGGTAACATGTTTTCTGGCACCTATTACTTGAGCTGCTATTTCATAAAGCCTGTGCAATAGTAATAGTTCATTAACCCCCTTCTGTGTAACTCACATGTAGCTTATAAGCATTTGTTTTCCACAAACTTGTCAATACTACAATTATGCATTTAATTTCAGTTTTTGATTTGGCATGTTTTATAGGAACAAACTAGAATAAATCCATTTACCTGTTTCTAAGATGAAAGAAACTTGTTCTTATACCGTAATTCATATATGTATCATCACTTTCAAGGGCAGGTTAAAAGCATGAAAGAAGAACTTCTATTGATTTTAAAAGTATACCAACACTTCTCTTGTTGATGCCCTTATTTAAAATCACTCAATAATGATTCATAAGCAATGATATAGCATAAAGATGGTAAACAAATATATATTTATTATCTCATTACATCTCTTGGTTTTGTTATATTAGACCAGACATGGAAAATCTTTTTAAAAACATGGGATAATCAATCTTATGTGCCAAATCTTTGAGTCACTCAGTTTTCATCTCTTGAATTATGATGGATTTGCAATCATGATAAGTCAGAATATGACCTTGCAGAAAATTGCATCACATGATCAACGTTTCCTGGACATATGATGAAATCAACCAAGCAAAAGAGACTGAGAGCCATTCAGACTATAAGAAATTTATACACAACTGCTTTAAAGGAACTTTGTATAAAGAATCTTCATACAGTGAAAGGAGCATTCAGATTAGAAAACACCATTGTATAAAGAAGCGTAGTATTTTTAATTTGGAAGAAGTCAACTGACATAAAAGCTGGCCAGTTATCAGTGCGTGCTCACAATATAAGCCCTGCCCACTTTTACGATTTATATATGATGTAGTGTTCAGACCAGAATAGGACCCTGATTCTTTATCAAATGTTTGTTTAAAATGACGCTCAAACCTTTGTTTCGTTGTACAACATTCCTTTATACAAAGTTCTGACAGGCAAAAGGGTAATTACTTATGATATAGCAGTACGATTCTGGTATAGGTATACAATTCTTAAAAAGCTATACCATGAATTCTCATAGTCTGATCGCCGGGTAAAAACAAGATGACATCTGTCAAAAAAGCATTTTCTATCATTAAAGCAAAGTTGTAACTCTTCCATTAGTGGTTCCCGTGGAGGAAATAGTTGTGCAATAGATAAAGATTTCTGATGGGAAATTTTGAGGAGTGATGTTTCTTTTCCATGATAGTTAAGAATTTGCTTGGGAAGTTGTCAGCAGAATTGCACATTGCAGTCAAATATTTCAGAATTTAAGATTAGTCACTCAGTCACCATGGCAATTAGTGGATTAGTCGAGATCTGATTGATGAATTCACAAAACACAATTTTCTTGGAGAAATCTTTGGAGATCTGTGTTAAGTGATGATTATATTAGCTTTTCATTTATAACAGATCATTTGAAAAACTGACAAGATCAAACTTCAAAACTTTGAGGAATTCCTTGACTTAATTTTCTCTTTCTTTTTTAATAGAAACATAAGACTTACTACTTAATCCAAATAGTTCTGGGTTCAAAACCAAGTAGATGCACTAGTGCCCTTTGTTAAGGCATTTTCCCTCCAGTACTGTAAAAGGTCCAGTCTGGATAAAACTCAAAGCCCAAGATATAATATTAGTTTATTATGCTATCTTTTGTAGCAGTCATGTAAAATAAGGATCGACAAATGACAGTAAAATCTAATTTTCCTGCAAGTCAATATTCCATTCTTCATTGTTATCCTATTTTTACTTATTTTAGTTTGCAATCTTATTGCTCTATATGCTATAATTAACTTCTGTGCATTTTTTTCTTTTTGGTTGTTGTTTTCTGACCTAGAATTTAATTCTAATTATGATTTAAACTATCATTATTTTACTGCAGATAGATTAATCCTTAGGCATTGTGCCGTTGGCCAAAGTCTCCAAATATTAATTAAGTACAAGGGCAATAAAGTCAATTGTGTTACCTTCCCCTATTTAATTGATTCTTGGGCATTATTCCAATAAAAATGTGTTGTAATTAAAAAGAGCACTCTATTTATCTATTCTTGTATGTCAGGCACAGATATTGCTCCCAACTTATCCTCAATAGCACGATGAAATATTTAAGAGTGATTATATAATTATTTAGATACCTCTTATGCTGAGCATGGTGTCACAAAGTACCATTTAAGCATGGATGCAAAATATATTCTAGATTGCATCTTATTTTAACAATACTGGAAAGTGACAAGTGAGATTACTCACTGTTCAATGTTCTATTTGATGAAAATAAAATAGGGAAAAGTCACAGGTATATTCGACCCTGATTTGTTAACTTATTATGTGATAGTGTTTTGGAACATGTCTAATGTTACTGTCGTTTATGATTATGTTTTGAGGATATTGTGAAAGACGTTGTATTTGTCTTTATAGTTTCCTGCATTATTGTAGGTTAGATATTTAAGGTCCGAACTCTAGACCAATAGAAATTTATTTCAGCTCATTCAACAACAACAAAAACACAGGATTCCCTAAAATATCAACAAATTGGGCACATCCAATATATTTTGTCCTATATGTTATAGACATCGACGTTTTTAGTAGATAGGTTCTACCAGGAAGTCCTTCCTATGAAAGCTTGGATCGAATCAAATATCAAAGAAAATAATGCTTATAATGATAACATTCATTTATCTGCACTCTTGGTAATATATGTAAGGACAGAAAATCCCCCGATACTTGCCTCATTACATATATCACCAGACAAAGGAGCTGTGGTATTAAGACTAGCTAGCAGCTGCAAGCAGCCACTCCGACTGTTTGTCAGATTGAGATGCTTGTATTGCAGATCACAATACTGCTCTAATTAATCCCCTCCAAAAGTTAGATTCAGTAATACTAGTACTTGAAACCTCTTTTTATGACATTTGGTCAAATTTGCCATTTCCTGTTGGTCTCTAATATCAAGCAGACGATCGACAGCAGATGTATTGTGATATCACTGAAATTGTTGACCTTTTTATGAGTTGAATCCATAATTCAGCTTAGCTCGGAAAACAAGTGGTTGGGTACAGTGAATGAATTAATTGGTCATTGAACGTGTACCAACTCAGAAATTGCAGTCAGAGCCGGTTCAGAAAATGCTTATTGTGATTTCCTTTTAATATTCTCTGTGCATTTATTAAATTCATTCTATTTGTGACTGTGAATGAAGTAGCGGTATAAGATTTTCTGATATTGTACATGGAATGATTGTTATACTGTTTTGTTTTACTTTTTTCATATTAAAAGTTTTGAACATGCTGCTTGTATGTAAGGTAGAGCAATTTAATTTGAATTATTAATAAAACACCAATTGTTAGCTTTATAAATATTGTCAAAGAAAACTTAAGAATAAGTGAAACATATTCTCCATTGCTAATATATACCAATGATATATTATACTATTGTAATATTAAATAAGTTGGGCATATTTGGGGGGATTTGTTAACTTTTGTATTGTTATATTTATCATTATTATCATTAAGAGTAAAACAAAACTATTAAAAAAATAGCATAACTGTACAGCTATGGTGCCCATGGACATTTATTTTGAACATTCTTTACATTGCCAAATACCCCTTTCAATAAGGTGTATATTAAATTAGTTGGGGTACATTTTATTTGTTTTTATAAACTTTGTATTATAATTATTGTCATTACTTGGTTTTTGTGAAGTGAAATAAGTGGGATAGGAATTACAAGGACAAAATTACCTAATTGGCATTCTTTTCTTATTCATCCCAAATAATCTTGTATGACCTATCTACATAACCCAGATGTGACGCTCACCATACTATCATAGTACCAATGACAAAGAAAGAATAATTATTTGAAATAGTTGGTCCTTCACATGCAGTTGTGAAATTGTTTTCCTCCTACATTTAACCTGATTTTGAACCAGAACAATGTGTGTAGGCTTGGCCGGATATATCATAAGTCCCCACGTCCCATTAGCATTGCAGGGAACAATAGTTGGAATCCGTCGCCAGTCTTTATGTGACAAAACGCCCCCCAAATCCATACCAATTTTGTAACAAATACTTGTCTGAAAACCACACTGTTCAGGCTGACTGATTAACATTGACTTTAAATGGCATTGCACTTATTTTCCTTGCCCTGTAAACAAAGGACATATTAAATCACCCTTTTCTCTTCTTTTTGCCAAATTGAGGATTTTTCGTATTATTAGCGGTTGTTTTGGATGGTGAGGGTTGAAATGGGATATCATGTTGATTTGTCAAAATACTCCCACCTCACTGTTCAAAAACCAAATAATATTTACGTTATTGTAATACATATTTTCTGCTACCTGTTAAAAACCTGAGCTAAATCGGGCCCCGAGTCTGGAAAATTTGTAAATTTAGGTGGAATAGAATATGACAATCAAGAAGTTATTGGGGTGTATCTGTTTTTACTCTTTTCATTAGCATTCTTTCCAATTTGTATCTCTCTTCCCAAATTTATGAGGATGAAAATGAGAAACTTTTGACTCGCTTTTAAATTACGTACTCTCTTCATAAATTTGTCACTTTCACAGCATTAAATGATTTTCAATTTATGATGAGTAGTATTATATTCACACTACAACTAGATTTTCACCTATTTTTTTTTTTTTTGTAGTAGCTTCTTACAAAAGTGTACTTCTGTTTGGAAGTATAACTGTTTAGTGATTCGGTCTACAAAATATGTCATAATGTTTCATGTACCTTATTTGTTTTGTTGCCTCAAGTTTTATGTATCGCTGTAAAAACTTAAATGAAGCAACATTTCCCCTCTGTGTTTGACTTAATGAATAATCTCTTTATATTAAACCAATTAATCACATAACAAATCACAGAAATGCATCCCCAAACTGTTCCATTTGCTGTTTGATTTTCTTTTACCTTAGCTCAATTTTATGTGTTATATGTAAGGTTAATAATACAGATACAGCCCCCCCCCCCCCTTGTGCCCATCCCCCTCTATGACTCATTCAATGAGTAATCCCATCTATTGAAGTTCTTTGGCCAGCTGTTTATCAACACATCTATTCTCACCTCATCTAGGTGTCTCTTCATAAGTTCTTAATCCCTGTTTTAAGACTACTATCCCAATCTGAGATTATCAATGGCTTTAATTGCAAGAGCAGTCCAATCCTCACCTTTCAATTAAGTTCTTATTTTGTTCCCCCTTCGGACAAAAAAGCTTCTGCCCAGATCCTGGACCTTCTTTAGAACTAATTACTTTTTTAGTCCTGGAACTTGTAGATCTTTTGAGTCGGCTCCTCATTAGGGAAACTACTTTTGAAAATATGAAGTTTTTAAGATCAGGGTGCATGTCTAATTATGTATTCATCTTCAGTGATAATGATAATAATGATATAATCCAGTACCAAAGAGAGAACTTTGATCCTGACCATCTTTAGAACTTGTACTTGAGTCTTGGAAATAGACCTTTTGAATTAGCTCCTTGTGGAAGTATGGGGGGTGGGGGGGGGGGTCTACTTTTAGTAGAAAATTTGAATGACAATAGATCTGGATTACTTCATTTACAAGTGTAATACCATTTTCATAATCAGTTTCAAAAGGATTGAGTCTGGACTTACATGTTCAAACCAGAGACGCTGTGACATTAAGCTTTTGTGATTTTTAAGTGAGCGCAATATCCATTGCAAGAAATTGAGAAACCTCCGTGTTGTATTAAAAGTGATTCAGTTATCGTAGCATCAAACTTGCAAATCTAGAACACTCATAAACTTCACAAACAATTTAGTTGTACAAAATGTTCTGGTTTTGATTTAATCCTTGTCTGCTCCTAATATGACCTGACCTAGCCTAGCTGTTTCAAGTGTGACCCGCATATAGAAGGGGCTTATTAGCTGTAACAGTATCTGTACAAGCATATCACGTATAAATAAGATACAAGTATATGGTTTCAAACTACTGGTTGCCCAATTTAGGTCATTTTCTGGTTCTGACAACCCTCTTACCTTAATACCCATAATCCTCTTATTTATTTTAAGCCCTATCCTGAAATTAGCCTGAATAGTGCCTCTATCCTTAAGTTGGGTACTTCCTCTGTCCCCTTTTATTCAGAACACAGTAGGGAGTCCCTCTGATGTACATGTCAAGTCCAAGTACCTGTAATTCCTTTCATAATAGTTATGTGTGTCGATCCTTTTCTCCTTAGTCTATTGTTGGGAGATTAAAAAGGTCTTAGCTCTCCTGTCTTCAGCTTGTTATCAGACCTACAAGGTAGTCAGTACTCTGGTTGTTACAAGATTATAGACCAGGTCCTTAAAGATAAAGACCCGTTATGGTCATGCGATTGCATTGTGAAAGAAACGTTGTGGAATCGATCAGAAAAGGTATTAGGTTGATCATCTAGCACATAAGTATTGGTGTGTACTGCAAGGTTCTGGAATCATCAAAATGAGAAGAAATTTGGCCCATGTCTTGGTAAAGTTACAAGCACTGTACACAGAAAGATGTATATGGGACAACGCGACACGTGTGCTATATCTATCAGGTCCAAATAGATATAATATTTTACCAAATATATCAATTAGTAGGCGGTTTCTCAGCAAAATTTGTATCATTACGTATTATTCAAAACATATTCTTTCACATGATTGGTAATACGGTAAGAGCTTCCATTTCATTTTTTGAGAGGGGGGTGTTTCCAAAACTGGTCTTTACCTTTTAGTATCCAGGTAATAGTTACCAGAATGGAATAATCAGTAAGGCACCATTGGGCTGCCCAGGGACTTGAGGATTGGGTTCAGTGTTCCAAGCCAGTTGCTATTCCAACATGCTCTAGGTCTTGTTATTAGATCTGAAGATCTGAATGGTATAAGCCTACTGACTAGTCAAGGGTAGGACACCTTCTATCTAGTCATTGGCAGATCAGAGTGTCATACAGTGTTTTTTTTTTCAGCAAAGCATATTTAAGCTTATCAAAATATTGTAAACAGGATATTACATCGCATAATGACTTTCATTTCATATTTTAAACATGGAACACTCCATTGCAACACACAAAATTCTAGGGACTAAAGAATCTTGTACTTTTCATAATGATCTCTTCAGTTCAAGGCCATTTGCTTTAGATGGGTATTGAAAGTTTGACATCTGCTACTCTTTCTCAAATTTTAACCAACATTTGATCAAGTGGGTTGGCTTTTCTCCAGGCTGTTTCATCCCTTGGAAGTTGCCACATTGTTCAAGGGAAAACCCCACATTTTACTCAAACATACAGGCTACCCTTATTTCAAGGAAATGCCCCCCTCAATCCTTCCGCAAATACAAGGATTTGATGATATCTTCAGAATTTGGGATTTGTGCAGAACAGTCACATGATAACGGCATGACTAAATATTGTTGAATCGTAATGTAGCAATGAAATATAAGCAACATACTATACTTTTTACCACTGCTAACATCTACAAAGTGGTCTTAGCTATATAATCTTGTTTACTCAAATTGATTTTGCAATATTTTATTGCCCTTGCAGTGCAAAAGATCAAATGATGATTTTATCAATTTGATGGCATATTACTCATACCATATAGGCCTATATGTAGGACTAACCGATTTAACAACCCTAGGCACTTGTTATTTGAGATTAGTAAGAAAAGATTTATTTTGATGTAATTTGATAATGCCATTTATGACTACTGGCTCCAATTTCACTCACCTAGGGATAAAAATGTTTATGTTTTAAAGCAAGATAAAATGTTTTTGAGATTACCGATATCACTCATTGGAGAGCATTGACATTTGGGAGTATCTAATAGTGAAGTCAAATGATAAATCCATTCACTATCTGATTAGGTTGATATGACATGACCTATGTCAAGTAGATTACCAAGAATCAATCATTGCTCTTCAGGTTCAGGTTAAATGGTGATACTCAGATGACAAGAAATGCATTTTAATATAAAATGATGGCTACAAGGCAATCTAAGAAGAAACGCAATGTTAATAGGTTTTTTGTTTGTCTTTGTGTATAATAGACGGTTACTAAGGGTTACTTGCAAGATGGTACAAGTAGGTGTATAATTCCTGTTATTCTTGCTCAAAATAGTATCAGTTTTCCCTTCTTGTAATAATGTTAGTATGCATGTTTCCTATAAACTGTCAGGGATGTATTATTGTACTGCTATAGTCTAAACCAAATTACAAAACTACCATGTCAAAAAGTTATCATACCTCTAAAAGGTAAGACAGAGATGGCGGTAATACAACACAGGGGGGGGGGGGTGTGCACCTTTGAGTCATAACGTAACCTTAGAAAATCAATAGAATGCTCATCTTACAGGTGCTTCTGGGATGGATTAAATAGAGAGCATAATTCTTCAAACTCACTGAATATTCTGAAAGAATCCTTTCTCCTGTTTCCTATTCGACTTCCTTAAAACCTCTTCAGAATCCACTTTCTATTTTGTAGGCTGTGTATAGTGAGAGGGGTGGTAGGTAAAATATTGATCAGGTCCGGAAGTTTCATCTTAGCTTCATCCTCAAACCACAATGGGAAGGCTTAGTCATAAGGCCCTTTTAGGTGAATTTAGGCATGTCTTGTAATTGTCAGCCATTCTAACTGACAACTTTGTTTAAAGTTGTGGGCAAAATTTGGAGACTTAAAAGATTGCATTGATAAAAGTATACTTTGTTAACTTGTTGAATATCAGCACCAACTTGATAACTTGAGCTGCAATCTATGCAAAATGCAATGTTTACACCGAAATCAAATCAAATCAAATCTTATGCAGTGGGTTACTATTCCAGTTTTGCTCTTCAGAAACTTAATATGACATATCCAGCAATATTGATAAGAAGATGAAGATGATGGATTCTTGTATAATTCCTGTATCTTCCTGTGCTTGACACTCATCGTCATGTGGTATGTCAGTCATTGTTAAATCAAAATTTCTTTTACATTATTCTCCTTATATTCTTGTGATTGTATCTTATGATATTGGAATGGAGATAAATCATTTATATTAAAACAAAAGATTTCTTTAAATGAGATTGAAAAGAAAAGAATTTGATTTTCATCATGGTGTTTAAATAAGAGCAGTGATCGAATAGTGTTCATTTAGAACAAGTCTACTTCATGGTATTGCAATGGCCAAGCCAATCTGGGCCCGTTTCATCAAACTTGTTATCAATAAAAAAAAATATATTAAAAAAGTGCCACAGATCTATGACAAATCTGCTCATCAGTAGCCAATCGAGTGGAAGGATTTCAGTAGCTCATAACAATTAACAAATTGTGTTATTGATAATAGTTTTATGAAACAGGTCCCTGATTTAGAGGCAGTGTACATAGCTGGTAGTCGGGAGGAGAGCTCAGCTTGTATGTCACGAGACATATGTGTTGTACATGTTGTAGAGACCTGTGGTTATGAGACAAGAACTAGGTGGAAAGCCTCTTTTTAACATTACCCACTGTAGGTGTGGAACAGGTTTGGGTCAGGACTAATTATGACCAAGATATCAAAAGCCTTAGACTGGTCCTGCTACATCACTAATGATATGTACAAGGGATAATTGAAGCTGTCAATCCATATGCCACTATGCACAAAACTCTACAGGTCAATCCCCCCTTTTCATGTATCCTTCCAACATCTACACAAACAGGGTCACCCCCTCCTTTCATACAATACCCCCAATCTTCTTATGAATGTCACCTTTCTGCCTCATTGAGTCCTATCTCCAGGCTCTTTATGTCTTTCATGTCCTGGTTCTATAAAAGGGGTCTGATTAACCCAGAGAACAATGATCCAACCCCCATTTTGGCCGGGTATGAACCCCCTTCTGTTTCTCCATTGATTCTTGTGTCTCGCCTATGGCTCTGTTCACCCTGTTTACGCTCTAGTTACGTTGTAATATCAAGCTTCGTGTGCCACATTGTTTGTGCCCCTTTGTTATTCTAGTACATGAGTGACATCATGAAGGCCATATGTAGTTTAAAGGTATCTCAGTGTTGTTTAAATGCACATTGTAGAATAATTAGTTCATTAGATAAATGCAAAAGCGATAAATACAAAGTGAAAAAAATATGATGAATGCGTCATGTAAGTCAACAAAAAATACTAATTATCCCTATTCCTTATTGTATGTTTTAGCTCTGCTATAATATCTATTCTTGTCATAAAGGTGTAGGGGCCTACATGTGCATCCAGTATACATTAATACATTAGTAACATTACTGGGTTTTCTTTCTTTTTTTAACTCCTTTTTTTTTGGATTTCTTTCTTTTTTTATTTAGAGAATACCCATGATTGCATTTTTAATGGAGGTAGATAATATTTTGAGGAAAATAATTACTATTTTATTTCTATTCTCGATAGGGAGAATTGTTTATGCAATAAAAAAAAACTACAAACTTGCTATGTTTACATTTGCACCCTTCTTTGGCTAATTGTGTTAGATTGTTCACAGGAAACAATTCCTTCTCTCAATATAACACTGTTATATTGACAGATATGATTTATTACATACAATGACAACAAAACTACACAACTGTGTGTAACTTGCTTTCTCCAAATGAGGAATACAATTTTCTTTATAAAGTTTTCAATGAGAGGTGATACAGTAAATTATAAAAGAGCAATCACATTTTTTTTGCTCAGGAACAACGCTCTCAAACTGACAGATATATGATTGATGCTTGCACCGTTATAAGCGAAGGTCATGTGAAATAAGAGCTAAGCAAGCAATTGTTCAAGTTTATGTTCCATTTTGTGGTGTGACATGAGTCTCACAAATTGTGGTTTTGATTGAGGACAATAGACAACAATGCCGATCGACGGGAGTATTTGACTTCTGTTTGGATAAGAAATAGAGGTATTCAGAATTGCATGAAATTGATTCTTGCCGGCATAATCAACTCGTAAATGTTTTGTCAAAAGGCTAGAAATATCGTACCGCCCAGATTGGTCAGATGCAAACATGAATGAAACCCAGTGAGAAGCTAGATATGTGTTGGTGTGAGAAAGAGACAAATTTCAAACAATGTTGGAGTTTTCCTTTTGTTCTTTTTCTCACCAAGAGGCCTTGATTTGCAGACAACTACAGTTGAATATTGTCAGTTGAAAAAGGCGCGTTCTATTCTTAGCAAATGGGGTTTCAATGGAAGAGTAATTTTGACTTCTGTTTTCATTAGACTGAACTCAGCTGTCATTGGACTTGTTTGTTGTGTATGACACTTGCTTTGAACCTGTCCTATTTTGAAATATAAATAATATTTGTTTGATAGCCTGTATGAATATGAAAAAAGGAGTATCCTTTTGGTTATGTCAATTGATATTGATGTGAAATGGGATTCTATAAGCATAAGTAAAATATTATTAGTATCATAGGGTGATATATTAGATAGAATAGATAATGTCTGAAGTGATCTTTAAAGGGGCAATATCCTTCCTATTTTTTTATTCTGATAAAACAAGAAATTACAATTTCACAAGAATTTAATTTTCAATTCAATACATCTCTGGCAGACAATTTCAATTATATGAAGAAGGATTAAATCATTTATATTAAAAACACAATATATTGAATATAATTTGAATGAATAAGATTTTATCAAACAATATTGTTTTATAAGAATCCCGTTACGATGGCTTTGCCTTCTTGGCAGATTACATGCAGACCATAGAACATACATACAACGGACGCCGTCGCACAAGCAACCCTTGGGGCACAGTTACTCCTACAATGTCAATTATGCCAAGTGGAAGTTTGCTTCATTAGGTATACGCAACCTTGTGTGATCCGGCCTTTATCGTACGTGGTTTCGTGGTCATATAAAAATGTTGGTCATTGATTTTTATGTCTCTGGCTGAAAAATGAAAGGTAGCTGACATACCTGTGCCTAGACGAGCCTTTATTATTATAATAATTTCATAGGCTTGGCTTGGAGGAAGTAGGTATGTTTGAATGAATTTGGAAAGCTGAATATATCCTGAGGTTTTACTAAATGTTTTTCTCGATCCATCAGGTATTGTTTCAGTGATGCACTTGTTATTTATGGTTCCTGTTGGTTTTCTTCTAACCCAATTTTTACAAGGATTCTGGTTTCATTTAAAAAGTTTGATGATTCTGTTTGCTTAGTGAAGATGTCATGTTGAATTTGTCGAAACCCTTGAATAACTAGGCCATTGTCAACAGCACATTATCCCTCTTGAGATTGAGAACATTTACTTTATCATGGGTCGTGGTTTTATAACAATAGATATTGTATCCATGTATTTAACATCAATGAGAAGGATGTTGTATTAGGGTTGGTTATCCCCTTCCTGTTCATGTCATAGAATGGAAGAAAAGACATGATTTCAAATCAATTGTATGAGTTTTGTACATCAGAGGTTTGCAGTAATCTGATTGCTCAGATTACAAATGCTTTATTTCAGATGATGGAGGAGAGGGAATATTTAGCTAATTATCTATAATAGTATATCAAGAGGCATTTAAAGTAGTTGTTACCCTAAGTTAGTGTATTAAGTAGTGACATATCCAGAAAGATTTTACAATGAAGGAAGAAATTCTGAGAAAAATACAAAAATGTTGCGACAAAATGTTGTTGTATACTTCAGCAACATGAGAACTATTGCTTCAAAAAGGGGCATGGGCCATTTGGTCCACTCCCTCCCCCTTTACCAATGATATTCAAATTTGTATACAATATAGTTTCATAATATCTCTGATAAGTCTGGCTCATTAAGCACAAAAACAAGACTCTATCTTCACTATCTCTATTTCTGTTCTTCTTTATGCCTTTAAGAATGAGTGGGATAACATAATTACAAGAAGAAAAAAAAGGGGGAAAACCATGTTCCATAAGAGCAAGAGGTTAACTTGAATCATGAGTCAGTTTCCTTCATGCTCAGCATACTGAGACTGAGAGGGTATTGAGGGGTAAAGATTTATAGCTTGCTCCAATCTTAAGAAAGATTACTATGGGTATCATATTAAGCCTATATGATAGGTACTCCTCCCCTAATCGAAGACCTCTTGTATCTACAGTTTCCCCCTTTTCTGTGGCAATATGTTTCTTTTCCTTTTTCTCTTTATAGGATTATTTTTCTTTGTGCTAATCCTTTTTTGTATGATAGTAATGTAGATGATTGTTTCTTTAACAAATTTTGATAAAATGTCTTCAAAATGTTGACCCAATTGTGTTGTAATTACATCTCTCTTTCTTTTGAGATTTTATTCTGAAAAAAATCCATATCTTTTCTCTTGTTATGAAAGTTATCTGTTCTTGTTCATAACTTGCTGTTTAACTTGCTGTTGTTTATTAGAACCAAAATCATTCTCTCAACATTCATACACATTAGCTCTGCACTGAGTTTCCATTGCTAGAGTAGAAGCCATATTTCACATTTTTGAGAAGTATAGACTTTAGGCATAGACCCATTTCCCCCATCATCATCATCATCATCATCATCATCATCAGTACAGTCTAGCAAGGCCTTACTGTGGTTGGCTGTCATGCTTGGAAAGTTTCCACCAATGAGGCGTCAGAATACTGTACCCGCCCACTCACAGTCAAGCTCTGTGTGTATACACTATGCATGCATGCACTCCCCCAGCAGAACAGAGTACTCACACACACACACTGCACAGTGTGGCATTGAATTGGAATTCCCCACCATTTACGCTTGGTGCATAGAGCGTGTGGTTTTGGGATCGGTTATCCTTGGAAGATAATTCTTCTCTTCTTTTATATTTTTGTTCTGGCTCTTTATCAAACTGTCACCCAGCTATTGTAAACCAGTCTACTGTATGGTGTTGGTGCATCAACACAAGGAGCTATAGCTGTGCAGCCAGAAAACTCATTTTTGGGGTGAAAACCCACAGTTAATTCTTGGAATTTAATGGAATTTTTCTTGTGATGCTGCCAGATTTTAGATCCATCCCAGGATATTCAACTTGAACTGAGAATCATATTTGCATAGCTGATTATTACCTTCGCATGGACTTGTTTATTCTCTATCTACATCGATAGCAGCATCCAGTTGAGATTTGTGTACTACATGCCTTGAAGGTTGACCGGAAACGCTTTGCTTTGGACTTTGTCTTTGTACACAATTCAAAGTACTAACATGAGACCTTGTAAAATATCTTTGAAGATCATAGGTTTCTGATTTTTCAGCTGGATACGGTACTCATTAGAGGAAGAGTACAGCTATATAGTTTGATCAGGGAGATATACCCCTGACCCTGGTAAGAGCTACCAAACGCATTGGATCTGAACTAAGTAGCATTAGTCTTCGGTAGTTTCTTCATGCCCTGATCAAATTTTTCTGCTTGAAGGCTCATGAGGTGACGCCTAAATCACTGTGGTTTTCTATGGATTCAGCGTGGAGCTGTATTATGTGCTTCATGACACACAAGCCTATAAACGACGTCTAACCTCAAGAGAGCTCCCCTCTTTCCATGTCTCATATCTGTGCTTTCGTTTGGGACAAGCCTCATCATTTTCGCCTGGCTTCCCTCAAAAGTGCGCCACTAAATTCCATATCTTCAATATTTGTCATCGCTTCCCAAAGGCTTCCCGAAGGCCAACGAGACACCGTTTAACGGGAGGCAGCGTATCACCATAGCGATCTCACGATCCATGTCACCATCTCACACAGAAGCCGACGGAATCACAGATTAAAATCTCTCTTCATTTCCTATCATTTATAGGAGGATATGGTATTTACAGAGGCTTTTATGATATCGGAGTCTCAGGTTCAGGAAATCAACTTTAAAATCTGCGTTGACAGGTCTCTAATCTTAAACTAGGAAGCATCATTCAAGAAAGACTTCAGTTTTCATCAACTTCACATTGCAATTTCTACAAACCCTATCTTTGCTTAAATTTTTCAAGACCACAGCAGCTAACTTTATTCTTTAGTCATATCTTCCTTTGGTAACTTTAAACAGTGGGTTCTGATTTGAAGGCTTGTCTTCGCTCTGTCGCTTCTGGCCTAGAAGAAAGTCCTTTGTTCAAGGGGAGATTTCGACACCAGTGAACTTCTGCTGTCGTTGAACTTTTTGTGGCTATACTTACTTAGTAACCTCATTAAAATCAGCAAGACATAGCCCCTGGGGACATCTCCTTGTTGCTACAAGTCCCTGCCTATTGGCTTTATGCATAGCCATTACATATCTAGCCTCCAGCGAAAAGCTAATTAGTTGCTATTCTCAGAAAGTTGAGCTTCACCAGTAATAGCGTCTCATCACCCTACTCTGGATTTTATCTTTTGGAAATAAAAATATTGACAATCATTTGCTTGAAGTTTTTGATTTATTGAGCATGCTCTTTTCGTTTCAACGATTTGTCACATAATTCTTGATTCCACTCATTTTCATCCAGAAAATGTCTAAATCTGTGTGATCCTCTATAAGTATCTGACAGCCCCTAGATCCACAGTGATAGTTTTGGCATGTAATATCTACAGGAAGTACGAAGGATACACATCTGTCATTTTGTTATTTGTGCTTATAACTTGAAGCAACGCCTGTCGTTGTTGCTCTCTGCATAACTAGAGTTTTATTGGAAAATTGTCAGGATTTGATTTGATCGCATGGTCTGAAACAGTTTGATTAATTGCGTTCTGATGGATTGCGTTCCTTGTCTCAAGGTGAAGATAATTGTATTGATTTGGAAAGGAATTGTAAGATTGTGCACTTGCTGTTTCTCGGCGGTTATCCGGATGTGACGTCAGAGAGCAAGAGCAAGTGAGCAACTAGACAGAGCTTAATTTTTAGAGCATTAGCATGTGAGGTTTCACTGAATACCCAAGTTTACACAAATTCAGTTTGAAGGAAAACTTTTTGAATTTGAAGAGTTGTAGAGGTAAAGGCTGGTAGTACATTTCAACATGGCAAACAAAAATTCAAACGCATGTACGACGGACAACGATCCCGATCCGTTTGCCGAACTGGAAATGTGGGTCAAAAGGTTAACGAACTATGACATCACGTCGTCATTCAGCCCTTCCCTGGACATCATCCCGGAGAAGAAGTCGCCGCAGATTGACGAGACCGACCAGGACTATGAATTCCTGGACGAATTTGAAGAGGTCGAGAGTCGGCTGGCCGAGCTGACCTTTGAACTTTCACCTGTGGTTGTGGAAGGTGAACTTTCACCTTTGATTGTGGAAGATGAACATGATAAAGATAGTGGGTATTCTTCTATTTACAGTGAGGGACAATTGCCGAGCCCTGGCGGACTATCGGGAAAGGGCGGCCTCAACGGCAGCGTAACGCCACCAACACTCAGCGGGAGAAGCACACCCTCAAATTTCTACTACACGCAAAAGTTATCACCCTATGGCAGTTCAAGTTCATTAGCTGGTAAGTTGATTTCATTTTTTAAATCAATTTTATCCTTAAAACTGCAATCACAATTAGGCATTTAAAAAAAGATGTTGTAATGCCCTTTGCGACCGACCAAAAAATCTTGTAAGCTACGGTCGACTTTTAAAACATTTTGTTTTTAAACCATTTTTTAGAGAAAAAAAATGTTTAATGTTTGATATGTATTAAATCATTCAAAACTGAGAAATATCAGCCCAAAGAGGGAGGGAAAAAAAGATTTCTGACCAACCGACCCATGTTATGGCACCTAAAGGGCAAAGCAACATCTTTTTTTAGGCCTTATTGTTATGATCATACTTCTAGTAAAGTATTATATTGTCGCTGTTTTCACGAAGTGACGGTAGTGAAAAAAAATTGCATTCACTTTGCGTTACGATTTTCCTCGCTACCGTCACTTCGTGAAAACAAGGACGATATGTCTGCAATTGGGGTGACAGGTACATGTAGTAGCTATATCATGTAAGATTTATATAACAGCGATAAATAAATTGTTGCATATATTTCAAAAAACAAGATTGCCCTGCTGAGCAGCAATCACAATGTGATATAATTTCAATGAAATTTTACAAGCTATATATTTTTTTTACTCACTTGAAGCAGTGAATATAGTTGATTCACTATATCCAATTCTTTTTGTAATGGCTCTACTCTATTCAAACTGTAATCCATAGTGATTAAATCATCAATGGATTGACATTTTCTTAATGCGAAGTTCAATGCGAAAACGTGTCATACAAAATCAGTTCGGCCACATCGCCCAAACCCATTAGCCGTGAAATTCAATTTCCTCAAACGCTAATGCTCTCCCCAAAATCGTAGAATATAGATGTGAAAATTGTCCATTTTGTTTTCAAACACGTCCCTTCCCCATTGGTAGCCTTCTTTCTGTGGGTTTTATTTGGGAAAGCGGTCGATCGAGGGGTTGAAAATTGAAATTGCGACTGCCGCATCTCGTGAAACAGTTAATCAATTTTGTCAAGCTAATTTGTAGATCCATTCCCAAATTGTACCACATTTGTCGATTCCGAGTTTGTCTGCTCCTACCTCGTTCTAATGAAAGAGATATGTTTCAAGGGTAACGGACTTAGCGTGATCTATTAGATGTATATCAAGGTCACGTGTATGTAGGATTCTGGCTTTGATGGACTCTAATCGTTGTTGAGCTCGATGTCCGATGTCCGTGTACTTGCATGACCATGATCATCCATTTGTGGGATGGAGTCGTTTAAACAAACGATACCTCTCACAGGATTCACAAAAACAAGCAGCATGCTACAATTTCAGTTGCAAGCTTTTTACAATTGTTGACACATTTTAGTCTTGGCATAAATAGTTGAGGGGATTGAGAATTTATTTCTTTTAATATTACTTCTGATATTCAGAAGGGTATTATCTGATATCATCTGTTAAGATCCAGAAGGGCGTTACTTGTGTAGTTTTACATAGAGTTAATGCACATCTGGCTCTGTATACAGACAATAAACTGCTACATGGTCCACAAGTTGACATTATTGATTTTACCAAACCAAAGAGATCTATACACTACATGCAGATAAATTCCTTGTTTGTTCATGAATTGTAAAAACTGTTCAGTTGTGTTGTAGTATAGAAGATAATAGAAACGAAGAATAGATGCTTTATACAAGGGTTAATGGATTGAGGGCATAGGTCATTGACTTGTTAAATGGATGACAAATAGAAAGGGGATCGCTCAATGATCTCTTGATCTGTGTATTCAATGTTTGTAATAGACAGTATTGTTATATTGATGGATTTTGTGATTGATATCTGGGGATCATCCATTTTTAATTCTTTGAGATGTTTCTGTCTATGTTGGTTTGATCGACCATGACTTTATGCGTGATGAAAAGTTGAGAACATGGGTTGAGTTTTGATTGACATTGTGATATGAATTGCATGGTATGTATTCAGATTATATGATATGATTGAATGAAATACATGTCGTGATTGAGTTCAAGCCGTATATCAACAAACAGATGAGCCCGATCTGAACTTATCAGATAATTTGCAGAAGTTGTTTGAAAGTAATCATTGGGGATGGAATATACATAAGCTGATTTAATTATCGTCAATGTTTGCAGTAAGATCTATGAATAAACAGATAAATGAAGGGAATACTGACAGTATGGGAAACTATGCATGTAACATAACAATATGAGATTAAATGCCTTAAAAGTTTGGGGGAGGGGCAGCTTTCTTCTAAAATAAAGGACTAACAGCATTTCCATGGTTTAGACATACGTTTTGTTGATGGTAGTACATACAAAAGAGAATCCCGATGTACATGTATATCAAGTTAAGGACTCCAGTCGATCCACAAATCTACACGTAATACCTTGGGAGTAAATATTCAGACCCATCTTCAAATTCCTCCTCCTCCTCAAAACATCTCGGCAATTTCCTCCATTACTTGATGACATGTAAGAAGATGAATGATGGCCCTGCCCACTCCTTTCAAAGCACATCTGGAAAATCAATTAGAATTGTAAGAAATAGGCTATTCTTGAGTGTCAAGATCAACTACCGAATTTCAGGAACGGCTCCTTAGGGGGAAAACAATACTTGGAAGTGAAAAGCATAATTGATAGTTTTGAGATACAAAGTGAGGTTTTGGGAAGACAGTCAGAAGGGCTAAAGGGAATTGGAGGGGGGGGGGGTGTAGTTCTGGTTTGTAGAAGTGGGATCACATGTTTTCAGTAACCTTCTTGAACATGGATACCCATCTCTTACCACCCCCCCCCCCCCCCCCCCAGAAGAAGAAAAAGTTGGAAGTTTAGCTGGAAGACCTTCATTTTACAGAGATTAAGTGAATTCTCAAATTGCCCATTAGTCCTGTAATAGTTCTCAGAAGTTATTTCTCATTCATTTCCTCCTAAAGCAACAAACAGGTTATCAAAAGTAGCAATCTCTCGGGCATACAAGAAAAATTAGGTGTCAATCTGTTCAAGTTTCATTCTTCTGAACTTCACAACACTTTGACACAAGTCTACCCTGAATGCTCACACCCATCAAATTAGCCGGTTTTGATTTTCAAAGTTTAGCAAGTTCCTGTTGTTACTCAGGACGTCGTGTTAAATCTCCTTTTACAAATTTGCTCAAGTTCTTTACCACAGTTACAAGGCTGAGTTGTTGACCAATATGCTCAGGGTTAAATCCCTTGGTGTAACAAGCTTTTGACCAGTTGAAGCTTGACAAGCAAACGCTTGAACTGACACAGTTTCACAGTTACTTGCTATTTTTATTCCTGTACAAATTTTCTGTCTTGAAGTATCCATGTTCAAGAAGGCTTGTAGATCCAGTTTTAATAGCATTCTTGCATGCATATCTGGAGTTATGTTGTGTTCAATAGTAATGTCTCTAACTGAAATACTATGATGTATCAAGATTGCATTCCTACATGTGCAGTAACATTTATTTTATAACAAGAAACCATTATTGTCAGAAACATTACAGAAAATAAGACACTTTTTTATTATTTAGAAAAAAAGAAATGAACACTGCAAACTGATCAAAATGCCACAAATACACAATTTCTTAATTATCTACTTCTCAAAGTTGTACATTATTGTTTTTTGCATCAAAAATCATAATAGTATCAAGCAGAACTTTGAAAAACATGAGGCACATAATATTTTCATAGAGTTAGATAAGTCACCTTTTATCTTCTGTAATGTGAGAGATAATGAGGAGTGTAATGAGGAATCATATTTCTTCTTGAACTTTTCCAACAGACCTGCATGAAATATATCCCCTAATGACTTGTCAAAGCAGTGCAGTAGTCCAGGAATTATCTTATCTATTTTCAGTACTGATTACAGATTAATTGTCAGAGAGTGGTCTGAGAAAAAACAGATCTATATTTGAGATTGATTTCTGCCATGTTGATCTGCTGGAGACATTAACCACACCCACACACACACACAAACAAAAGAGTAGACATGACATTATCAAGTTTGTTTGCAAGGTAACATGAGCATTGTTTGCCTTCTAATTACTGGTACAAGTTTTATCGGCCAGAACAGCTATAAGGCTTTAAGTCTTTGAAGGTACATGTATGCACTTACTCCCTTCTGGCACTCAGTCATGTTAGTAGTATCTGGACCTCTAGGAAGAACAGAGCCATTTTAATAATGGCTCTGAATAGAGCTTTCCAGCCGTTTTTTTAAATTCTTGATTTGTATTATTTGTAAATTGTATTCTTGTATGTATTGAATTTTTATACGGAAAATAAAACCAAACCAACCAAACCAAGTAGACAATATAAGGCTTGCTTCATCAGACCGAAGTTGCAAAATAACCTGCTACCGTATTTTCCCAAAGCTCGAAATTGATAGGCTCATCACAAACTAGATGAAGACGGGTGCAAATTAGCCCGCAATTTCCCAAATAGCAGGGTTTTTTGGAAACAATTAAGACCAAGATTTCTCCGGATATTTTCTTGATCAAATAACCCGCTAATTGCATTGCAACTGCGGACTGATGAAGACGCAAATTAGCTGGCTAATTTGGGAACGGGCTAGTTAAGATAGCGGGTTATTTTGCAACTTCAGTCAGATGAAAATAGGCCTTATGACTTGATGTACATTACTTGACCCATTTATCCTTATTGAAGAGGATATAGATTGAAGCTGGTGACAAGGATATTTTTATTAGGATTTTAGAAAATAAGTTTCAAGACTATAAAATCAAGTCTGAATTTATTTGAAATGAGATTAGAGAAAATCTAGGTAGTCAGTCAGTTCAACATCTTTTTTCTTTTTTTCAAATTGCCTGCATTTATTATTTGTGTTTGTTCTATCCAAATCAGTCTTCACCAGTGAAGTTAAGATATTAGCAATTTAAATTCAATTCAGTTCAATACAATACTATATAAACATTTCGAGCAAAATGGCGAAATATGCTTAGAACTGTCATTAAGTTGTACATAAAGCCATTCCAGTTATACATCATCCAACTTCCAGCTATATAGAAAAAAAGTGCAATCAAATAATCAATCCTGAAGATATATCACAGGGGTATTTTTAACCTGAATACAAATTCCACCTCATTAAATCACATACGAATGAAACCATCTGCCAAGCCACCAAGAGGGTTGGAGAGTCATAATCGTCATGTTCATCATATAAAAAATCATCATCATAACACTCGATATATCTGTCTATAGCGAACTAAATCACATTGATAATCTGTGTGTATAACCCATTTACGTCATTGGATTACATGTTGGTGGGACGAATGTGACTTTAGGAAGGATACGTGGGTTGATGGCGGGGAGAGTGAAGAGGGTAATTGAAAAATGTTAATTAGATTCCACTGTTTCTAAGGAAAAGTTCATATTACTTTGATTAGTGATGAAAGGAATACAAATTTACCTCCAACAAAATTTGCCATTTTATAAATCAATGATTTCTTAAAGAATTGCCATTTCAAACCAAATTCAATTGTAATTCATTATAGAAATAAAAATGCCTCATACATTATTAGGATTTAATTGTATACTGTATCTTTAAGTGATTTAATGGTTGTGCAATATACATGGATCCAACATAAAAATGTGCGAAGGCCTACATGTAGTATTAAACAGAACAGTTTATTTTTTTTCTCTTATCCTCAAGCGAGGTTTTTATTTCCATAATAGCAATACATATTTACATTAATAACTCAATGATTGAGTGAAACATAACATAGGCTAAAAATCAAAGTATATTCAACAATTCTTCCAGCTTAGTATTATTTTCTTTGCTAATACATTCATATCTTTAAAATAATCTTAGCAACGACTTGAGTTAAAAAAAAAAAAACAGTTTATGCACTTGCATTTATTTTAGAGACCAACTGCATGTACTGGCTGCTATTACAAATTTAAATTGCCTTCCACTGTTTAAACACACATGAAAGAAAAGGACACACAAATTTTTTATATCTGCAGTATAGAGCTGTGGAAGGTGTCAAACTCGGGCAATCGGGAGGTGTCAAGGGGCCCTAAAATCCGCTTACATTTCTGGCCAAACTCCCATTGTTGTAGTTTACGAAGCATGATGATAATTTTCATTTTGGATGTGAAGTTGAGCGGAAGAGCTGTCCCCATGCACAGCTTTATACCACCTACACGAACCCATCAGCTGTCTCTCCATAAAAAACACTTGCGTCATAGCTGCATCGGACCGGACCTGATGCTGGCTTTATGAGGAGTTGGACAACTTTTATCTAGATGCCAATGACATCTTTTTCATGCTGAGATTTACCATGTAAATGTTAGGACTTTATTTTTGATAAGATATGGTTGATAATATTTGATTAATCTAAATGTAACAACAGCTGTTCTTTGACAAAACAAATTTCCATTGCTGAGCAAAAGAATATAGAATTACTAAAAGTGCCTCCATTTTCCTGAAATTTGAAATCATCTTGAGATTTCCAGGAATATATTTGTCTTGTCGTCTCTGTTACAAAGTGTAGTTTACCGGTATATTCATTCACTATACAAGAAAAGGAAAATCATGACCTTAAGGATGATGGCGTGCAGCAAAGTTCATGGGATGGAGCTGCAGTATCTACCGGTTCTGTATTTATTGCATCAACAAATTCCCTGGCATGTCTGCACGCAAGGCACTATGATGGTTTCTTCTCAATTTAGCTCTGAACCGAGAAACGACTTCCAAATTGATTCTGCGAGATGGCACTGGCAATCGACCAACAGACGAAATTGTTTAGAAACACATGCAGGCGCAGTCTTGTGCGATCTCTCTCGTCGATCAATCTTCTTGGACAAGGTGGAAAAGAATAGATCCTTGACACTTTCTTGAATACAATGAACCGATCAGTTTTCAACACCAATTCAATAGCACTGTTTCACCCCATACCAAGCCTATTTATACATTAGTACATGCTTTTGTGGTGTGTTTATACTAGGAATGATTCTATTTTAGGTGATACCAAGAAGTATTACATTGAATTTAAATGATAGCACAGATTTAATTCCCTTCTAGCTCTCAACAGATATAAGCTATTCTGAAAACCAACTAATATTACTCATTTCAAGCTTACCATATTTCAAATTGTTTTTTTTTCCTTTTAAACCCTAATTTGGTATTCTAAATGTCACTTTGCACATAATTGTGACACCCGAGCTAGCGCCAGCATCAGAAATGGATGAAAAAAAAATAATTACATGTAACCAGGGTAGTTTGAAATTGGTGGAAAGGGGATTGCATTTTGAGGTTTTCACCACAACATAATTATATTTCCTATTGGCAATGCATTTCTAATCAAGATATTGACATACCCAATGTCAAATATCTCTCCAACTTGACAATCGTTTTAGCTTCTGGCTTTTCGCATCATCTTATTTAAAGTTTTAACAATGCTTTATTAGCATTTTTGGCCTAGATCCTAAGTATTAAGTTAGCATTGACAAACTTTTAATTCTTAGCAATCTTGACTTTCACATTGCATACAGTATTTTGTGTTAAAGATTTTTTTTTATAAAAAACAATTTCAAAACAGGATACTCTTTTTTTGACAGGATTCACTTTGATCGCATTAAAAGTCATTGAGCTTTTCGCATCTATTTAAGGTACCATTATTCATGATAGTTTTTATGACATCACTCTTAAGCCACTTAACTAACTTTTTACAATTTTTCTACTAATGTGAACATGCTCATATAGCTTGTTACTTATCCTCGATGGCAATAAATAGGATTAAAGTTACACCTGTGTTGACATTCACACCAGGGGGAACAATTGACACCCCCTTTGATCCCTGTAATAGGATTAACATGCCCCCAACAATGTCAAGTACACAATAGCTCCATTTTAGGGTTTTAAGGAGTTCCCCTGTCAAGGGGAACGTTGGTCAATAGCTGGTGTAACTATTATACAAGAGGGGGCTTGGCATTTCAGGCAGAGGTAATTGAGCATAAAAGGTTAGGGCAGCAAGAAAGCCATAAGAATGCCACGAAGGTGTGTCATAAAGTATTTTTCAGTGCCAGTTTGACTTGTTTTGAATAATTGGGCTTTATAAATTTTGTAAAGAAAATTTGATAAATTACACATTCACATATATTTTGTACTTTAAATTGTTTTGAATAATTGAGCTTTATAAATTTTGTAAAGAAAATTTGATGACTTACACTGTCACAAATATGTTGTACTTTGTGGTGTAAAGGTCATTGGTTTTTTTAGATTGCAGTTATGAACATGATGAAGCAGTCACAAATATTTTGTACTTTGACTTGTTTTTAATAATTGGGCTTTCTTAATTTTGTAAAGAAAATTTGATGACTTACACTGTCACAAATATGTTGTACTTTGTGGTGTAAAGGTCATTGGTTTTTTTAGATTGCAGTTATGAACATGATGAAGCAGTCACAAATATTTTGTACTTTGACTTGTTTTGAATAATCGGGCTTTATAAATTTTGTAAAGAAAATTTGATGACTTACACTGTCACAAATATTATGTACTTTGTGGTGTAAAGGTCATTGGTTTTTTAGATTGCAGTTATGAACATGATGAAGGAGTGCATAAAGTGCACAAATTTGTTGTATTATTTTAAATGAGAATTGTTAATTCATAAAACATGCTACATATTTTATCATGGTTGCTAAGGGGTGAAACAAAAAATGAGGGTGCAGTGAATTTCCTTTGTGAAAGTATAGGTTTATCTAGGTCAAGTGCTGCTCGTACAAACGTCATGAGTATCTTTCAACACATAACAATGCCATCGCTACAGCGGGCGATCCTTTCTTTGTAATTAGATGTTTCCATAGCACGACACCCACCATTACCACAGACACAATAGGATGGATACACAAAAATTGATTTCACAGATGTATCCAATAGCATATGGTAGATTTGTTATGATTTAGATGTCCAAATATGGATCAGAAGTGTGCTGGGGTTGCGTATGTATGTGGAGACTGGAGAGGGTGATGAAAACAAGTTAAAGGGATGCATTCAGAAATACAATTTAATTTGTGAAAGAATACATCCAGATTTACACCAAAATAGGTCACTTTCTTTTTCATCAGAAGAAAGAGGTTTGTTTTAGACTGTGTGATCTCTGAGAAATTCTTTTGCTCAATCTGCTTTTGACCCAAAAGTTTTTGTTAAATGTCAACAATTTAAAATAAACAAATGTTTTTGTAACATGATTGTTTTACATGGAAAACATTGATTACGACCCATGACATTTGCTGAATTGCCATTTAAAATAATTTGAAACATATTGTCTTGTGTGTGATTAGATCATTTAGTTGCAATGGGACAATACATAAAAGAGAGATTTGGAGCTATTTCCATTTTGTCTTGTTTCTCTATTTGGAGGGAATTGAATTGTTTTTAGGGTCCCATTTTCAATTTCTTTCCATTTCCTCAGACTTATTGAACATGCCCTTTTCCTCTTATAGTAATGGAAAGTGCAGGACAACTAAATGGAGTAAATGCACTAAATCTAAAAAAAAAGGTTCAAGTTCTTTTTTTGTTTTCTCAGTTTATACACATGTATTACATTTTTAGTTTAGAACAAGCAATTCAAACTATGGACAAAGTCGAATCAAAATATAGATTTATTATATCGTCTTGTGTTTCAATTTGTCTTGAATTTGATAGAGTGAAAACAAATACTAAAATTTGGTAGGGCTTTTCCTAAACTGCTGGCCTAAATTGGCAAGTAATCCAAACAATTTGATTTGATTTAACCCCCACATGCCAGGTGAACATCGTGTTGAGCATCATAAAGTAGACATGGCTCTATAAGTTGTTGCTTTGTTAGACTTTGCTTTGACCAAACCGAAACATATAGTTAGATTTAAGGTTTACCAATCACCGGAAAATGATTTGTGTATAATTTAATGTTTAAAATGAACCTCAATTATTTTAGGTATGAAGAGAGTAAAGAATGACATAAAACCCTTCCCAAGTCCGACCTGGATTCCGTAGTGGCAAACTTGAAGTTGTACAAGTGTGCAAGCTGTTGTCTACCCACATATGCCGCTTTTAGTTAATTGAGAAGGTATTTAATGTGCACCATCTCTTTTTAAGAATAATATGTGAAGCTCATATTTTTAATATATTATAGTGACATAGTTTCCCTAACATAAAGAATTGTTGTTGTTATTGTTGTGATTGGTACACCTCAAATTGTTTAGTTTAACAAGAACTAATAAGTTTGGTATTACTCGTAGAAACTGCATATCACTGAAGACATTAATTTTTATTTTTTTAGCAGTGCTGTACATGCATATATTGCTACAGGAGTATCTAAGGGCGCGTTCATGCTTGATTTTGAAGGCAGAATGAGCGATTTGTAATGCTCATCGTAAACGCTCATCGTAATCGCAGTTCCACGGTGCACTGTTCATGCTCACTTCTCCAGGCAATTCTCCTTGGGTGGCCTTCAGCTGGATTCGCAAACCTGTGTGCGCATGCTACGTAGACCCACTAGAGGTCAGTGCGTTGACCCCATTTAAACGCGTTTACAAATTGTAAACGCATCTTTTTGTGAGTTTACGATCGGCGATCGTGATCGCCGTTTTTCGGTGATTCTACAAAAGTGAGCATGAACGCAAGCGTGTTTTAAACTAAACGCGTAACAGATGCCTGATTCTGGCCGTCAAAATCAAGCATGAACGCGCCCTCAGACATTCTCTGCTACCAGCTTCATTCCGCACTGTAATAATAATAATGAAACCTGCTTTCGTATAAATGGTTCTGTACCTGTTCAAGTATATTCTGGAGTATAGCCCAGTGCTATCCATCATCATGCCAAAGCTGATAGATTGCGAAAGCATGTTTTTATTCAGGCTGACACCTCTTGTAGGTTAGGTTTTGGTAAACCTCAAAATATTCCATTATCAAGACACATACCCGCGGACAACATTCCGAGACTGTGACAGCATATTTCAGGCATTGCATTGTGCTCAATCAAGTCACCAGCCTACCAAAAGGTAGCTGACTGAAAATAGAAATGATTGAGTGTATTTTTTCTTCCTACCATGTCAAGAATATTTATCACCTGCCTAAACTTGACAATGGTAGACCACAAAAACACCACGTATGTCTATAGGCTTATAACATATTTATTAAAAGCTATGTTTTCACTACAAACTTTTTGATAATATATTTGGTCCCTTTTCTCTGCAAAAGTAGCTGACAGCACCCCAGTATATTGGACTGTCTATCAAGGGTGCTTTGCCCCTGGTAACAACAAGGAGGGCTGCAGCACACCTGAGTTTGTGTCTTTAGTCCCCCCCCCCCCCCCCCCCGACCTTCATTCATTTATCATTTCAGTGCACAAAATTCACTTACCTGGTTCAACATTTGTTGTGGTTTTCATTCTCATAGTTTGCCTGGATATAACATTTTTTTCCCCTCTATTTTTGTAAAACTTTGATGTAGCGGGATCAGTTTTGTGTTTTACAATACTTAATGAATGTAACCAAAATATTTCTTCTTGGTTTTGGTGGTAGGACCCCTAAGTCTTGTCTTATAGTCCAAATAGTGATACATATAGATCCAAATTCAATGTAACCTAACTTGAGAATGATATCAATTGCAAATACGCAGATGTACATAAAACATTGTCATTGATTGGAGGGTGTGTAATCAGTTAGATCAATCACACACCTCTTTATAAGACAGGGCCATGGTCTTGGAGGAAAAATTACTTCAAAAGGGCTTTACTTTGATTAGTTTTAGGACATTTGGCTCACAATTCACCTTCAATCACTTCACCATGTCCCAATTACAGTCAATCAAATATTTAAGATCTCTAATACTTCATTCACTTATGTAATCCTATCAAGCAACTAAGCCAGAAGTAATTTCTTCCTTTTAAGTTCTTAGAAGAAAGATTGATCGATCATCATCACCCATCCATGATGCCTTGAGGTAAAAAAAACCTACAAACTCAGAACTTTTGAAATCTATAGCAAAGGTCATGAGAATCAGATCAGTTGTAGGTACTTTATTTGACCACAATGGGACATGAGTCACTCTGTAAAGCCCTGTTTCTTTAATTCCTCCTATTATTATGGAGGCTAGGAGATAAAGCAGTAAAATACATGGATAAGCTTGCCAGGTCTCTGAAGGCCTTTCAAAATCAAGCTTGCATGGACCCATCTTCTAATTTACAACCTGCATCATTGTTATCTGATTGTATAGGCAAAAAAAAAGAGAAAACTTTTGATTTAAAGCGTTCTTATGCCTTTATCATTCATTTGAGTGAAACGTCTAAAACCCATTTTCACTGTATCTCTGAGAAATGTTCATAATTTGATAGATTAACATCTATATAGTTCACTGATCACATTATACATATAATTCTGCTGATTAAATAGTCAAGAGCATATTATAACACATTAAATTGTTCAGCTACTACAAGTAATGTATGTCTCTCTACTGCCATCCAACTGTAGTGTACATAAACATCAGAAAAAGATAAAATTTGAAGTTAAGAGCTTATCAAGTAGGAGATGAAATATGGTTGTTGGATAAGTAACTGTTTTAAAAAATGTTTGAGATTGCTTATCATTTGTTTGTATTCTTATCAAAGTTGAAGGCCACACACAGACACACAGTGATATGTAGATGCCATGTTTCTACTGCATAGAAGTTATCAGACTGTATTGTCTGTTGAGAGCCAGAAGGGCATTAACATATACAATATTACTTAAAGTTAGCACCCTTCTAGCACTTACTACATTGTACATGACCTTAACACTTTATATGTAGGGCCAAAGCTTGCACATTTTTAAACCAAAAGAAGAAAGTTCTTTGCTTATCTTTTATTTCAGATTAAATATTTTGCACACAATTTATCTCTGTATTGGCACTCCGATATCAAGAATCTAACATTGTTTCACAAAACGATTTATATTCCAATATGAGACATATTATTATCACAATTTGTCTTCAGAATGTCCTTACAGGTATTACAAATTTGTTGGCATTGATTCTCGTCAATGCTATTACATTGGGTTTTACTGCAGAATGCTTTCAGCCTGTAAGCCATGTTGCTGCTACTGCAAATCCTTACCAGCCTCATCCAATTACAATGGGTCCTGGAATAACTAGAATTCATCTTGTTTATTTTTAATATTGGATTAAGAGAGGATTACAAGCAATATCTTGACATGTTTAAGGATTAGGGATCGACTATCTGTCTGTCATGTCTTTCCTCCTAAACTTTCTTTATGAGCCTAACAATATTTGTTATTATTATCGTCTGTCTGTTGAAAGCCTGAAGGAAATTTAATTCTTACCCTTTAACAAAGAGTAATGCCCCCTTTCTTGCTCAAAACAGACAAAATATTAATAGTGCAGAAGTACCTTATACCATCACATGTATACAGTCGTTGTTGAGACATTAAATATACACTATGACAAATTTAACATACAATGGGTTATATTGGCCTCTTGGTCTCGTTAAAACGTTCTAAATTACATTTTAAAATGCATTTAACAAGCTTTCAGAATTCTGTGAAACGTTGAAGAGAGTGCTCCTAGTACCTTGTTTTTCGCGAGATGATGAAGATGATGGGCATGGATTCTTGGAACGTAGAGTGAGTGATGCGGCACCTACCAAGAACTGAGAATGCTTGTAGTTAATCAGTTTACTTCATGAATAAGCTAGGTGTTGGAGATGAAAGGCTCGTTTTCCATTAGGCTGTGGGCCATTAATAATAATGATAATAATAATAATTAAAGGAATTTCTTTAGCATCGTCTATCTAGAAATTCTATTCTGAGGCGCATTAATTATTTTAATGAAACTATTAAAATACCGGTAGGGGTAGGGGTACTATGCACTATTGACTTAAAAATTTCAATTTGAGCTAATACTACTCGTATTACTTCCGAAGTATTAGTAGAATTATTACCTCATATTTCAGTTTCTATAAGGGAATGATATATGATGACTTGTATACATTCTTAAAGTTGCAGGATTGTTATTTATTCGAGAAACATTTTTCTCTTTCGTTTTGTTGTTGTTGAGATTTTTTTTTCATTTTTAGTTGGTTACACCCCCGAGATCATAGAATGGCAAGCCATGCGGACAAAACTTTTGTAGAATTTTTTTCATTTGGAATTTATCAACGGGGGGGGGGGGGGGCAAGAAAAGAAAACGAGATGAGTGAAATTCAGCTTGTTATTTGATTCCAGAAAGAATGGTTTAAATATGAATTGTAATTATGCCCTGGATATATATTTTAGTTCAGTGACCTGTCCTTCCAGGTTTTGTGTGTGAGTCACCATTCCTCCTCGCTTTTGGATACCTTCCAGACATTCACATCATTGTGCAACATTCTTTTCTCTATCGTTTTGTGTGTGGAAAATGTTGTTTTCTTCAAAGAGACCCCACTTACTTACATCAAGTTACATGACTTGTATTATTTAAACATGAGATGGTGTTAGACTATGGTCCATTGTGGAGTGCCCTCATGAATAGTCTAATTTGTCAATTGTACTTCAGGGACTCTGGATATCTTAGAAGTGTAGAATGTTACAATAGGGGGTGATTCTATTGTAGCTAAAGGCCAGTCAGGTCTAAATGATAAAAACAACTAACAAAAGAGAACAAAGCAGAGTTAAACATTAAAATGTATTTATCTCTCCTCTTTCTCTCTCTCTCTCTCTCTCTCCCTCCCTCCCTCCCTCCCTCCCTCTCTCTCTCCGTCCGTCTTTCTCTTTATCGGTCTTTTTCTCAGGTGTTTTGCCAATTTTTTTCTTTCTTTTTAATCTTTGAAATGAAATGACTCACCAGGCAGCCCCTCTTTCCTGTGGTTTTGGTTCAGGGATTTATCCTTGTCTTGAATGAGAAAAGAGATTTAGGTGGTCTATTTCACTGAATTAGCTTCAGTCAGTCCGCACGTCCGAAAAAATGTGCTTCTTTTATTTCCAGCGACGATCTCGTGACCTTCGTCTGACCTCTGAAGCCGCTGTGAAACACACTTTTGCAAACGCTCATAGTTTCGCTCTTAGTTATTTTTTTCTTTTTCTGTCTTTAGATTTCACAAGATGAAACCCCAACATTTCTGTACATATATATTTTTAATGAAATTGGTTATCGGAAAGGATTCATATTTGTAATAAGATATTGCCAAACATTCACAAATCACAAGGTTTTATATTTACCGTTATAATTTTTATTTAAACCCCCGAGACGTAATTGCCATATAAATATTCCGAATCCACATATATTCACCTTTCTAATGAACCTAAATATTTGATGATTCATCTCATGACAGGGTCAGGATCCAGCAAAATGTTAAACATTGTCCCCGAAAAATTCACCAAAAGACGTTCTCGAACAAAACGAGCCCTCGCGAACGATTCCTGCACCCTGATTGGTTGAGCGAGCAGCCCACAATGACGTAATTCACTCAGAACGGTCCGGAACGAATCTGTCTGCTACAGTCCGCTATTTATTCCATGTAATTGTGCATTTCACCTACAAACTATTCTCATTTAAATCAGGATAATACATTGAAAAAGTGAGGTGCTTCGAAAAGAAATACATTTTGATACCGTAGGCTAAATATATCTCTTGAATTTACCGACACCAATGTGACCGAATCAGTCCCACTCTACTAAATGTGTGTACTGTTCAGAACTGCGTGAATGGCGTGAACACATCAATCTCAGCTCAGTCGCAGTCACTCAGTAAGGACCATGGGACCACAGCTCACAGGCAGCAGTTACGTGAATTATTCCGTCAAAGATATTGTCATTATTATGAATTTATTTGCCCTTAGTGAAATCAAGTTGCTGCTCAGCAATTACTAGATCGAGTGGGTTAGACTCTAATTTATTTGGACTTTTTTTGGAGTCTAATTATATTAACAGTAACCTAGACTTACAGCACTCATCCTCCAAAATCACAAAATAATATTTATATTTTTTAATGACTGCACTGCTGGAGTTATTGTTGGAATTTAAAGGTATGGTCATTAACCTTGATCACTTCATTACTTCTCCCTTTCATATTCCATGCTTTCGCATCCATCTCGCTCTTATTCTTCCAACTATAACACCTAGTCTACCACTCATTTTTACTCGTAGGCCTCTGTACCGCTCATTCTTGAAACAATATTTACAGAATTACAAGGAGCATGAGAAAAAAATTTAACTTATGAAAGGCTTTTTAATATAAAAACATATGTACAGGTTTCATCTTTAAAAATACAATATTATGTGAAAAAAAATATCACACAAATAAAATAGGCTTGTTCTTAAGTCACACACAAATATTTGGCAAGGTCTTTTTTATCAACAAAATTGAAAGTCTAGTACCAAAAAACTGACAACAATAATGTTGAAATAGACATCTACCACCATAAAGAAAAAATGTGAAAATACAATACAAATGTGTCAAGGAGATGAAGCAACTGCCTTGTTCCCAAAACAAAATAATATTTCACAATTCCTTTTGATTTCCATATTCATAAACCATAATCAAGTGATATGTGTACATGATTATAATAATGGTTTATTACCCGGATAACTTTCTTTGGCAAGAGTATAAACAAAGTAATTAAAAGTGAGGTGTGATGGAATGGTACTATGAATAACTAATGAATTAATACAAATTGCATTTCCTGATCCATCTATGCTAAATGGCAATTTGAGTAACGTAGTAGTGACATGACCTTTCTTATAACAATGTTGAAAATAATTTACTTCCTTGAAATACATACATATATGCAGAGTAGTACAATATGACAAAATAAAGAAAAACTCCCTGTGACCAATACTTATCACCATGACAGCAAATGCAAACAAAACATTTGTTAAAAGTAAAGCATACCATGATCCAAACATAAACATGATTGCATACAGACTACCCGTATTCAAATATCTTGAAGAGTTCATTTAAACAAAAATATAGAATCCTTCTTTGGCAAGAGAAGAAAAGATTGTACAAATGCTAGTAGAATAAAAATTTTAAAAAGTACATGTAAGTGTGTCTCCATACATGTAGCATTCAAAACGTCAGCTGGCAAGTTTCATCTTATTTTAAAAGCAGAATACAAGATACATGTACATGTAGATGTAACATTTTGTTTACCGGTACACTTCCTTCAACTCTAGAAAAAAATATAATAATGACCATGCATGTGTTGAAAAAAAATCTAGAATTAATAACCACTATAAATATGGGTGTAACTGAAAACACCGTGCATGTATATGAAGACAACATATCTAGGAAATACATACATATATGCAGAGTTGTACAATATGACAAAATAAAGAAAGACTCCCTGTGACCAATACTTATCACCATGACAGCAAATGCAAACAAAACATTTGTTAAAAGTAAAGCATACCATGATCCAAACATAAACATAATTGCATACAGATCACCGGTATTTAAATATCTCAGAGAGTCTATTCAAACAAAAAGATAGAACCTTCTTTGGCAAGAAAAGAAAGATTGTACAAACGCTAGTAGAAAAAAAAGTGTCTCCATAGCATTCAAAACGTCAGCTGGCAAGTTTCATCTTATTTTAAAAAGCAGAATACAAGATACATGTAGATACTAGATAGCAGTGTAACATTTTGTTTACACTTCCTTCAACTCTAGAATATAATATAATAATGAACATGCATGTGCTCAAGAAAACAATCTAGAATTAATAACCACTATAAATATGGGTGTAACTGAAAACACCTGGCATGTATATGAAGACAACATATCTACTAGTAAATCTCTTTGATAAAAAGCTGACAGTAATGTAACAAAAGTTCTAATACATATTAAGTTGTAATAACCAGTAATTACGTCAATGAGGCAGCATGAACATGTACATAACTAAATAAAACTCTGAATACAAACATATATAAAATAGAATACAAATGCCGAGCAATAACTCTTAAACATTCCGACAAGTAATATCAGTCAGTATTTAAGCCAATTCTGTTTCATCTTCAGAAAAATCTGTTATCTCAGCTTCTCTTACATTACCTTCAGAGGTCTCAAAGACATGTACATCATCATCAACCTGCATATCTCTGTCATTAATTTCCAAATCACTTTCATCACTAGATGTATAATCAGAATCATCACTGTTATCGGATTCTATTAAAGACACAGAGGTAGGATTCTGTAAATGTGTTGTTTTTACATTCTCACAGCTTCTTGATTCTCTGTACTTCTCACGTACACTAAAAATCAAATCTCTATATTGTCCTCCAGTTCTTTCCCAGACACTATTGCCAAGATTGTTAGTTCCAATATGGATTACAACTGCATCCACTGTGGAGTCAAAGTCTGTTTGTGCTCTAATTTCTGTCGAAGATTCCTAACAGTGGCACCCGGATAGCAGAATATTTTGCCACCAAACTGATCCTGATCAAAACTTACACCACGAACAATCAAGTCACCATATACATGAATCTGCCATCTCCTACATGGAACGAAAAAAAGGGAAACAAAAGAAACTAAGAATGAGTGACTGTTGATAAAAAAGCAGAAATTTAACTACGTTTAAATCTACACCAGAAAGACTGGTAAAATTCAGGGGGGGGGGGGGCAAAAGTGCCTTCAATCTCGGTTCAACACAACTCAATTTAATGGATCACTGCAATATCACCATGATAAATGGAATTCTAGGGCTGTTTCAACTTTCAAGATTGGTAGCTAATGACCTTGCTCTGACAATTGAAACTTTTGAATCTGAGAGTGAGATATGAAACTTGAAAGAATTTGAGAATAGGATAAACTAGTCTGAATAGTCACCGCAGGCGCAGCGCCCAGACATGGCAGATGCACAGGCTGCTGCATGCTGTGACCCAAGTTAATTACAAACTGATTTTGATAATAAAAAACTGGGTCTTGCTTGATTTTCATCATAGATTCTCACCCATGTCATGATCTAAGTTACTGTTACTAGACGTTTAGAACTGCAAGTAGCCAAGTGCAAATTTGGCTCCATCACCATCAGACATCACATGATCACTGATCACTCAACTCTCAGTCTCAAGTCAAGTCAAGACACAATCTCCTTACCTTGATCTAGCAAAAATATATAGAATTTGGAAGACCCTTTTTATTAACCATATATTTTTTTACGGTTATATATGTAAATTTGATAAATTCATAACATATTTGCTTCATGAATTCGACTCTACGATCTTTTCTTTCAATGTTTGCGACTGGTTACCTAACGAGTGGTTTAAACACAAAAATGTAAGTACGCGGGACTACACTATAAAAACTTGACCGTTCATCGAAAATAGCCTCTTAAGTTCGGATTCCGGTAACACGTGACTTTGTGCACATCGTTCACGGTTTCAAGACGATCAACTAATTAAATATTCATAACTTTAGGGGGGCAAATACTCATATTGTTAATTTGTGAGCCGGGACAAATTATACATCGATGGAATCGTCAACATCTGCAGATGACAATTAAAAACAAATTAAAATCGTACATTTTATGACAGGGTCAGGATCCAGCAACATTTAGAGGCTTGCAAAAACAGTTCCTAAAGAGAGGCGTGTGGTTACGACGTGTTTTCTATACGAAATTTTACTCAAATTTTACAGAAAAAGAACGATAATAGACACAAGAAAACGGACTATGTACTCACCTAAACATTGCGACCGCAGAAAGCTTGGTTTTCTCTTAAACTGCACTCGCAGTACACGGTACAAAAATCTCGTGACTCGCGAGACGTTAGATGACAGGAGCGAGCGCTCGCGGGATTGGAAATAAAACAGGCCGGTTTTGCTCATTAGCATACGACCTGCGGTCTGACTGGCTTGCCCTCTTTAATCCTAGTTAATCCTACCCTCGTACTAAAGAAACCTGCTAAATGTCTGATTGTGCATTACGTATCTTTATTCTGTGATATATCTGGGACTGTAAGGCTTTTCACACATGTACATGTAGCATTTTGTGAGATTCGTCTGAGATTTTACAGTTGCAATCAAAATCTCTTTTTTTATTACCGGTAAGTGAACAAAAAAATCTTACTGAATGTAATTGTAATTATTCTGCTCAAGATTGTTTTGGTTACTTTTGGTACTAAAAGTAGATCTCAAACTTGTCAATATCAATGTCAGTTGAGGGTAATTTCAAAGAAATTTAATTGGATTATAACCTTTTATGACATGATTTTTCAAAAGTATCATGGTTATTTAAACTACACAACATGAACTTATAGGATCAGGCCTATGTAAAATCGGGTTTCGGAGAGCAAAATCATTGCCATCAAAGAGGATTTAAAAGAATAATTTAATATTTTATAAAATTGCCATTTCCTTGAAGTGCATTATAGTAGGAGCACAATCAAAAGGGCATCATAATTCTTTGTATTAAACTCTGTATTGAATTACTCTACTGTATTTCAGCTGTCTGCATTTTCATGCATTCTTTTATTGAAAAAGTGGATTAGAAATTTGTCTCTGGTTCTCATCTCCAGACGAGATTTTATCAGGTCGTTTTCTGTTGTTTCAACTTTTTTGTTTTGTTACTTGAAACACTAGAATAAGAAAATGATTCCAAAGTTTGAGCTTTTGAGCTTTTGAGTCGGAATAGCTGTCAAATATGAAGTCGTTTCGTAATGTAATTGTGTCTTATCTCATAGAAAATTCATTATGACCACAATCCAAATACAATTATAACCAATTTATATCCATCTCCATGGAAACAAATCATAAAAATAAAACAAACAAACCTTTGGTTGACCTACTTTTGAAGTCTGTTATATCTTCATGGTTGTGGTCTTGCCTTTCTAGACCATGTAGATATTGGATTATTGAAAAGTGAAAAATATTATTAAAGATAAAGTTGAGTTCTGGTCATGTGATTGCATTGTGAAAGAAACAGTGTGGAATCTATCAGAAAAGGTTGATCATCTAGTATATAAGTATTCGTGTGTATTGCAAGGTTCTGGAATCATCAAAATGATAAGAAATTTGACCGAATCTTGGCAAAGTTACAAGCACTGTACACAGAATGATGTATATGGGACTACACAAGCACATGGCGAAAAAAACCTACCCCCGATTTTTACGATTTCATGTCATATTTAGAATATGAAGGCATTTGAAGAGCCATGCTTTTCAGGGAACATGTTTAATCTGATGTTCTTCCACTCTTGCATAATAACAATGATAACGCTAACAAATTATTTTTTACCTCCTCCCAGAACTCAACCTTCTCTTTAAGGCTTGTGCTAACTACATGTATGTTCTTTCTATGAACATCTATTTAAACACTTAAAATGTTATAAGCCAAACAGACTTAGCATGACATTTCATTAGCTTTGTATTGTACAAGTTGATAAATCCATATCCAGGCAGGTATTTGTAAAGGGAGTATTGCATTATAAAGAGAGGATTTAAAACTTCAAAACATAAATTCAGTTCATGAGTATGATGTTTGAAAATGGTTATATCAGAAATTTTGATGTGAAATTGACATTATAGAACTAATGAACATATATATCCGTACACCAAAAGACATTTAGACAACTGTACCCCAATGTTGGTGTCATTTTGTTCGATTTGTGCTGACCATGAGTGAAGGTCTTAGCTTGAGACTAAGTAATGAATGATAATTAGCTTTCAAGAAGTGAGTAAACACGTTCTCTGGCTTCAGTCAATATTGACTTACCCTTTAATATGACTTGGTTTGTTTAGGATCAGAGATTCATTGTATTGACACACTGACCCACAAACTTCCTCACAAATACCAACAAAAATCACTGCAACTCTTCGTGTGGAAACTTCACACTCTCCGCAAGCGTTAGTCAGAACTTGATGCTTACCGGTATTCAAATTTCAATTCTGGTCATTTGTAGATTCAGTGATCAAGGCTCCATGTTATTTTTCACTTCTAAGATTACTTTCTTAGTCTTAGCGGCTGTTAAGTTTTATTGAAAAATATGGTAACCATAAGGAGATATTAAGAGGAATTATTATATATTTAAATAAACATTTCATTTAATTACAATTATTACATGGAGGATAAAAGTCATTTAAGAGGAGTGATTTCTCATTACTGTACCTACATGTAAATTGGATTCAAGTTCATTACTGGTATGCAGCAGTTAAAATTGAGCAAATGAAAATGTATTGGGGGAGAAGTTAATGGCTTACTGAGTTGAAAATTAATCTATATTATAATTATTGTAGGCCCATGAGAGCTCGATGAGAGGTGTTTATTAACAAGGTTCCCTTGTACTATGCATCTAATTTATTTAGCTGGTGTTAATTGGAGTTAAGATCCATTATTTGCCTGTGCCCTAATTAGGTATTTTTCTCAAGAATCATCGATAGTTGTGTGAAGAGTATTCAGGCAGATTTAGATGGGGACTTTCTTTGTTATAAACAATTGAGTACAGAAGTTAAAAGTGTAAATAGTGATGGTGATGAGAATGATGGTGATGATTATCACAGCAACAATATCAGCATCAAAGGTTATCATCACCATCATTAGAATCATAATAATTATGATATTTAACATGACAAGAATATAGCAATGTGTAGTGTTCAGAAATACAAAGTAGGTCTGTATCAAACAGTTAAAATCACTTTAGTTTATCTCTTTGTATTAAAACTCATATTACTTGTAGTAAAGAAGGTTTTTGTCAGATAACAAATTAAGAGTGAAGGAGGTTTGAGTTATTAGATGGGTGTTTGTTGGAGCCTGACATAATGCATGTAGGAGTCCATGACATTAATGAATTCTCCTAAAACACATTTGATGCCCCGTTCAACCTATTAAAGGTTCCCACTAAATCAATATGCAGGGAGTAGTTTTACATTTTTATGTGAAGACAGCATAAAACTCAAGTCATGAAAATTGTTTTCAAGCAGCTGATTCAAGAGATAGTAAATATTTCTTCATCAACTGCAGCTCAGAATTAACATGTAGAATAACTAACGGGTATCATTCAACCTTCTTTTCAAAACAAACCCCTAAAATGTAGAGCATTCTTCCCCTTCCTAGCTACGAATAAACAGTTTGATTGATAAGTAATAACGGCACCCTATGCAGCCCCTTCTCTTTATTGGTTCTCTCTGTCGGTTTACGATCATCGAACCCAAAACGGGCAAGATTTATTGAGTCCAATATTACACGCCAAGACATTCATTGGCGATCTCTGCTCTTCCTTTCCGGGGTGGATTCTTTTAAAGAGTGAGGCGCTCCGTAAACTGCCATCGATTCCGGAGTTGTTAACACGGAAGTAATAGGAGTAATGGAATTATTTTGGGTGATAACGTAGGTGGGAGGCTGTCTGGGTATGGATGATTATTAGACGTGCTTGGATGATTTTTATCTGAGCTCCAATATTCACAGGTCGGGCCAACAAATAATTCCTATGAAGTCATTAAATTCCAGTATTAACAAAACAAAACAAAACAGTGCAAGCTGTAGCCATGTTTTTTTTTAAAACTACTCATAAATGGTAGCTCCACAGTTACATGTAAACGGCATAAGATGAATTGGTGATGGTGTTGATGATGATGATGATGATGGTTGTGGTAGTGATAATGATAGTGATTATGATGATGATTATGTCAATGATGACTTACATATGAAGAGAAGAGAAGGATGCAGTTTTGATGGTCAATTGTGGTGGTCATTGCCATGATGATAGGATGGTGATGACATTCATTACTCATCACAAGCCTTCAGTTTTTATCCAGACATAAGGTGGAGGATAGTCTTGGTTTCGATATATTTATTTTGGGGTGTTTTTTCATAGTTTATCTAAAAATATTCTTAAAAGCTTAATACATGTTTTCCAACTTCATTGGCTACGGTATATTATAATCATAAATCTTTTAGTCAAGTTGATTATCACAAACGGTCTCTTTTCTCAGCAACAACCCTTAACAGTTTATCAAAATGAATAATACAATTATTTGCAATAATTGTTTTTACTTTTTTTTCTTACTCTTTCAGATCCCAGCGTAGAACATGTTCGCTTTGTCAAGGATCTCTCAGCCTGGTGGTACAAGCCTAGCATAACAAGGGACGATGGTAAGATATACTCTCTCTTCCGTAATGTAAAGGAAAAGGAGAGGGGTAGGGAGAATGAAAGAGGGAAGGAGAGAGAAAGAAAGAAAGAAAGTGATGAGAGAGGTAAAGCTTTTGAAAGATAGAGGGAGAGAGGGGGAATGAAAGAGAATATGAGGAAGAATGAGAGAGAGAGAGATTAGGGAAAGGAGGTTGGTGGGAAAGGGAGACAAACAGGAGGATATGACGAAAGATAGAGAGAATGGTTAGAGAGGGGAAGGGAGAGAGTGATGGGATAGAGATAGATTGACAGGGAGATAGAAAGAAAGAGAGAGAGAGTGAGAGCATCAGGAGAGAGGTTTAGAGATAAATTTACAAGAAACCGCTCTTGGGGGAGTGAGAGAGAAAGATGGGGAGATGGTGATGTAAAGGAAGAAAAGGTTCAGAGAGGAAAAGAGATGGGGATAGAAGATAGACAAGAATGGGGGTACTAAAGAGAGACAAGCTGCAGCCCTCTCCGGAGACAGAAATGATGCAAGGAGGAAGAGGAAAGGATGTGAGAGGATGGAAATTGATTGGGGAATAAGGGAAGGAACTGTTCGAGGGTATCTGTGGGTTAGAGGTATATAAAAGGTGCACAGCTAAATCATGGGAGTTGTATAAATATGCATCTACTACTCAAAAAAATATTTACAGCACATTTATCATACATCATCGGATGCATATCTTTATCACTTGATGAATGTGGGAATGAGAATATTAGAAATCATGATGAATATTTAATTGTAAAATAAATCTTCCAAACAGATCAAGATCTATAGAAATAATTATGACCATTCGAGATATCACAAATAGTTTTATTTACTTGCTACCAAGGATTACTTGTGTTATTGATAATATGAAGCACTGGTTGATATCAGTTGTACTATAAAGAGAGGTCAAAATCTCTCTTGTCTCTCTCTCTCTCTCTCACAATACTTTTCTCTATATCTTGTTTCTCAGCTTATTGATAACATAAACATTACCGGTAAACGATTTATTACAAATTCAAAATGTGACCAATAATTAATACATTCTGATTTTATGACTTTGTTTCCACTCTCTCCCTCATCTTCTCTTATTTTTAGCAATCAATATTTTGAAGGACAGACCTCCTGGAACTTTTATCGTAAGAGACAGCAATTCCTTCCCAGGGGCATTTGGTTTAGCACTGAAAGTAGCACAGGTACCAGCGAACACGACACCAAGAAAAGGTAAGAAAACAACTTTTAAATTCTGTTAGTCATTAGTAAGGTACACTCCTTACTAATGTAAGTTATGGTCACAGTTATAAATTTTGAATTTATCTTGTACTTATGGACCGTGCGGACGAACTTGTGGTTACAAATCTTTAATTATCGTGAAGCCACAAACCATGACAGATCTTAACTGCAAGAAGCGGGGGTCCTCATCTATATCAGGGCTTCACTCTAACTTTCGTTGGGGGTCTTTATGAGCCCCGAGTAAAATTTTAAGATATTGGAGGCCCAGAGTTGGGATTTCAGGGTCCATATCATGTCCTGGCACCTATCAGTGTCAACCCCTATCTGTAGAGAAAAAATGTAGCTATACACAATTACTCAATTAGATTTTTTTGATAAACAAATGAAAAGTTAGTGTTGCAACTCTCTCCGAAAGAAATGTTTGAACACATTTATCTAGATCTTTCGTCAAATAGTCTTGTAGGATGAGCTAACTTTTATAATGTGATGTGGTGATGTGTTCAGTTGCAATGATAGACTAAAGATAATAAAAATGAGAAATTAAGAACGAGTCATTCATACTTAAAGAGAAGGTTGAGTTCTGGGAAGAGGTGAAAAATAATTTGTGAGCATTACTCATTCTTATTATGCAAGTGTGGAAGAACATCAGTTAAGACATGTTCCCTGAAAAGCATGGCTTTTCAAATGCCTTCATATTCTAAATATGCATGTAACATCGTAAAAATCGGGGGGCCGGCTTTTTACGCCACGTGTTCGTGTAGTCCCATATACATCTTTCTGTGCAAGTGTTTGTAACTTTACCAAGACTTGACCAAATTTCTTATAATTTTGATGATTCCAGAACCTTGCAATACACACAAATTCTTATATGCTAGATGATCAACTTTTTCTGGTCGGTTCCACACCGTTTCTTTCACAATGCAATCGCATGACCAGAACTCAACTTCATCTTTAAAAGGAAATGATGATACTGCTAATGCTAAAAAACTTTGTATAGTCCAATAATGCTATATGTAGTTGGCTTTACTTTTTGATTAGGATATTGAATATGACATGTCTAGGCCATAAGAATAAGTACACCCGATGAATTCATAATTAAGGCAGACAGAAAGATCTGAAGATTTATACCGATTAAAAGCTTCAAGGCTTAAAGCAATTTATGACCTTGGCCCCGTAACTTGAAGGTAAGTTATCAATTAATTGCTTTTTTGCAATTCCAATTGATCATGATGTAAAATCTATCGATCCGGCGATCGATCAAGCAATCGATCAAGCAATCATTCAATCAATTGGGAAGCTAAGCAAATTTGTTATAATATCTCAGATTCTCTTCCAAGAGTCTAACAACGTGGATATGTTTCAAACATCACAATGATTGACCTTTTCTTCATCACTTTCATTAAGTTCACTCTGATCTTTTTGAAAGTCCAACTTCTACCCTCATTTACCACACTGTGTAAATAGTAAGACAAATGTTTGTTAATCCTTATCCTCTACTAAGTATTTACTTTAAGAAAAGGAAAGAAAAGAAAAAGTTGCATAACTTTGGTTAGATCATCCCTTTTCGTTAAGTATTTGGGCTGAAGCCAAGTTAAGTTAGGACCATTTGATAGTTAGCTATTGCATTTGTAAGGTTTTGTTACCATAGAGTTACTAATCAGGCTTACATCGAGGGGCACAGTTGCTTGGTCTCCTGGTTCACAAAATGAAAGTTGTGTGTTCAAATCTTGGCCTAGTGCTTTAGGCTCTGGTAATGCCATCAACATTTGCATATGCCGTCTTCTGAAGGAATACTATGTCCTTTTGATTTATACATCTATAAATGATTGAGTCAAATCAGTTGTATGCAATAATTATAGAATTTAGATACAATCAATTGTCATAGCTTCAAATGTTGACCTAGGTAGAAAAATGGGCTGGTTATTGAGGCTTCATTACAGAATTTGACATCTAGGACAGATATTAAATTGCTTGACCTGAATCATTTAATGACTCAATTGCTTCATTAACCAGGCAGTGTATTAGGGGATTGAATATTATTTGATGGAAGGGCAGCAATGGTGTTCTGCACAATAAATGCATGCAGATCTATAGTTTCAAGCCAGGCTTTTGAAATGTATTCAGTTGCATCTTGATAGTTACGACCTATGTCCCATCATGACATCATGAGTAATTGAGTATGCCTCTAAATATTATCCTACGATCACAACTCAAACACTTGTCATTAACCAGAGTAGATCTTCCTTTGAAAACATCTGGAGTGCGTCTGAGATGTATGTCTATCTGATGGCATTGCATCATATCCCCTTCCTGGCTTGATCTTAATCTTGATTTAGAAGCTAAAGTTATCCTTTCATAAAATATTTTATCACATTTTCCTCTTTCTTATCTTTGGATGTGTTGCAGGCAGTGCCGTTCTTCTCTATCAGGTTCTCTTCCCTTTCTCATTCTCTCTCTCTCTCTCTCTCTCTCTCTCTCTCTTTCCTTTCCCTCTCTCCTTCTCTCTTTCACTCTCTGTATTTATCTTTCTCTTTCTCTCACTTACAATATTTCTCATTTCCCCTCTTTTCCTTGCTTTTTTCTATCCGTAACCCTCGCTCCCTTTCTAACTCTCCATCTTTCTCTCTGTCGTCTCCCGCTTTCTCCATTTTTTCACCACACCCCTCTCACTTTGCCCTCTCTGTCTGTCTCCCTCCAGCCCTCTCTCTCCCTCTCTCTCTCCCTCTCTCTCTCTCTCTCTTGCTCTATCTCTCTCTCTCTCTCTTTTGTTGTCTCTCCCTCTCTCTCTTGCTCTCTCTCTCTCTCCCTCCCTCCCTCCCTCTCTCCATTTTTCTTTCTCTTTCTCTTTCTCTTTCTCTGTCTTGCTCTTATCCCCTCTCGCACGCTCTCCTCGTAATACTCTGGTTTTCAGTTATATTTTCACTCATTCTCTGTTCATGTATGTTTTATTTTCTCTGTCACCTCTATCTTTCACTTTAGGTTTGTTGTACTAATGTATTCGTCTGTCTCAAAGAGATTACTACATTCTATCCCTCTTATCCAACCCTTTCCGCGAGATGCAGCCTCCGACCGAAAACCTTTCAAAAATTTCATTTCAAGCGACTCCTCCGCAAAAAAAAAAATCATCTCCAATCTGATTTATTGCACCGTGATGAAATGCATCCTGTGACAACAGACTTTATATGCCCCTTTTCCTCCCTTCCCAAACATACGTAATCACACCCATTACATGTAAAAGAAATTAACTTACAGTTCTAAAGCTTCACCTAAATCAAACCGACATATATATCCTCTCAGTCTATGAAAATGAAAATTCAAAAGCTAAACATCAAATGTTTCCCTTTGCAAAGCCCCATGTGTTATGTTTCCCCCGGCTGTTGGCGTGTATGTTATCTGTCTGTTCTCCAGGCTTTATCCTGTATATAAACCTGATTATGTTTATTTTTAAGTTCATAAAGGAAACAAGCATTTATCCATAAGTTATGCATTAGTTATGCAAAGTTTAGTCATACATTATTGGCAAAGAAATCCTTATCATAACGAAAGGATATGACTATTTTAAAATCACATCAATTTGTGAAGTGAGAACCATCCTGTTACGGGTATTGTTGAATGTTGATGTAGTTCTGAGTTTTTTCTTATGAATGTTGTTATAAAATTTACACTGTAATACTGTTTCTTCTTCTTAAATGTCATATAACGATCATGTAAGCCATGAGCAGATCTTGAATTTTATAAAGGGGAGGGTAGCATAACATTTTATATTGTTAGTATAGCACAATTACGAGCAAAATATCTGTCAAGCAATTAAAAAGGGTTATTACATTTTGAGGCTAAAGCACTTTTAAAAGTATTTGACAAACCAACAACAAAAAGAATGTTTTTCAAATTTGTAGGTGCCCTTTGAGTTTAAAATTTGAAGGGGGCACTAGATTATAATGATGGGCACGTTGTTTCTTGTGTACATGAGGTATGTCTGATTAGGTTGTTTTTTAATGGAGATATGACCAGTTGTGCCCCCCCCTCCCCCTTCCCCCACTATGCATGTAAGCAGCCACAAGCAGCCTTTGTAGTGGCATCAGGGACGTTAATGCAGTGTTTATCAAACTAATTATTGATCAATGTCAAAAGTTATACAGTCATACTCAGGCAATCTAATTAATATGTCCACTGCTCTGCATTTAGCAAGGTCAATTGCTTAAGTACTTAAGTAAACATTTTCAAAGTTAAGAGCAAACATATACATTCCATCGAGGATTGTATTGAATCACATTGAATATGAAATCATTTTGGAAGCAATAATAGCATAAGAGCAATCCCTGAAAGAGACTTTTGTTACAGAAATGATAATTAAAGAGCATATATGGATCCCCAGTCAGTCAAGCCAACTAATGATATGCAACATGAATCATGTTTGTGAAAAAAATTCAGGAACATGTTTCTGGTGAGCCCGAATTGGGGCAAACATATTTGAAATGTCAACAGACCGGAGGATCAAAAGCCAAACTAATCGAGTAGATGGTTGGGGATTAATCGCACCAAATTGCCAAATTGGTCACAAAATGAGGCAAAATTTGGTAATATGAGCCAATTAATTGGTCCGTGTTGTGTATATGCCTAGGCAATACTGGTAGCTTCAAATTAACCATAATTGAAACAAGCATGTGCAGATGTTTTGTTTTGCAATATATGAAATGTCATGGAATACTGTTTACTCAAGGGTGACAAATGACATGTAACGTTTAATTGATATCAGGATGATATATTCTGAGTCCTAACTTTTCGCAGGCTTACTTAAAGAGGCATGTTCCCCGTATTCCAGAGGGCGTTCAAAATACGTACCCGCTGGCGGACGGTGCTAGCTGCCTATTGACACCAACAGAATACGGCTCTTACGCAGATGGCATGTTCCGAATGCCCGGACAATACCGATTATCGCATACATGTGCCGAAATAATGCCAATCACAGTTCGGCTCTAAGATTCGGCTGCTGTTTCCGCCCACTTTCGTGACGTCGCGATCGTCAGCGATCAGCTGGCTTGGCGAAGGCAGGCCAGGCCGCGCGTACTTTGATTGACAGCTGTATGCAAATTAGAAGTCGATCTTCGGAACCAAGATGGCGATGACTAGAGCAGCGATAACTACACTGGCGGGAACGTGCCACTTTAAATAAAAAATAGAATTTGTAAGCAGGTGCTCTCAATACATGCTAAATGACATCATTGTGGTAGGAAAAGGTGACCTGAAATTATTTTGTCCTGATAATTTCATCAGCATTTGTACGAGTTCTGTGTATGCTAATTGGCTGATAATTGCTGGGGCATTGTTAGCTGTCTCCAACTCTCCATTTGAAAGCTAATGTTCCAAATGTTCAGATACATGTGTATTACATGTTACATTTTTTACTTCATAGGTGGGTTTTTTAAAATTTTGGTTGTTTGTCATGTTTATGGGGACCTGCTTAGCAAGTACCGACGAAACACCGGAGCGCAGCTATAGAGGGAAGGGGGAATGATAGATAACCTTGGTAGAATCTAGAGCAGATCAGTGATGAGACAGAGAGGAAACCGTGTGCAAACTGTCATTAAAAATCAGAAAGAGATCCGTTATCCCAGGCTTGTCTGTTCCGCAAATGACTTCATCTGACTCAACTACATTCAGCACCTTCAGAAAAAAACGGTGTAGATGATTAAAGGGACAATGAGACTATGTTTTTTATTATCATTCATATATTTATTTTTAATCATCCTCTCTCTCTCTCCCTCTTACTATTTATCTTCTTTCTTTTTTTTCCTCCCCCTCTCTTGCTTTATAAGAGCCATAATATTGAACATACTTGGTACTTGGTTGTTGTTCCTCCAAAAGATTCCTGGTGGAATTTAAACTGGAGGTCGTGGTGGCAGAGAGTGGACTTATTTCGGAAGGAGTGCTACTTTAAACTTTGTTGAGTCAGTCAGGGATACTAAGGTCGGATTGAGATTATTCCATGCTTCGGTTGTGCGAGGAAAAAATGAGTTCTTGTATACATCCAATCTGGCTAATGGTATTTCAAACTGACTTGAGTGCCCGCGTCTGCTACGATCTGGTTTAGGTTTAATGTGGGTTCGGGGATCTATGTCCAGCTGGCCATGTAACATTTTGTGGAAACGGCTTAGACGGTGAGCTTCGCGTCTGTCTTGGAGGGAGTTCCACTTAAGAGAATTTAGAAGGTGGGTGACGCTTGCTTCTCTCTGATAAGTGCTTGTGACAAAACGGGCTGCCTGCCTCTGGACTCGTTCGATAGAAGAAATGTTCTTAGCTGTGTATGGGTCCCAAGCAGCAACTGCATAATCTAAGTGTGGCCTAACGAGGTACATAATGCATTCTCATCGATAAAGAACATTAAACTATACATCCTTCCTGGTCTGTCCCCCTACTGCAGGTCTAAAAAAAGGGATTAAGCCTCTGTAAGCTTGAAAAGTTCTTTTTATAGCTTTCTTACTTCCGGCAGTTGACGGAATGGTGTTATAATTTTTTTTAAACCTCTCTTAGGGAGAAAAAAAGAGAGACTCGATGTCTAATTTTGTTGAACCCATTTCTCTGCATGGTTCTACAACACGTACTCCAGCAACAGTTGCTCTGGCATCAATATCCTACTCCAACCAAAATCCTTCCTTCAACAGTACACCTAACCCTAACCTGCATCTTTAAAGAAATAAACACTGGGAAAAATGTTGCTGGAGAAAAAGTTTAGTCACTCTACATACTGTTTCATAGTTAAGCCCCACCCTGTCCATTCCTCAGTGAAACTCATCGCTCAATTGTCTTTCCGAACACCTTTCTTTAAACCAAGACCTTGCATTTTAATAGGAAAACAAGTGTTTTTCCAAAAATGAACAAATTCTGCCTTTGTCTCCTGTACAGTTTTGTATCGAATGCAAAGCAATTGATTTACAAGTTATAAAGGTCTATCACACCATGCTGCATTCCAAATATTGGAAATAATTCAGGAAACTTGGGACTGTACCTTTAAACTCTGTGATGCTTATTCAGACAGACAGCTGTCAACATGTTTAAGGTTGAATTGTGTTGTCATCAGACATGATGCCTTGTTAAGGGTGTTGCATGGGGCTTACCTCGAATCATCAGGTCTTTGCATCGTCAGGTTGGGGGGAGGTCGTATGACGCAAGGACACAAATTTCATAGATTTGCTGTATGGTTTTCACAAAGTGTCAGCTAAATTAATTGGACGAGACCCATTGTAGATGACTTTTTGTAAAAAAAAAGTGGCATGTTTGCACAATAGGTCGAGTAACGTGACTGTCTGACCGGACACGGTGACTCAATGATTTGACTTAATCTGTTACCTAGTGTTGTAAAACTAGAAGGGGTCAAAAAATACTTTCACTCTATTTTCTAATCTTTGGATAACTTTCCCCGGGAGTGCCTGTATTTTCTATGATTCACAGGTTTTGGGTTGACTTTCTTTAAGATTTACCAATTAACAACTAATTTCTCTTATTTTGCCTGATTCAATAGTAGATTTTATCATAAATGTACAATGGATGGGTTTAATTCTATTCTAATTCTTTGATAGCTTGTGGGATCAAATGCTCAAAAAGATTATGAGTAATTTTTTTTTGGTAGCTAAAGGTATTGAATCGCAAATTTTAAATTATGCATAAAGTTTGCAATTCTTTCAATTCATTGTAGGCTTATATTGTGTGTATTAGGGGAAAGGACATTAATTCCTTCTCGATCTGTTAAGGATTTATCATCCGTTGAGTGCCAGAAGGGCATTAACTCATATACTCTCACACAGAGTTAACTCCCTTCTGACTATTACAAAGAACAGATGATACATGGACTCTGCACCCTTGATAATGATGGTGTCATCAGAGTCATAGTTTAATGCACTTTTAGGTGTTTGTCTCATTAATGTTATGCCCTAGCTTGGCACATGCCATATGGTAACACCTGGGTTTCTCAACAGACAACATGAGCAGACATTAATGGGACCACACAAAGACAACTTTCCAATAATAATTGGCTGAATTCCTAATAGTAAATAATGAAGGAATGTAATCCTTATACTTTAAAACTTGGGTACTAATGAAGTTAAAAATTGACCCTCTTTTGTTAGGTACTCATGGGCCCTGGATAAGCTACCCTAGGCAGTCCCTTCACATAATTCAACAGTCATGTCCTTATGCAAGATCCGCTGCCCACAGCAAGGAAAGGGTTAAGGTTGTCCAGAACATTTCCCAAGTGTATGATTGAAGATGCGTTGACTTCAGCCTTGTCGTTACATTAATGAGCATTCCTCGTTCATTATTGCATCGGTTATAGACCTTAATTGATCGAGCCTTTCATTATGAGCAAATTCAATTTGGATATTGTTGCTTGCACTACAGCATAGCGGGATATGTTTAAAGGTCGTAGGCCTAATTTGATATTAGAAGGATAATATATACATGTACGTCTGCATGCATGAACAAGATATTAGATTATGTAATAAAGGAAATATGTCCATTTCCCATTATTTCACAGAGGAAGCCAGCTTAATATGAGCTTTACCTGTTATATTGGCTTGCTTTCAAACCCAACTATGTGTTAGGTATAAAGGGGAGAATTGAGGATTTTGTATAAAAGAGGGGGCACAATATTTCTAAAATTTTCTGACAAGCAAAATAGAAAGGTCATCATCTCAGAAGGGTGGGGTGGCACATCCTTAGAGTTGTGAACTTTAAGTATGCCATTTAAGTTTCCAAAGGGGGTGCATGGGCAGGATGTTCTCCCTAAATATGCCACTTGGTGCATGGATAATCAATTCCAGACAATGTAATATCAAATTTCATAAAAATATTTGTGCATGTTCTCATCCATCGCTGATCCCATATGAATTGGATCATAAATTGGCAGATTTGAGCTTAGTTCTATAATCCCTTTCCAATCAGTTTTGTCATGTATGGCAGGTGATTGCACTCCTGTTCTCCCACCAACCCCCCCCCCCCCCTTTTTTTTTCTTTTTTTTTCTTTTTTTTGTAATAATTATTTTTGGATGAATTCCCCAACTATGGAGAACATTCACATGGCCATTTGGCTTTATGATATGTATTCTAGATTCTGTAACAGTCGTGCTGCTTGGGCATTGTTGTGGCATTATTGCTGGCTGAATAAAGGAAAAAAAAGACACGCTTATGTAGGGCGTTTCGAGTTGTTAATTAGTTTTTATTGGTGAGGATTTTCTGTAACCAGATGAATTTAATTGTGTATTCCCCTTTTTTGAAATGTCCTTCTTGTCATCTTTCTCTGCATATTTCTTTGATTCTTTTTTTCCTCTTTTGCCCATGAATAAGATCTCATATTTAATCCAGAACATACTACATGGTACCCTACAGTCTAGTTATATCATCAGTCAGTATCGTTTCAAAGAACATATCAGCCCAACCTAGATCGGTCTAGATCGCACCAGCACGACCTACTTGTATGAACAAGCCCTCTACCACCTGCTCCCCTAGCTCTTATTGGTGTGGTTAACCATTACCATGCTCACATACACCATCAGACATTCATACAGGAAATTGGTCCAGCTCGCACCTAGGAGTTAGTTTTTGCGCCATCCTGGTAAACCTCAACATGATGTTGATTCTGCACTCTCCATCGGTCCCTGGGACGCTGGGACGGGAGGCTTGATTGTGATAGGGAGACATTCTCTCTCTCTCTCTCTCTCTCTCTCTCTCTCTCTCTCTCTCTCTCTCTCTCTCTCTCTCTCTCTCTCTCTCTCTCTCTTCCCCTCTTTCCCCCTCTCCCCTCTCTCTCCCTCCCTCGTTCTCTCTCCCCCTCTCTCTATCTCTATCTCTATCTATCTCACTCTCTCTTGCTCTCTCTTATCATCTTCTCTCTATTTATTTCCTTTTCTCAACATTCTTTTTTACTTCATGTCTTACAGCAGTTACTCATCTCATGTTTTTTTAATTCTAAATTGATTATTGTTTGTTTGTTGAAGATTAAACATCTTTTTTGCCAAAAGCCAGAAGGATAATAACCTATTGGATACAATTTGTTATGTGTGTGTTTTTTTTTCTCCATCTTACACACATAGTCCATAGAGCGCAGCCCAAGTTATCCTAGGCTTAGTTTTAAAAGGGTTAGCTCCATTTTGAAGGATCAGAATTGATGCTTTTCTGGATTGCAGCTGACAAGCATGGTGTTCTTATGTCTTTATTTTTGTCTCTATTTTTACACATACCGGTATAAACTGCATCTACGGTAGACATGAGCTCCGGGTAATACTCAATTGTCTGTACATGAAGAAAATGTATAATCATATTTGATGATTATTAATAATTTTGTTTTTTTTCTCCTCCATTTATCTCTCCCTTTCCATAGGTGGCGATCCACAGAGTGAATTGGTGAGGCATTTCTTGATCGAGCCCAACGCCAGAGGGGTGCGACTGAAGGGATGTGTCAATGAGCCCGTCTTCAGTAGCTTATCGGCACTCATCTACCAGCACACCCTGACTCAGTTGGCCTTACCCATCAAGCTCGTCCTACCAGATATGGGTAAGTTGTTTCTTCTTCTCTCAACCCCCCTCCCACACCCACACACACACTTAAGTCTGGTGTAGAGGCGACATGATCTTGTGGATAAGCAGCAACTTCTTTAGACACCAGGGCACTTCTTATAAACAGTTGCAATAGCCTTTTTTGTAATATGCCAACTGAAGTGTGATATAAATGATTTCATTCACCCGTTATTAAGAATTGTATCTCGAAAGTCAGAATGCAAATTACGTACATTAGTTGATGCTAGGTAGGGCAAGCCATAATGTTTGTCCTATCAAGCAACAACTGATGTATATATGCAACAGGTGAATTAAATAATTTGTATGAGAGGCACTTTACAAAGAAGTATGCAATAAATTTGGTTACATTAAGAAAATGGCCTATTGATCTGGAGTGATAGCAAGTTGAGATCAATTTGAATCAATGGCAACAGACGAAGCCCGAGACTATGGCTCAAACAGGGCTCAAATAGGCAGGGTTCATATCCCAGCCATAATTTAATAGTAACATTAACTTTTTTTAAACTTTAAGTGAACGCAAGAGTTCTGATTGACCTTTGCGTCATTCTGAGTTGCCATTATGGAAAAGAGACAATTTAGTATTAATTTAGAATGAGATTACTTTAACCCCCATTTCACCATTTAAACAATTTAATTCTACCTTTTCTCTTTAAGTTGTTTTACTTGGAAATATCTTATATCAAAATTTGTTATTTAAGAGAAATTTATGGAAAAACATAGATGATTCTTTCACTACCAGTGATCATAATCAATTTGACATATTATTTGCCTATTGCTACATTCTAGGTGATAAAAACTCTTCGGCATCTCTTGATTGTAAGTAATTGACTATATATCAACTAAATTCAAATGTTGGCAATCATATATATATATCCTTCTTTCTGGGTTTCTTGTTTTGGATCTGACGCAACTGTGGATAACAGTGGTGATGGTGATGTAACTCTAACCTGTGGAGTCCATTTGATATGAGAAACTCTCCATCTGTTAACTTTTATTATAATCATTAACTATTTATGGTGAGCAGGATAAACTAACATGCAATTTGAAAACAAAACAAACAAATCATCAAATAGCTACATTTAAGAGTCATATTACCTAAGAAGAGCAAGCAAAAATATCATATATATAAGTGGCAAGAACTACAAGCATTGAAAAGGATCCATTATTGGATGAGTAATAATTTTGCAGTTCTAAAACAAATATTGTGAAATTAACTACAAGCAAAGTGAAAGCAACTATAGAATTGTTCTGCCAACTTATATATTTGACTTAGCATTCAACCATGGACTGTAGCGATCGATATTTTGTTGGAGAACAAAAAACCTTGATTTCAACCAGGATATTTTTTGTGTGGTCATGATGATGATGATCCACAGCACTTGTATGGCGCCCATTTATCTGTTTCAAACATTTAAAACCATCTTTCCTTCCAATATTTATGTTTTAAGATACATCAGAGGTAGCAGAAGCATTCATTGGTTTCCAACTTGCGGGAACATTAATATTCATGCACATCACAAGCTGTTTATTATGCTATATTTGAAATGTCAAGTCATAAAGTTGGCAGCTTTACAATAAACGTATGAAAACCATACTGGAATATTTGAAGATCTTTGAGATGGCAATTGGCAAAACTATATTGAAGTCTTGTTTTAAGTGCGCTGTTTCAAACATTACCATTTAGAAAGGGAAAAGAATGTTTTAAATGATGCTAATTTACTGAACAGATTCATGCTTTTTTTAAACCATTCGAGGGGGAGAAAATTAACCACCTTAGAGAAAGTTAGAGAAAGCCATTCTAGATTGAGATACACCCATGTTTAACAGTAAAGGATTATTCCTTCTTAAGAAATTCAAAAATTCAATCTTTTTCACAAATTTTTGAGAAATATCATGAGGAAAATCCTTGAATTACAGGACGTGACTTGAACGTGACATTTTCAGAACCACATTTCCCTTATTCAACATTTCTTTATTTGCCTAGTTCCAGTTCGCGTGTCCCAAGTCCGCAGATATTTGTCTCCATTGTTCCATATTTTGATTGTCATTGTGCATGATAATCCTCTCAATCTTGTACAATCCCATAGCTTGGCTGTCAGATGAGAAATAAATCACAAATTTGCAATAATCCTAGGATTTTTGTAGGGTGAACGATGAAGTTGTAAATCGTACATTGAGGCGCCAGAGATTATTGGCTTTTAATAGAATGATGAATTTGCCATAGTTCATCCTGGTTTTACAGAGGAGACTAACTCGATATTCTAGTGCTGACATGCAGTTTTTCATTTGGGAAATATAATTTTTAAGCTCAAACTTGGCTTGGAATAACTTTTTGACAGTTTGAACTGTTTCTAAAAGCTGAGCGATGTATATATTCATAGGGGAAATGAATGATTTAGTGGTCAAATTGAAAAAACTTTGTTAGGTCAAATGTGGTTTTAGTAAGATGCTAATGAAAACTGCATGCTCATGAAAGAATAGTCTGGGGCGATGGGGATGCAAACAAAAAATGCCATTTTGTAGTTTTATTTTTTAAAGCAAGAGTTGAGCATATAATGTCTACAAAACAAGATAGATAGTGATACAAATGAAATAATCAAACTATCTATGCTCTTTATCTAAATGAATCAAGAGATAAGAAATAGGTTGATCTGTAGACATAATTTCTGTTCATCATCTGAATGTTTGAAGTTTTTATTTTAATCACTTTCAAGCTTTCTTTCTACAAAGGGCACTAATTGTGCTTGGTATTTCGCTGAAAATAAAGTTTGGTATTCCCCCCTCGTGTGATATTAACTGTGAATTCTGATGCATGCATTAAGCAGTGTTTTTTTCTATATGGTATTAACCATGAATTCAACGTTGAGAAAAAATACCAGTCAAATACAACAGTATGGCTGATTGTTTAATGTTTTGGGGGATGTGCCTCAATAGATCTTGTGATATCGTACAGAAAAGATGAGCGATCGTGCAGAACTTATTGGATTAATCCTCTCAAAAAGTGATATATTTGTGAATTTTCAGTCACGCAAACATTCCAGATTTGTGGTAAACAATGTCAAAGAGATTCAACCTGCCATAGATAACCAATGAATGATAATTGTTCCGTAAATGTTTCAAAGAGCTACTAGCTATCTGTGCGGTCAAAATCATCCTTTTGTTTCTGGTAGTGTTTAGTGGTTTTTACTTGGTTTATAATTAGAAAAGATATCAGGCATGACTATCTGTACAAGTGCTGTTATCCTGATAAACAAAATTATTTAATAACCATTTCTCTTCCAAATCAACCGTGGGAAACTTTACACCATACCTAGCCTATATTTAGTATTTTATTGGGATTGATTTTAAAACTTCCCTAAAAAGACTATTTGATATATAATGCTTTGTATGTAATCTTTTTATTTTCCTGCTGTGAGTCTTTCCATTTGATGTGGAGATGCATTTTTAAATCTGTATTTAAGATTTATTCTTGGTGTCCTTTATGTATAAACTGTCCACGTACTAAACTACATGTATTTTGACTAAATTGTAACTTGCTAGATGTTAAATGTTATTAAAAAGATATACCCTGGTAGACAAATTTTGTTAAATTGTTAAATAAAGATGTTTTTCAACTCCTAAGTGTTTGGTGAACAACCTGCCAAGAATGAACAGCAGCATGTGATATATCAGTCAATCCATGGATTGATAAAAATCAATTGGTAGGGTATCTGTGAATAACAAATAAATGTTGGGGTATATCTGTAAAAGCATAGCAAATCTATACGGTGGCATTATTTAAAATGGTACTCATCTACAAGTTTTAAATGCAATATGTAATGTAGGTTTGTATCATGCCTATCACAAACGCAAATATTCAAATATATTTATCATTTCTTTCATGTCAATTTCAAAATTACACATCTTTTTCAACTCAAGTTGTCCATATATGTACCACATTTTTATGTAGCATCACCAGTATGTATACCCCTCACACGTCAAAGTTGCATTGTTTTTTGGCATTCATCCATACATTTTTTAATAACGTCATAAAGTTTATGAGCTGTGTTGATAAAATAAGCAAAGTTCATGCACTTCCCCCTCAAAAGTGTCCCTCGATGTCTTATACTTCCTCTCGCGTTCAATTTCTCTACCTGTTCCAAAGCCAAGATCGCTCAAAGTGTTTGACTCCGATTAAGATTAGGTAACCGATAAGCAAACTTCCCTTAGGAGGGTAGCTGAATTTTCATGGTATAAATTTAGAAAGTTAGGTGGTTTTTTAACTTTTAGCTGTCGGTATCATTCCTAATTTGTTTATCCTTCCTTCGTTATATTCCTTTCTCATAAACAATCCTATTAACCAGGCTAGAGATTGGGAATGTGATTGGGAATCTAATTTCTTTTCATACAGGAAGATTCTTGAAGATTAACATAGGGTGCTTTGGGCATGCTCTATACATTTATTTAAAGCTCATCAATTTTCTGCAACTGAAGCACTATTTTTGCATTGTTATTAACAGAAATATTTGATGACTATTTATGATACAAAATGATGCAATCCTAGACTACCCAATTATGCAAGTCCAATGGAAATACTGGACCTTTAGGGGGAAGCAGTGCTATCTTATCATGGGCTCTAATTAGAACAGTCCATTATTTCAATTTTTGTCATGTATATTTTTGTATATTTGTATATACCTCACAATATTTCTTTCATACATTTATTCATTTTATTTATAACCAAAGTTTTCAAGATACAATACATTTCAGCTAGTATACATTTATTAAATGGAGCCAGCACACAAAGACACAAGCATGACATGTTTTTCCTTTAGAATTGGAACTAGCAGATAAAAATACTTTGTTCAGAGTAATATAATTCAAGCTATTCTTTCTCTTTATCTCACTCCCTCTGAATACAGATTCAACAGGCGCTGATGCCACTGACTCCACTCTGGATCCCAAGTCAGCAGCATCGTTATTACATCAGGGAGCAGGTATGATAAATGGAACATTCACTAACATCTAAAGTTTATTGAACTCTTGCCAACATTTGCTGTTGTCAATATTTGGTCAGGTTAAAAATACTGCTTTTAATTGAAGTCACTGAAAAGAAAAGTAGGTTGCAATGTGTGCTCAAAATGCTTTGAAGCATAATACTTTTGCAACCCGACAATGATCATGTTATTCGTCTTGTCACATCTATGCATAGTTTGTGTTGATTAATTGTTGTTTTATATTTATGTAGTGAAGTATTTTTTTTATATAGAGGTCAAACTTTCCGGAAATTGACGCATTGTATTAATTTTCCCAGCACTTTTCATTTAAAACTGAAAGGAAATCAACCACTGGATACAATGAATAATACAATCAACAAATTTTCATACAGGTTTAACAAAATAACCATTAGCAGGTCAATCTTTACGACCTCTATTGATTTATTGCATATCAAGATTGCAGCATGTGGGGGAAAATCAATTAAGTTTCAGCTGGGCAGATTTCCCTGTCTTTAATGGAATTCTAAGCCAACTTGTTAAGTACCGGGAAGCTGAATTTGTGGTTCGTCAAAAGCAAACGTTGAAATGGTGGTGACAAAATTAATCAATCGGTTGAGGTCATAGGATATTGAAATGTCTATGTTAGTGATATAGACCTTAAAGGGTGTTAAAAGATGAAACTAAGGGTGACTGATAAAGAGATAATGGAAAAGATAGAGGAATGCTGCCCAATGGAAGAACGGGAGGATAGTGGGGTTCCCCCCCCCCCCCCCCCCCCCCCCCCCGAATCAAGAAAAGAGCCCCTACAGTAATGAAAGTACACCCTGCAAGTTAATAAATGCCGCGTTTTTTTTCTCGGTCAATTGGTCAACACTTTTGTCTGTCTTCATAAAACAATATATTCACATTCATTGTTTTCCTTTCCCTTTTCTAGCATGCAAAGTGCTGTACATTGACAGTGTGGACATGGAATCGTTGACTGGATCAGAATCTGTACGGGAAGGCTTGACTAAGACGTTGAGTGCCAAGAAGAAACCTGAGCCTGTCGTCGTCCACTTCAAGGTGTCTTCAAAGGGCATCACACTCACAGATACACAGAGAAAGTAAGTCTTCTCATCATCTTATCTTCTCTGCAAGAAAAGAGAATAGTTCTATAACACATTTTTGAGCGTCTCTCAATATCCCGCACTAACCAAATACCTGGATAAACATCATACTGGTATATAACTTTTAATTTTAACCCCTACTCTGAGCCTAAATCTAACCATAAACCAAATCGCAACCCGAACCCTATAACTATGATGAAGTAAAGCCTGGGCCAGTGGTGACTAGAGCAAATTGCAAGACACCAAGAAAAATAGACAATGCTTACCGGTATGTCAATCAGTGTATACAATATTCAGACAGTATGAAAAACATGTCTTATAATTGTCTAAAAGGTTTGAAAAACCCATACTACACTGCTTCCAGGTACTTAAAATGCATAAACAGAGATGGGGCTTTCAACGCTATTTCAAATCTCTTATCTTTCACTCATGACATTCTAGTGTTTTATTCTCCTCTGCAAGGAAAGGAAAAACACAAATTACATAGAATACGATTCATCTAAGAATGTGTTTTAATGAACTTGTTGTGTTTTTCTGTTGTACAGGTTATTCTTCAGAAAGCACTACCCTGTCAAGTCTATCCTGTTCTGTGGAATGGACCCACTTGCAAGAAAGTAAGCCATTCAAAACTCTTGAATTTTTCATTTACATTATGGGTCTAGATACTCAATGAGTTCACTCTCCCTCATGTTTTTAAATCAAACAGTTTGCAAAATTGTAATTACTTTGAAATAGACTGCTTGTCTATTGAATCATCTGTTATGATGCTACTGCAGATAATTCTTGATAAATTCTGCTGCAGAATGATTCTCCATGGCATTACTTGTAGAGAGACCGGCATTCTTAAAGGTGTATCTTAATTTGGAAACTGCCTAGATAGAATTCTCTTTATCAATGTGTAGCTTGCGTGCTGCTCATAATGGTATGCACCAACAGTCATCTACATCTTTGGTGGTACATTTTTGCCACCTTACTTTGTGGTTTAAGTCGCGATGGCTTGTCATGTTGTTCTTGTATTGTTATTGTTATATTTGCATTTATCAATAGCATTAACAATTGATTTTTTTAATTCAGTTTTTTTTTTTTTCGCCCAGCTTGTTTATTGTAAAATACCAATTATTTTCAATTTAGTCATTTCTACTGTGAGTTATTTTAACGTCTCCAATTATTCTTTGTTTTTTTTGTAGATACCCAAGGAGAGAAGGGCAAGAAGTTGCTGAAGCAAAGTAAGCTTTTTTAATTAAAAATGTTAAATCAATATTTTCATTAGCATTGTGCTTGTACAAATTGTTATCAGAGAGCATTCCTTTGTATACATCTACCTAGCGTATATCTTTTAGAGCCAATTTTGGGAAATTAAATTAAATTTTTGAGAGAACCTGACCTAACTTATGCCTGGATTACATTTGCCCCGGGCGCCGTACGATAAATGGATCTACGATTTTTCGTAGACATCGTAGGAGGCTACGGGCTACGAATTATCTACGAGCATCGTGCAATTTATTGTATTGGCACCTCTGAAGAAGTTCTTTTGTAGAATATTTTTATCCCAAAAGTTGTCTGAGGTATTCAAGTTTTTAATCACCACCCCTTCTCTTTGTGTTTGTTCTGCAGAATCTTTGGATTCGTTGCCCGCAAACCAGGCAGCCTGACAGACAACCAGTGCCATCTCTTCGCTGATTGGGAGGTCGAACAACCCGCCTCTGCCATCGTCAGCTTCGTTACCAAGGTGATGCTAGGCTCCTCCTCCAAAACATCGGTCAAGACGCCCTGAGCAGACGAGGAGGAGAGGGGCCGGCGCAAAGAGGAAGACTTCCTGCATGGAGAATTGGAGATTGGTGCTGATAAACTCCGCTTCTGTAATAATGGACTATAGAGGGAGCCAGTCAATGCAATGCATGCATGAATTGGGTCTCATAGCATGCTGTATATCATCTTATTTTTAAAAAGCTATACAATCGATTTCATAAAATGAAAAGTTAATAAGTTGATCAAAAAGGTCAGCAGTTTAAATTTTGAAATAATCATCCAACATCATGAGCAAAGGATGTTTTATCATGCTTTTTTTAAATATTTGGCACTTTTTAAAGGAGCACAACCAAGTGAATAAATTTTAATGAATTTGAGATGTGATATGGAATGAATTCAATTGCCTTGATTCTGTAAATGAAATAAATTTTGAAGCACATTTTTTAATGCTCTCAAATCTGTACAGTTTTTATGAAATTTACAATCGATGAAAATTCATCTTAGTATTTATTGATAGTATTTGCAGGTATTTTCTAGGATAATTGAAGAGATTTTTTCATTATTTTTGTGTATTAAAATGAGTGATGAATTTTAAAGAGGAATATGTCTTATGTTGATGATGTCTCGTGTGGATAGACTTGTCGATGTTCATGTTAGCCATTGTTATCTAGCCTTTCGACAATGAATCGTGTTTGAACAGTATGAAACTCAGATTGGACAAACTACAAAGCCTGATCCCACAGATTCATGCAATATCTCTCTCTCTCTCTCTGCAGTGTACAGCCCCTTTAAGTACATATAGTATATATATATACTTTTCTTAACACAGGTACAGTGAAACCTGTCTGTAAAGACCGCTCAAGGGAGACAAGAAAAGCAGTCTTCATAGCAAGGTGGTCTCTACATACTACCTTGTAGTTCCTTTAGTACACATTTCAATGAGAAACTCTTTTTAAGGGAAACAGAAAATGTGGTCTTTCTATACAGGTGGTCACTAGAGCAGGTTTGATTGTACGTGTTTATGCATAAATTGTATGATCTCCACAACTCAAGAAGGGGAAACCTGATTGTGGGACCAGGCTTATATTATAGACTCTGTTGTATGTTTTTGCATGTCAACTTTTTCTATAAATGTTGAACATTTTGAAACAAGAGTAACAAATACCAAGAAAGCAAGCAAACCAACTGTGAAGTACAGTGGTATGAGGCAGTTAAAGAGGCTATGTATATTCTAGTGGGTTTTTTAGGAGTGGATTTTCTTTTTCATTTCATAAAAAATATAGAAATTTTGACCTGTAAGTATAACCCCCTCCACAAAAAAAAATATTGCATGATTCTATATCAATGTAATTTTATATGAGATTGTTCTTCTATAGGATGTTTTCTTGCTGTACTTTAAAAAAAAATATGCATGGCATTGTTTTGATTTTGTTCTTATATCTGAAGAAAACATAACAAAAATGATTTGACTATATATATGTTTCATATGTACTTGAAAACACTGTCATACAATCAGATTCATTGAAATGGTTTGTATTCATAGAAGAGTATCATAGCAAGACTAATTTGGGAGTTCACAGATGGGGTCAATGAACTTTAACAAAACAACACTGATTAAAACACCTTCATGCATGGATTGTTTGAAACTAAACAAAATTGATTTCAAAATGATACCAAAAACACAAGTCTGAATATTTTGTTTGTGTATTCATTTTTAGTCAGTTAGTTTTGCATTTTCAAGAAAATTATAAAACAAAAACTATTTTTCAAAAAACCAAAAAAATTAAATTGCAATTTGTTTGCATCACATATTTTTAGGTAAATTACTGGTTATCAATTTTATATTAATTGATAGATTTTATATTATGTGCTTTGTTTTTTCCTTCAATTATAAACATGTGATATTTACAACTCATTGTATGGTTTATGAATGAAATGAAGGAAAAATCAATGTTTCTTTTGTATGTTGTATTTATGAGCTCCCAAGTGCCAAGTTGTTTTGAGCAATTTATTTGTGAATAATTTATCTGCGTGTTCTCTCTATCTCTCTTCTTATATCTTATATTTATTAAAAACTTTTATGTACAAAAATACAAAGTTTTTAGCTGCATATGTATTCATGGTAGTGCATTATGCATTTGTCTATGTCATTTATATTTTTACTGCTACAAAACTCCCTACTTGTCTCTTACAATCATAAGTATCCATTTTCAAACAAAACTATTCAGCCATGCTTTGGTATACAGTTCCTTATTATTAACTCTGACAGAAAACCTTTGAAGTATTCAGTACGGTAATATTGAAATTAATAAATTATTCAACTGGTGTTTAAATGGTGAAAAGCTTTTAAAATCATTTGTAAAATTCAAATTGTCAGATTTCTCTCAATTCAATTTCTGAAAAACAATATATGCAGTTGGCTACCCACAGAGAAATCAATTAGGATTTTGCCATATTTCTCTATTTATCTAGTTATGCAAAATTAAAGCCTGAAGCCTGTTGAGCTTGATATATGTACAAAATCTGTACTATTTAAAACTTAAACAATTATGTTTTTTAAAGTGATTGTATCTCTTTCAGAAAGCGGTACAGGTTTTTAACAAAATGGAAGATTAAATGAAATTCTCGCTCTCAAGTGGCCAGATGTGGCCATCCTGTCCAACATAATATAACCAGAACAAAACTGCAATTATTAAATTCCTTTTGAGCTGCAATTGTTCATTTTGTTTAAAATTACCGGTATACACAATGAGAGTAGGACACAATTTCTTAGTTAATAAATATAGAGACAGAGACAGTATATATATATTATATATAAATATGAATATTTTTCAATATGTTATTTGCTTCTGCATGAGTATTGTAGTGGTATATATATGTCTGTACATTCTTGTATTTTGTAATATATGTGTGTTTGGATGTACAGTACGAAGAACTTGTCAGAGTCTTTGTAAACTTGGAATCATGATCATTGTTTTTTCCATAGCCTATAATAGGTCCCACCATGCCATGACTCTTACAAAACAGAATTCGGACAATATTGAAAATTGATCATGAGATCTAATTATTCTAATTCTCATAACATTAACCCTTGGATTAGATCATGATAATTGCAATACCTTCCATACTAAAGAGAAATACAACATGAATTTTTAGAAACCAATTGTTTGGAGACTCTTTTTTTTTATGATTCATTCATTGCCAAATTTAGCCAACTCGATATTGAATTAAAATAAACTTTGACAGTACGCAATAAATGATTCTCAATTATTATAAATGAGCCTTCATTTGATATTTCACCATAATGGCCTAAGCTGTCACAGGCCTGTACGAGAACCTGGAATTATCACTTCAAAAGAATTTTGGTATGATGTGAAAGTTTATATTGCATTACTGTGCGAAATCTGAGAATGGAAAATTATTCTGCTGATCTTATATATTTAAATAAAATGATTGCATTATAGCTATTGCCATGGAGAATTATTAGTATGCATCCGATAAAATGTAAGGTATCACATGTTTTGCATGTCTGAATGGAAATATGACAGTCTTGTTATACACACAGTACAAGAATGTAATAAAAGTTGTTCAACTTTAGTGCAATTGTGTCTGTGAAATTCTTTGTGTCGTTTTTCTTGATCTTCATAATTCTGATAGTAATTACATGCAAGATGATTATGATGATGAAGATGATGATTTTGGTTGATAGTGATGATGGTGATAGTGATATTGAAGGTGAAATCATAACAATAATGATGTTGATAGGTACAGTGATGATGATAGTAATGATGATGTGGTGATGAAGTTGATAGAAGATATAAAGGTGATGATGATGATGATGATGATGATGATGAAGAAGATGATGGTGAATTGGTGATGGTGATGGTAAAGATGATGACGATTATGATGGAGGATGATGATAAGGTTGATAATCGTTTCGATGGCAGATATGGTAATAGTAGTGATAACATGTCTGGGTTCTAGGTTCTAGTGGTGGTGGTGGTGGTGGTTGTGGTGGAGATCTATTCATGATTCTGAACCCCCTTTTCCGGCCTAGCGTCAAGCCTGAAGATGTTTGATTAAAACCTTTGATGCTCTCTATCATATCTTTGCTGATAATTATCCTGGTGATAATGTTCTTGATAGTGGTGAACTTAAAAATAATGATAGTGATGCTGCCGATGATGGTGATGGAGATGCCTGTTAATGTTGGTGATGATAATAGTGATAATGATCATCATTACAATGATTGTGTTAGTGGTAGTAATCATAGTGAAAGTGTGCCATTCTCTATGCCTAAATGTTCCCTGTCATAAATGTCTAGCAATAACAATATCAAATTTTGTTGTAGAATACAAACTCATGAGAAAAGGTAAACTCGTCCCATATCATTCTTTGACAGAATTTATCATCCAGTATTCCAATCAAAGAGTATTATGGCAAGGCTATTATTATTATATTTCATACAGTCTCAGAAAGGGAATTAAATTATGTTTGACCTTGGGTATAACATCATGACTTGGGCCTATGATTAATTTAGATAAGCACTGAGTACATGGTTCTACTTCTGAAATCTGAACTGTAAATATGCTGTGAAACCGCGAAGAGCAAACTAAATATTATATAATAATAATAATAATAATAATAATAATAATAATACAATAAAAATTATAAAAGATAATAACAATTATAATATGATCACCCCTCCTTTCCCCGATTTGCCACTGTTTTCTGTCTGGTCAGTATGGCAAAATTAATTTGCTTTCTTAGCACCACTAAACCACCACTACACTAATGCTTTACTGGCATTTGGAAAATTGAACAACAGAGGGCGACAAGTGAAATACGCTCCGTGCAGCCACCATGCACATGAGTTCCATTTGTGATCGCGCAGCTACTGGTTTCGCAAAGATTTACTGATCTCATATTTAAAACAATCATTTCTCTTTATGATCTCTTATGTTGGGGGGGGGGGGGCAAGTAACCCAAAAGTGACCCTTTTAACTTAGGAATGGTGCCCCTTTAACTCTGTAAGAAGCGCTTTTACTTTGAAAAAATGCCCCTTCCCCTTTTCACCTCTGATAAGTGCCCCTTTTTATTTCGACACGTGCCCATTTTCTTTTGACAAGTACCCATTTTCCCCTGCAATAAGTGACCATTTTTTAATTCTCATACATGTATGTGCCCTTTTTAAAATTAAGTAAGTGCCCCTTTTCAGGTACGAAAAGTGCCCCTTTACACTTCAGAGTTCACCTCCGATAATTGCCCCTATACAAATCTGAGAATTAACCCCCCCCCCCCTCCCGATAAGTGCTCTCTTCATCTCTGATGAGTGCCCCTTTTCAACTCTGATTTTGACACATGCCCCTCTTCCTTTCTAATAAATGCTATATTTCCTTCTTATAAGTGCCCCTTTCTCTTCTCAAATTACCCCTTTTTTTAATCTCTGATAAGTGCCCCGTTTATGTCAACGACTATGCATTTTTTCTATTTAAGAAGAGCCAAGTTCCTCCATTCTCCTAAAAGCTCAGATACATACAACTATTAAAATGTGATCGGTGCCCCTTTTCTTTGAACAAATACACATTTTCCTTTATCATAAGACGGTGCCCCATTTCATTCTCATAAGTGCCCCTTTTCATGTCTGGTCAGTGCACCTTTTCAAGTCTGGTAATTTCTCTTTTAACAATGATACGTGCCCCTTTTCCTTTCTAATAAGGGACCTATCCTCTTTTCGTAAAGGCCCCTTTTCACCTCTTATAAATGGCCATATCAAAATCTGATGTGTGCCCCTTTTCGTCTACATATGCCTCTTTCCCATTATCATACGTGCCTTTTTATTCAGCCCTGGTGAGTGCCTCTTTTTAGGTGTAAGAAGTGCCCCGTGTTCACCTCTGGTAATTACCTTTTGTACTTTGACACGTGCCCCTTTTTCTCTCATCGTTAAACGCACCCCTTATTTCAAGCGACTATGATCCATTCCCCCGAAAGCTCATTCGCTCGCATTTATAGATGATATAATGATGTTACTTTTCAAAAGACTTCTCAGTCTTCCGTAATGAGAATGTGCTTATAACCCCGTCAGAATTGGGGTTTTTCCTCTTTATAAGATGTAATTTTTCGCACTGTGACCTCATAAATATTCAGACCATCACACCCAACTGCAAAGTATGATGCTTAAGCAATATTTTGTATTATGTACGAAGAGAAATAATATTGAAATCATCCCTGATAATGTAATCACAGTGTAGGCGTATATACCAATGTCTTAAAAAATTGTATATTTTCGCTTTGAGAATTCCCTTTATAGGTGCCCTTTTCCCCCACCCCCCCCCCCCCCCCCCCCCCCCCCCCCCCCCCCCCCCTCCCCCTCCATTTTGGAATTCGCTCCACCGTCAACCTTTCACCATTTTTCACCATTTCTTTTATCTTTCTGCAAGTTGATTTTATACAAATCGGGACTTTTGGACAAAGGTTTGATTGCCCTTAAAAGGTAATATATGTACACAAATTTGGTATGGGGTAATCAATTTGGTTCAAATGAACTTATTGGAAGCATATCCGATCCTAAAATATCCAATGATCGTTGTCGCGGTTGAAATCGAGTTTAAAGTGATGAAATTGTGAATAATAAACTCTTTATGTTGTGAAGCTTCCTCTCGAGATTGATATTATTTTAGCTTCAAAACAATGTTTCTTGATTAAAATCGATAGATTTTCTATTCCCGTTTGGAAATGATATATCGGAAGTGCATATGCTGATATTTTCATCATTGGGGTAGCATGGCAGTAGGCGCTGTTCAAACTTACCGGGAGCACGATAAATATGATATTTTAATTTCTCGGAAACCTTAGCGTTTTAGAGCCCAATTTTTTCAAAGTTCCTGTTGAAATTTTACCAAAACTTTGTATTACCTTTAAGTTAAACGGATTAACTACTTTCATTTGAAAAGGATTTTAGTGAAATTCTGAACATTCTAAATGACGGGCACTATTTAGAAAATAATTATACGCCCATAGGTTACCCTTTTTGGAATGCCAGTATTCCTTTTTAATAATTTTTAAATTATTTTATTCAATGCAACATTATAACATATATATAACACAGGAAAATATATATGATAACAATTAGATGTATGTTAAATTAATGTTCGAAAGTTATCACGCTCCGTTTCAGACATTCACATCATAGCGAGGCCGTTGATTAATCATACATTTCTTTTCAGAGGTCACGTAAAGCAATCAAGCTAGAAAATTGTACGTTTTGTACTGTGGAACTTCGCATAGAGCACTTTTGATCACATAGGCAAGTCAAAGTGGCTCAATATTTCCATCTTTTCTTTCTTTTGTTACGGAGGTAGGCAGCGTTAGAGGTACTTTGTCCCATATGCAGGCCCCCTCCCCCCCCCCAAAAAAAAAAATAATAATAAAATTGTTAAATTCCACCGGCCGTTGGAAGATAATACTAATTTAGAACTTTAATTGCATTAAAAGAATTCGTTTTTACTGACTGCCTGTCGTAGAAACAAACAACAAACTCCGTTTCGTTGACGATCAGCTATGCATGAATTATTTCGTCTTCTTTATTGTTAGGGGAGACAGCCAGTGGTCCACTGGCTGTCTGCCCTAATAATCCAGGAACGGATTCGTTAAATAAAATTATGGAAATGCAAGCATTACTTTAAACAAACAGGCTTGCTTTAATACAGGTTCCATCACATTTCTCTCAGTTAAATCAGTACTCTATATTGACCACTTATCTTTATGTTATTTATTATGTATCATTGATTGTTATTTTATCACAAGCAATAACAAAATTGTACTTTATTTTGAAATGTATATATGTAACATGAGAAATATGAAAATAAATGAAATGAAATGAAATGAAATAAACACAGCAACAAAAAAAGAAAGTGGACACTATCTATAGTTAAGATTTTCAAATAAATATTTGATATAAACTGACCTTTCATATAATTATTACAATAAACATACATTTATATCTTTGAGATGATATGCAATGGAATCGTACCATTCATGCATGTGCAAACATTTTTTTAAAAAATTTAACAATTATTGACTCTCTGAAATCAAAATTGCAAACATGGGGCATCTATAGCCTTTCTATGTATGTTTATGAGCACTGGAGGTATTACTTATGGCTAGTCAATGATCTTGGGTGGAAAGGATGGGCATCTTGATTCTTGACCGTGCTTGTCAAAACCATGCAGTCCCAGTGATTACAGTTGACATCCATAGCTAAATTCTCCTCCTGTTTCTCTTCTTTGTTTTCATTGTTGAACAAAAACTTCTTACATAGTTACAGGTACATGGGTTCATTAGCGTTTTAATATGTACCTGCCTTATTTTTCCCTTCTACATCAGGGCCCCATCTTATAAAGAGTTGAGTTAAACACAACTGATTTGCGATTGATATTAATCACAACTATACATAAAGGATGGTTGAGATTTGCTGCAGAGGGCGCTACACAAAATAGTTCTTGGTTGTACGATGAAACAAACTCCTGACGGCGGATAGTCAACCTGTTGTTCGAAACGTCGAGCCACTCATCCTCTCCAAGCGCTATAGTTCTCCTTAGAACTATATGCTAAGAAAGATAACAAACAGTCCTTTTCAGGACTACACATCCCCAAGAAAGATTACCGAGTCAACTCTCTCTCTCTCTCTCTCTCTCTCACATGGTGCACCCGCAAACCTACTGAAACAAACTGAGTATCAAATTTGAAAGAATATACAATTAAATGGCAGCAGGCGCGTACGCAGGGGGGGGGGGGGGGGGGGGGGGGGTGGGGGTTTGAGGTTACCCCCCCCCCTTGAAAAAATCCTGCGTACGCCACTGAATGGCAGAATCATCTTTGTTTGATCAAAATCAGTTCAGAGACGGCTGAAATATCCCCGGCCCCCCCACTCAGAGGTCGGAATGACCGTATGCGTGTTGCCAAAATGTCCGGTAAAGGGGTACTTTTCGTGCGACAAAGTCCGGCCCGAGAATTGTAAAAAAAAGGGGTGTATTTGACTTTTCACCCGGAGATTTCTTTAAAAAGGGGGTGTTTTTCTTTTTTTCTCTCATCTCTTTGGACTCCTGAGAAATTATTCCGAATTTAGGGGGGTACATTGAGCATTTTTCCTGATTTAGGGGGGTCTCCAAGGCAGGAAAAGCACGCGAAAAGCCCGCGAAAGGGGGGTTCGGAAATGTTGGCAGTCCTCAGATAGGGGGTGCTTTAAAAAAAAAGGGTACGAGCATACGCGTACCCTAAATAACACTGAGTGGGGGGGGGGGGGGGGGGCCGGGGAAATATCCATAAATATAACAATTTCTAATATTTGTGGTGCCCAACAAAATTAATATTCGATAATTTGAACTAGCCGTTGAAAAACGAAATAGCGCCTTATGTCGCAGAAAACCAGGCGGTCCGTGTATTGTTATTATTAATTAATTTATTCATTACAGTCACCATAATTTTTGAAAGTGGGGCTGAATTGGTATGATCGTATAGGTTAAATTTCACACATTTTGGGATCTAAAATTACCTTCATAGCAATTTTAGATCCTAAAAGGGCACTAGAAAATGTCATAAATAAGAATAAAAGCAATGACCATGCACTTTGAAGACATTTGCGTTCTGAAACAACAACTCAATTATCCCTATAACTGAGATACAAGATACTGCTGCAAACCTGAGATTGATTGGAGGACTTGCGATTGAATTGGATCAATCGTAACTCTTTATAATACGGGGCCCAGATCTTTGAACGGTTACATGAATATGCACATCAAAGCGCGAACGTTTAATAACCTTTTTTGGTAGCTTATAAAATTTCATATAACCATATTTCATCAAGCGCGTATCTCGGATTTTATGTCAGGGGGGGGGGGGCGGTAGTGAGTACGCAAAGCGTGCGAATCACTTACAGAGCGCGCAAAACGAGCTCCCCGGGGTGGGTGTAAGGGGGGGGGGGGATTCCTCTTCCTGGGCGAAGCACGGAAACTTTGTTGTTTCCATTATTTATACCGTTCTCAACTCTTCAGTAACTGTTGTCCCCCTCCCGCGCAAAGCGAGCGACGTTTCTTAAATTATTAAAGAAAGAAGACGATTTGTTAACCGTTCTCGACTCTTAATCCTTGACTGAATTCAGTTTTCCCCCTCCCGCGCAGCGCGGAGGCTAAGTTGAGGTTTAATTGAATTATTAGAGAAAGAAGACAATTCGTTTTTACCGTTCTCGAGTCTTAATCCTTGTCTGAATTCAAGTTCCCCCCATCCCGCGCAAAGCGCAGAAGCTTTGACATTTCATTAAATTATTAGAGAAAGAAAACGATTCGTTGTACCGTTTTGACTCTTAATCCTTGTCTGAATTATCAAAAATGTTTCTTTGACTGCTCCTTTTCCTTCCTACGTCCTCTTACGTTTTTCTCCTCTCTCTCTCTCTCTCTCTCTCTCTATATATATCTCTCTGTCTCTCTGTCTCTCTGTCTCTCTCCATCTCTCTCTCCATCTCTCTCTCCATCTCTGTCTGTCTCTCTCTCCCTCTCTTTCTCTCTCCCTATCTCTCTCTCTCTCTCTCTCTCTCTCGCTCTCTTTTGGACTTCCGGGGGGGGGGGGGGGGGGGGGGGGTGGTGAGGACCGCCGGCCACCGCTCCTCTGGCTATACGTGCCTGTATTTCATTGACGGTTTGTTTGACAATTTTGAACATTAAAGAGTGTACAATCAGGGAGGTGGGATGGATTAATTCTTTCTATTTTGTTGAGTGTGGGATGGAGCCCCTGCGTGTGTGTTTATATTAAATATATAGATCTACAGTGTATATTTATAGTGCATGTTCCCTTTCTTTTATTCAACTTGTGAAGAGGCCCATGGGGGCTAAAGTTGATTAAAAATATTGGGGTATAGCCTAGAGGGTATTTTCCCCATGTGCCCTGTTTTCAAAAGACCTTTCCTGACACATTGTGAATAATAAGATTTTGGTGACTTGTTGGCAATTATACACGGATATACTAGCGCAAACTCATCGAACTCCACATGCACTCTCCCTTATATAGCATGCACTACTGCACTAGCCATATCAGCTAGGTTTTGCGCACACACGTACTACATAATACACGTGCGCGTCCGTGATACACATTAACGTAGATATAGATCGCCGGCCGGTTGACTGAATTCAATAACACAAAAGACGTCATTTACCAAGTTTTCAAAACCAAAGGAAAATTGACTACCGTTCTTATCTCTCATAACTCTGTCGTAAGTAGATATCATGGTTTAATATAAGTTATTATGAATATATAATGTATTTTGATTTCGAAGTGAGATGGATAAAACCACTGCGCCACTGGCACTGGTACTGGACGAACACCGGTACATGTCTAGTGCAGTGCATTACGGTATAGTTGCTCTGCATGCAGCATGTACACTTGATCAACATGGGACGAAAAGCGTGGTACGAATTCCCTTTCTTCCCGTCAGCTGTTAATCATGCGGTGCTCATGCAATGACGTCGTTATCTAAGCATTTTCTACGCCAGTGATTCATTTAATTTTTAGAGTTAGACTCTCTCTCAAACTAGATTGTTGGTGTAGCTGTAGATTCTAGTTCTAACACTAATTTAAGTAATTAGACTCTAGTCTAGATCTCTAGAGGTCTAGACTACTTATTTAGCAATAAAATGTGTAAGTGTAAGTTACGCTAACAGAAGCACTGTCGTTATTGTTAATGTTATATTCTGATGCAAACTTCAAGCCCTTTTTTCACTTTCAGTTTCAGGCATGTTTTAATTGTTATTGTGAATGTCAATTTGAATGTCAATAAAATAAAAAATTGATATAAATTAATATCAATTGGGGAAGGAGTGTGAAGTGAGAATGATGAATAAATTTAATTGCAAAAGTTGCTAGTTTGCATATAGTCTATGTGACAATGTGATGTGGTTGATGTTGATGATATCATAAGAATTTAATTGACTTGTTACATTACTCGGCCTCTAGGACTAGGCTCCACACTAATTTTGTTGGTTGTTGGTGGGGGTGGGGTTGTGCCTAAATTATACATGTATGCGCACTGAGCCCAATATAGAAATTATAATATTTGGGACTTGGATCTTGAGCGCCCATTTGTCCCGGTCACCGGTTCGTGTTAATCCCTGTATTACTGAATGTTTCAATAGACTTGGTACACTATTGAAGTCAATGGAAGAGACAAGAGTCCTGTAATTCTAATCAGAATCGTTTGCACCTGGTACCAGTCGAATTTTGCTGAGATGTAGAAATCTACATATTAAAAAATGGAAACAAATCAAAACAAGTCTCCAATTACAGTAGAAAAAATGGTGTGCAAAAAGTAATTTGGTGGAACAATTCTTATTCGTATTGATCACAAATCACAAACATTGTCAGATGGGACAAATATTTGTATGTAAGTTGAACAATTTTGTAAGGTAATTTTGCTTTTCCAAAAATTGCTCTGTGAGTAAATTGTGTGTCTTCCCCCTATTAAAATTGTACAATGAAAAAGCTTGATGTTTTATTCGAGAAGTTTTTTTAAATGAACAAAGAGCATGGGTCTACATGTTTTGAGGAAGAGGAGAGTGCAAACGTTTTAAACACATTATCAGGCATTCCCAAGATATTCTCTTTCTTTGACCTTTCCTTTTACACTATATATTTAAATACTCACAATTTTACATTCAAATGTTCTTAGTAAGTGTGCACAATTCAGTGAGGAAAAGTGTCATACAATGGATGTCATGTTGCACAATGCATGAAGTTCATGAACCCTTAGCAGCACCATTGTTATTGAACTTGCTTCATTGTGGCCTGCAGTCAGTTTGAAGTGCTGCCATCTATTGGTGAATTTTGTACATTGGTGCTGTATCAACTATCATAAACAACAATGATGATGAATCCTCATCGTATGTGTGTAGAAAGGCGATGCATGAGATAATATAGTATCTTGAGACAAAGAAATGAATAAATTAAGTTTTTGGGGTGTGCATTGTCAGTGATGGATCAAAAGAATTTACTAGGGGAGGGGTAAGGGGTTGGCACTACTACAAACAAAAGGGTTACATTTTTAGAGCAGCAATTCTCAGACAAGCTGGAGGTGTGGGGTAGGGATGGGGTACTAGAGCTCTCACATGGATTCTGTATAGGCAGATATATATGTCAAAACAGCCCCCCCCCCCCAGGAGGAAGATTGGAAGAGAGATCTTCGAGGGAAAAAAAATGAGTACATGGTTACTTGGTATCAGAACAGAATGGGAGGGGGAACATTACATTAGTTATATCTGCATTCTTGTGAAAGAAATGTATCAAGTTTGGCTGCAAGTTCTTTTTTCATTAAAAAATTATTTTGATTTAAAAAAATTCTAAATTTTATTCCTAGATTAAGTATTGTCTTGGAGAGTACAGGTAATACATTGTAATTGTAGCTTGCTGACAGCCATGGAATTGGTTAAAATGTATTTGCGCACTCACTTCATATGATAAAGCCTATACATGTACTGTACATTTGCCTGCTGCACCTATTATGTTTTAGTCATTGCACCATTTATCTATCAAGTTATCAACATTTACTTAAGTAAAGACATCATCATTCTACCAATATTTACTTATGTACAATGTCACCCACATTCCACAATAAAGCAAAATAAATATATTTTCTATAATATAGGATTATGTACAGAAATTTGTTCAGAAATACAGATCTTATTCTTGGCTATTGATGTTAGTGCTCCTTTTCACTCATTTTGCAGCATCATGTACACCTGTTAAAATCTGCTGTTCAATGGTGGATTCAAATGATATTTGTGCTTGTGTATCGTATACTGTACTGAGTATGCTACCTGTACAATACACCTCAAAATTATAGTTTAGAAAATAGTGCTGCAACTCTAATGTAATTTTTCACACAAATTTGCTGGTCTAGTCATGCCTTGAAACTGGATACATTGATTGGCCCACATGAAGGATTAAATGAATAAGAAATGTGTAAGTGATGTGTTTGTTGTGTCATTTCCCATTAACGCTTGCACAAGAGCTGTGGAAAAAAAGAACAAGTGAAAATGGCCACTGTTGAAGAGCAACAAGCTTTTCTTTCATCCAAGCAGAAATGTCACTTGTACCCTTGTAAAAATATATACATTTTTGCATCCCAAAACACAGAGACAAAATGGTCACTCCATGTGTGCAATTAAAAAATATTTAAAAAAAATCATCTTTCCATTATTACCCTCTTTATTGAGTTTTGTAGTGAAAAAATAAATTCTAAATTCATATGGAATGATTATATGAAAAACAAATCAAAGCTGCTCTTCCAAGAGTAAAAAAACAGGTTGTCTTTTATGGGCCTGTTGCACAACATTCAAATAGTTTTTTTTAATTTTATTAAAAAGATGATGCAGAGCAGAGAGAGAGAGAGAAAGAAAGAAAGAAAGAAAAGAAAGAAAGAAAGAAAGAAAGAAAGAGTGAAAATGAGAGGAAGAGAGATGAGGGGGGGGGGGCAGGGTAGAAGCATTGAAATAAACAGGAAAGGTCAGGAAGTTAATAAAAGAAAAAGGAAGAGAGGAAATACACGTATAGTCATATAGGAAGTGCATTTTTCAGTATTAAGCTCAGATAGTATAATGAACGACAACGCCTTTGTGGAGGTAAGTACAATGTTATAAAATAGATTTAATTTACCAATAATAAATGTAAAAGTTGCAATGCTTTCTTTGATACCCGTTTTGATTTACTCAAGGGGTCACAGTTGCTACTAAAACAAATGAAAATTACATTTACTGTACTAAGTGTCTATTGAGTTTTTTTCTTTGATTGTTTATGTTTGTTTATTTGTTTGGTCGCTTGTTTCTTTGTCTTTTGGCAAAAGTGATCATAATGATATTGTTTTTCTTTGTTGGTCAGAATATTTTTGTTTTTCTGATCAAGATGTAGAGTGTTCGCAGCACCCTGATGTGTAAGTTGTTGATTTCTGAATGCTTGTTGCTTCATGAATTGAATAATCACTGTTGGCCCATTTCAAATACTCTTGCTTTTTGAAATACATTTCTCTCTATACTACAGCTTATGGACACTTTTTCTTGTGCTCAAATTGCGAAAAATGGAATGGAATGTTGTTGTTAAAGTGTCCCAACAGTTGGCTTCCATAGTTGTAGTTTGGCTGAATATCTGATACTGTATGGACAGCAAAAAAGAAGAAAAAATATTAATAGAAAATTTTGTTTGTATATTGTACATTGTAGTGTTGTGGTCCAGACGAGGCAAACATATTTCAAACCATATATACATGTACTCATGTAGTGGCTGCTTGGAGCCAAAAGGGCATTAGCTCATATACTTTTACAAAGAGTTGTTGCCTTTCTGACTCTCAATGTTCACTATGTTATGTTGCAAAACTCTGATTTGGATCATAGAAAATGTGTCCATCTTGATTTCAGTTCTCTTCAGTACAGTTGAATTCTACCTTAGAAGTTTTGTTTTGTTTGTGCAAGGATGTTTTCATGTTTTGAAATCAGCCATGTTCTTTTTATATGCACCTTTTTTTTTTTTTCCCTCCACATTTCCATGTTTGTTGACATCCTTTCGTTTGTTGATTTTTTGTTTCACTACCTTTCACAGACTCTACAACCATGCAGCAGAAATACAGTAGATAGCAAAAACTAGTTCAGAAACCTCTCATGCCCCTTCCTTCGCCCGCATCGTCCCCCATTAAACTCAGGCAAAATGCAAAATTGTAGGAGAAGTCTATCGGTGAGTACCCTGTCATACATGGAATAAGCACAAGGCAACTGTGACTTAGCCCCATTATTTATTTGTCTTAATCCCAATCCCAATTACTTTTGGCCTCTCCTTTTCCTTTTCCATTTTAATCCACTACCTCGCCTTCTATGTGCAAAATATCACACTGTTTCTCAACAGAGCCTGTGTATAATGTACATATAGCATGTACAGTGCATGCAGCTGTGAGAAATATCTATTTCAGTTTAAACATCAAGGCATGTGAAGAAAACGAATTAAAGAATGCATGACTGACTTATTATATAATTGTTTATGTCTTGTTCTGATGTGTTTGCATGTTTTCTTATAAACACTATTAACTCGCTTTGAATGAAGCATGATTTCCGTGAAATGTTTGATACATTTCCTGTTGACAGCTTGGGCGATGGCATTGTTTATCATGTTGCATAGAGTTGACGCCTGTCAGGCACTTAGCAGATATACGTAATGTAGATGTATAGGATCCTAACATATTTGTGATAATTTAGTATTCATGCAACTTCTTGGAAAACTGAATTTCTTTACTAACATTTTAAACTCAGTAGCTTGCAAATGATACTAGCCTTTTCTTTTTCATGTGGAAAAAATACATTGACCAGCAGACCAACTTCCGCATTTTCTTCTTAGTGCAATGAATGTTTCTAGTTCAAATAAGCAAAAGTTAATAACCTACAACTGTGCTTGTATTGTCATATTAAATGTATTATGTAAAAAACAATACATAAAAGTGAGCTAGAGGAATTGAAATGTCATTAGTCAGTGCAAGGGAGGTTAATTAATGATTATTTCCCATGAATTGTAGCTTAATCTTTTAATTACTTTGCTTGGGGCCAGTTGTGTCTTTTTTGACAATTGTTATCTTGATAATGAATAATTGTCAATAATGATACGTTATATACATCTGCATGTCAGCCACTTTTCTATCAAAATGTTTGAATTCCATTCTTATCCTGAGTTTGTATAGAAATCAAACACTAATTAAACTATTAGATAGTTGCATGAAATGTTGTCTTGTTTTGTGTGTTTGGTACTAACATTTTGTGAAGCTAGTGTGATTTGTATAAATATAAAGGTATGCATGTTACTCTGTTATCTGGTAGTAGAGGGTTTACTACCTGAGGCTCTAGATCAATCAATATTGTTCTGAATAGCATGTATTTTGAATGGCATGTACAGTGTATAACAAAGCTGAATATGAATGTGAGATGACAGTGGATATATGACAATAATTATTAAATGAGTGTATTTTCTAGTAGATTACACCAATGTAATATTGTTCTTGCAGGAAACATTTGTATTTCTTAATGTCTAAGCTCTTCAAATGTCTCTTCATTTTAAAACCAATTATTAACATACTAACATGATTGATTGCACTTAAAGATGCTATGTTTTGGGTACAAATTTAATTTCTTTGCAAATCTTATTTGAGAAATGAAATGAAATCTGTATTGATGTTGTTTAATTACACGTACAGTTTATGTGTAGCTTGCTGGGATAACATTCTAAAGACCATTGGAGTCAACATTTTGTCATATATGTGACAATTGAATTATGTTCAATTGTGATGAATCGCTTATGATGTGATGAATTTTGTTCAGTTACAGCTGTATTTTGTTGAACAAACATTATCGACACTTGAGCTATATGTCATATTCTTTTTAATATCAACAATCCGAAGCTACAAGTAGGCCAATTGACAGTACAGAACTTGCATTTAATTCTTTATTATTTTGATATGGGGAGTTTAGTGTCACAATATTGTCATTCTAAAGGTACATTTGTATTGAAGATCTATCATATAGCCATTCTAGTGGTATCTGCAACTATCTGGATAATGTTTGAAAACTTGATCAACCCAGCTCTAGCTATATGTACATGTAGTCTGGGTGCAATGACTCTGTAATGAGCCAAATAGTGTTATCAGTAACTAGTGTCAGGAAAGTGGTATTGCCACGGTATGCTCATGAATTGCAAATATGGAAGGTAAGTAAGAGCCCACTGCTATCATGTACAGTGTACATCTTCATTATTTGCTGCATGCTTGCTTGCACACATAATTATCAAACAGTACTCATTTTTTCAGAGAAAGTTACTTGTGCGAACATGACATGCTTAATTGCTGTGTTGCATCCATGCATATTGTAAATTATATGCAAGCTGGAACTTGTGTGCATTTTGAATAATTTGAGAAATTTGTGGAAAAAAATGTACATAAGAGTTTGTTATTAACAACAGTGTACTGGTAATTCTTTTTTTAATTTTAATTTTTATAGAAAGTGACGTAATAAAGGAGCTTCTCGTTACAGTCACAAATCATTTTTTTATAAATTTAGTTAACTACTTTAGTTGACTGAGTAAAATTTGCTCCCAGAGTAAATTTATTTTGTACTTTATGATATGATGTTGTGCTAACATGTAGATTTGCAACACAACATTTAAGGAGTATGATCATTGTGTGTTTTAACCATTAGAGGGCTCTTTAATGAAAAATTTAATGATATGGGGGGGGGGGGGCACCCTCAGACTAGTTCTGGAGATGATCCGAGTCTCATTACATCTGGGGTACCTACATCTACTAAGTTTGGTACCTGGAGTTGCCTTAGATGACCTTTTTCCAATTATATCGGGTTCAGCTTACCATGTGACAGGAGCCTGCCAGAGCCACAACATACATATAGCTTGCACGTAGGTAGACTGTTTACTCAGCAAGACTATAGAGGGCCTCAGACTGTTATTCTGGTATATGTGATGAATGTGTTTCATCAACTATGATCAGAATCTCAACAGTTTCCTATGTAAAGAGAGAAAAATGACTCAAATTAGTAAGATTCTGATAGTGATTTAGATCTCACTATCGCGATAAGTATTATTGTTGTTATTTGCTATGCGCTCTGTGTCATAACAAAGGTTAAGTGGAGCACTATTGCAACGCAACCAAGGCCAAGAGAAATAATTGAAAAAATGATTATCCATTCTGTGAATGGGTGTAAAAAAGTGAAATCTGAACAATGATCTGAATACATTTTTAAACATTTGAACGTACGAGTTCACACAGAATAGGGCGGGGGGGGGGGGGGGGGGGGGGGTGCACGGGGTTCAGATCTTGTTGCAAGACCGAGGCATCTACAGGATTGCTATGAGTTTGGCCACTTTCCTATAGTGTAGCCATTATCCTGGCCATTTCTCTGTGATTTTGATACTTGATCTTGATCCACTTGAACATTCAAGTGGTTTTAAATAGAATTCATAGAGAATTATATTTTTCTTAAAATCAGAAAAAAGGGAATATTTATTTTTTTGTTTATCATTCAGGCAAAAAAGCTTTATACTTGAGATGTCAAATTCCCCCTGAAGATCCATTTTGAATGTGTGATATTTATAAATTTTGTTTGTTGCCAATTCACCAGTAATCAAAGAGATTTGTGCGGATTTTTTCCTTCAGTTAAGGGTTTAAATGGGCCCAAAGCCCCAAACTATTGAAATATGTGGAATAGAGCCACTCAGTTGTTACTTAATTGAGTGATGCTGATTAGTCACGCTGTCATTGTCGGCTATTTTAAGTTGTGGTACCTCTACAAAAGATTTATGTGTTTAAAAATCAATAGTGATTGATTGTACATGAATTTACAAAAAAATACTCACTCTGGTTATTAAAATTGATTTGGAGATTGCTCATAACATATTCCGTGGTTGGTGAAAGGGCCAAAGGAGTGTTAAGAATATTGATGGTATCATTTTAGTCTGTAAGCAAAGGCTTTTATCAATCATTTTCAAAAGTTGCAGGCTAGCACAGACTCTAATTTGACACGTAAATATAAAGTCGAGTTATCGTTGTGCGATTGCATTGAGAAAGAAACGGTGTGGAATCAATCAGAAAAAGTTGATCATGTACATGTAGCATATATACGTATTTGTGTGTATTGCATCTTCTGGAATCATCAAAATGATAAGAAATGTGGCCCAGTCCCAGTGTTGGTAAAAGTAACAAGCACTGTACACAGAAAGATGTATTATAGGACTACACAAACATGTGGAATAATAATAAGGGCCACATTTTTAAGCTGTCATATTCCGAATATAAAGGCCTTTAAAGAGCCATGTTTTCAGGGAACATTTTCTCTATGATGTTCTTCCACACTTGCATACAGTAATAACAATGAAAGTGCTCACAAATAATGTTTAACCTCTCCCCAGAACTCAACATTCTCTTTAAACAATGTGCCATAAATTCTTGAGCTGAGCCTAACTCTGTCGGTTTCTACATTGTAGCTGTGTCGAAACGGCATAGCCTCGCAATTCAGACTCTGCGTTACGCACTATGACTGACAAGGGCTGATCCCTTAATTAAAAACTAGTTACATCGTACAGGCCTGTTTAATCAAAGTGTAGTCTTTGAATTCAGACGGAGCATCGTGGCTGACATGGGGCGGTTAACTTGGCATTCCCCATGACTCTGTAATGAATAACTTCCTGTATTGGTACTGGGGGGATCAGCCCGTTTATTGTAGATGATTTCATAAGATATTGGAGTTTGCAACCTTCACATCGCGACAGATGGCTGTATGATGAAAAAAGCCCAGTTTCATGATACTGTGGATGGTTAAGGCCAAATGAAAGAAAAGAAATGAATTGATTCCCAGTTTCTTATTCCTGCCTGCTTCACTTTTTGATGCCTCCTCCTCCTCTCCATCATTACTTATTTTCACCTTTCTTTGTGAAATGGAAAATGCTTTTGTGAGCTCCCATACATGTATATCGAGAGAAAAATGACAAGGTTGGGCTCTGTATTCTAACACAACTTTCAACTTGAGATGTACATGTCATACGTTTACAATTAGAGTTTAGAAATAAATTGCTGTGGTACTCGTTTGGCTCAAATCAATCTATGTGATAAAACTTATTTGGAAGGGAAATTTTAAAAAAGCATGTAGAAATATGTGTAATCAGTATTAATTAGGTTACACAAAGTAACCTTTTATATGATAATCTCTCCCACAAAATATTCAAATGGATGCCATAAATTTGCTGCCATTTGTTCGGGAAAGATGAATATTAATAGATTTAGGTTGCATGATACATGCCAAACAATAAATTGCATTGTATGAAGAAGATTAAATAATGCTATTTTTATCACATGTTAAGCCATGATAATATCATATCATGTGATGAAGGTGTATGAAATAATTTCAAAGCATTCAGAAATTATTGGAATATATATCCTGCTACTAGGTCAAAGAAAAGGATTTGTTAGTAAGTGTGAACATATGATTTTAGATATGAGTCACAGAAATGGAAAAATCTTTTCTGTAGTACAATAATTCTTACTTCTGTATGTCAACAATTATATAATTCCCAACTTTATGTAATAGCATTGTATCATCCTTGCTATTTAAATAAGTGGAGGTGAAGTGGTAGAGTGAAAACTATGAACCTCTTATTTTGCACAGTTTTCTTGGAGAATGCTTCTGGCAAATGTTGTCCTTGAAGGGGCCTAAGAAAAATAAAACAAATGCGTTTAGAATGAAGTACATACATATATATTGTATAGCTTGGAAAAGCTGCTTCAGGGATAACCTCATCAAGTATCAAGTATACATGTTTTGAATTCACTTTGCATGAAAAATAACTAGATAAACAACTGTGGCTGGTTATGAAATACAGTACATTGTGTAACTCGCATTCTGACAATGAATTAAAATTGTATGCTGCATTAGGTGACAATTATAGTTTTTGATCCAGGTACTTTGGAAGTCCGCAGATGATTCTAATAATGGGGACATGCCCTAATTTCGGATGCACTGCATGACATAGAGGGAGGGGGCTGTAGAGTCTTATGCAACTTCCTGCGTTAGGAACATTAATGCGGGGCAAATCTCTGAGATTACCGGTAGGTGCTTGCTTCAATGGGACAGTTTTAGTAAAGAAGCCCAATTTAATTAACCCTTTACTTGCCAAGTTATCACACTCCCCATATCTTGGTGAACTTCATGTTGGTGGAGCCGGCCGAGATCAGTGTTGTGCTCATCCCTTATCCAGCTTTGCAATGTGACTTTTCTATCCTACAATTTATTTTCAGACCAACTCTTGGTTGAAAATTTGTAATAAAGCGATAATAATAAATAATAATAAATTACATTTATAAAGCGCTTAATACAATGTTTCTAAGCGCTTAACATACAAGTAATTAGGTACAACGTAAAATAAACATACAGCAATAATAATACATAATAATAATAATAATAAAATTACAGATAATTAAACTGCCCTATAAATTACTATTACCGGTAAACAAAAAATACTTCAAACTTGCCTTAAAAGACTCTACAGATGGGGATTGACGAATAATAATAGGTAAACTGTTCCATAATTTAGGGGCTGCAATGGCAAAAGTACGATCTCCGTAACGGGTATTTGTTCGGGGACCAGGGGCGTATTGGAAATTAGCATGTGTAGTTGACCGTAATGAACGTGATGGAACAATAGGTTTGAGAAGGTCGTTTAAATATGATGGAGCATAACCATGTTTAATTTTGAATACTAACAAAAGAATCTTAAATTGAATGCGAGTTAAAATAGGTAGCCAATGGAGAGATCTGAGAATAGGAGTTATGTGTTCATATTTTCTGGTTTTGGTAATGAGACGGGCTGCCATGTTCTGAATACGTTGGAGTGGAGAAATGGTGGAATCTGGTAAGCCAAAGTACAATCCGTTAAAGAACTTGAGCTGTGGGGACTTGAGAAGAAAATTGTAGGCTAAGGCTGTGTAAACATTACTGAATGTCTTCATCACATAATTATATGACTTCAGCCAAGTTCCTCACTTACAATGTTCATGAGTCAATGTTTTTGTGAGGGGGCATATGTATTCATTCATCATGTGAGGTTTAATACAATAGCAAATCTCTTGCCAAAACTTTTTGAATGAACATAGGACTGTATAACTATTTCCCCCTCACATCTTTGAATCGCTAATCTCTTTTACCTCGTTTGAGTTGTCTAATGATGTCACAGTTGTTCTTCAACAATCTCTGAGACACAATCTGATTGCCGCCGATGTACATGTACATTCATTCTGCAGCCTGATAATTTGCTGATTTGTATCGAGGAATATATGCTTGTAAAAAGGATGAGGATTGGTGATTATTTTTCTTGTTAATTGATGAAGAGTTATCAAGTGTCTTGGATGCCAGTCTCCTGAACTGTTTCTTGTCTTAAGAATTATAGACTTCAAACACTGTTTTTTTCTTCTTCAATTGGCAGGGAATGTCTTTCATTTGTTCTCTTTTCACATGAACCCAATCATTTCAAAAAATAATCTAAGAGATCCTGTGGGGTTTCTGAAACGTGGCGATTTTTGCACACTGAATTTCTCCCCATAGATTAGGGCAGGACTTTGCTTTGAGAGTGTCCATCGGTGGCGCATGGTTCATAGTTTTAGAGGATCAGGGGATGACATCATCGTGATTGTTCGTCTAGTAGGAGGAACCTCGAGCTAGCCGGCAACAGCTGTGACATAATCCCTGCAAATTACGTCCGTAGAGCTTGCAGGATTTGGCTGGGGATGCAAACCAAAGTTTAGGGAACTTAGGAAAAGTGTTGGGCTTGGTCGATATCCATGCGGGGTTGTGAAGCCGTCGCAGGATCACGGATTATTGCACTTGTCGTTGGGCTTTGAAATGAGGATGTACGAGCCCCGTCTCCCCCAGCAGGCCATCTCGGCCTTCCCGTCACGGACTTTCGGCTCCCGTTTACCTTCATATTATCGTCCCCGCAATGGCATTGTGGTAAGTAACTAGCGTGGGTTTGCTTGACCATGTCATTTCTAGGGACTTTTGTTATTAAGTCTTGTTGTTCTGTAAATTGTTTTGTCACTTTCTTTTCCTTGTGAATGTCATTGGGCAGGAATGACCATTTTAAATGATTTGAAATTAGTGCCTGTTATAATTTCTTTTTTAATCATATGTTCATGAAAACAATATGAGGAAAATACCTACACACTGTATAAGTAAATTGACCAGTAAGGGGCAAGGAAATTCAAGAAAGTATTCTTTGCAGGGAAAATTTTTATTTAGCTAGGGGAAGAGTAACATATTTATATATGATTACTCTAAAAACAAGGAGAACAAATATTTTGTATCACAGATTCATGGATTAGGAGTAGATGTTTTAAATATTGTATCAAACTTCAGAACTGTCTGTTTCTCTCTCTCTCTCTCTCTCTCTCTTTCTTTCTTCAAATTCAACTCAAATTTCATGAATTTTAACAATTTCTTTTGAGTTATCATTTAGAAATACCAACAATTTACTTAATTCTTTATATAGGTTCTAAAAGGCAAAAAGACAGATATTTTGAAGGGTCAGCATCATTAGGATAGCTCAATTCAGTTCTGATAATTAACTTAATTACTTATGAAGACAAGAAATCAGTAAGTTACAGTCAAATAAATGTCTAAAAAAACCTTGATGACTTTTGGATAAAATCCAGATTGTATTATCTCCCAGTGCTAAGTGATAAAAGAATCGTAGAAACAGCTGTACCTAGGAATTGAATTGAATTAGAATTCATTCATTGATATTTGTGTCGGTCACATTGTGATTGCTTCAAGACTTTGCCAGGTCGGTGAGGAAGTGAAGAAATTAGACGAGTTTTAAAGATAAGAATTGAGTACCTCTAATGTGGTGTGGTTGAATTTGTGTAGAAGATACTTTTTATTTGAATGTACTATAATTTTACTAATCGAGGTCTTTAATAATGTAGTAAAAGTTCATGCAAAAGTTTCCACAAGTCTACAAGTTCATATGAAGTTCTGATCGTTTCTATAAAACAAGAACTTTCACTTTCACTTTTTTTTTCTCACAATTTTGTATGTTTTAATGGTCCAAAACCTCAAAAGTGTTATTGCATATAAACAACGAATCGAATCGCATAACTGAACTTTTGCAGTTTGTCAAAGATCTTTTAGCTTGAACAGCTATCTTTGCTACAGTTTTGTGGTTTACCATTACCGGAAACCGATCTGTGATGTGTTTAAATGAGAGAGATTTATTAACAAATGTGACAACCTTTCCTTTATTTGGAAATTTGAATAAATGGCCTGCAATGGAAAAGGGGAACATCTTGATCAAATCAAGTGATGGACGTGTGGAGGTGTGAACAGAGAAAGAGAGAGAGAGAGAGAGAGGGGGAAAGTTCTGTGGTCAAGAGGCCTTACATTGTGACTCAGTAAAGGATAAGATGCTTTGCCAAAAAGAGACATGTAAGACATTAATTAAATGTAAAGCCATAAGCACGAGGATGTCTGGGCATTGTTTTATAACAGTTATTTGTTGATTGATTAAAAAAAGAAAAAAAGATGTGAAGTGCTAAATTTTCAGATTTGTTATTCCTGAAGAGATAGGAATGATTTTCAAAGTGTTTGTATTAGGGCTGTGCACAACAGTGTAATGAGGTACCCGAGTACACTCCCAAGCTCACAAGCGAATACTCGAATATTCGGACGCCATGTTTTTTTATAATTTTTTTGAATTTTTTTGATTTTTTTTGAATTTTTTTGAATTTTTTTGATTTTTTTTTGAATTTTTTGATTTTTTGATTTTATTGATTTTTTGAATTTTTTTGTCACTACCATACCACTCGGCAGTTTCCCAGGTCCCTCGCCGAAAACGCATACAATTTTGCTTTGAGTTGCAGTTGAAGGCGCCGATTTAATAAGAATAGTAACAGTAAACAATGCTGTTTTAAAAACCAAAGATGGTAGAATAATCCATTTTCCTCCAAGTCCAAACAGAAATCTGGACATTTGGTCCCAGTTTCTGAAAGGTGAGTTTGACAGTGCTCGAGTTGGGAAACATTTTTACCGACGGTACCATGCCAGCGGCCCTCGCTCTCCCTGGCACGGGTAAGCGTGGGCCTGGGCATTTAAATTTTTTTTTTTTTTTTTTTTTTTGCGGCCGAATATTCGGGTACGAGAATTTCGAGAAATCGTACCCGAGTAGTTGTCAACCGTGCAGGTACTCGAGCATTCGGCTACCCGTCGCAGCCTTTGTTTGTATTATCTGAAATCCATTATTTTTGTTTTGTTATGATGGGCAAATAATGGTGGTGCTTATTTGCTTTATAATTTCATTAGCATAATCTGAATAAATGATAGATCCCATTAGTTTGTGAATAACTGCAAAATACCCCATCACACAAGTAACTCTAAACCTAACCCTGACATTAACCCTTGACCTCTGGTCTAACCATGACCCTAACCCCAACCCTAACCCCAACCCCAACCCCAATAAATTTATTTGTGATGCAGAAATTTATTCTAAATTTATTTTAAATTTATTCTGCAGTTACACCATTTTTTTATAACAATTATTAGATAATGGAAGGTGACAAATCTGAGCTATTTTCACACAAAACAGGTAGATGCATCACATTTTCCGATGAGTAAGATCTTGCCATCCGATCAACGATTATTTTAAGTCTCATTCATGTAATGGCAATTAGGATAGCAATCATGAGGATAGCAATCTAACTTACCAGATCAGGACATAAAGAGCTTAATCAATATACTGACAGGTCAAGGGACCATTCTTGATTAATTTCCCTCTTTATTTAACAGCTTACCGGTATGTATCTTATGTCATTATAATGATTTAAAAATAAATTGTTCAAGTACATGTAATAAACCACATGTGTAGGCTTGCTAAATATAGAAAAAGTGATTTGAAGATAAATAGATAATTAATGTTCTTGGGAACCCGATTTGAACTGGATTTGTAAAGGCTCTTTCATTTAGAAGGCACATTATTGGAAACTTATGATTTCACAACATGAAAAGATCTTAAAGCCCTATATACCATTCAATTTCCCTTTTTTTTGGGGGGGGGGGGGAGGCAGACATTTTGTATTTTGATTGCTCTTAAATGTAGGGAATAACCTTTTCCTCTTTAAAAAAAAATTGTTTTTCTTAATTAATGAGTCTTCACTTTACGTGTTGGGCAAAACACATACACATAGCAGAAGCAATTACAGCACTTATTATAGTCTTCATTGTGAAATAGAATATTAATGGAATATTTAATAATTAATGCAATATTTAATAATTAATGCAATTCAGCCAGGGTAACATGTAACTCAAGCACGCTGTGTCCATTTTGTAAAAGGATAGGTTATCAAACACTCTACATGTACATGTAGCTTGGTCTATTGACCCCAAACTGGCATACCAAGTGATCCACAGACATTGCACTTGTACAGTCAAACCTGCCTTTAAAGGTGGATACCTCTCTATGAGGGCCACCTGTGAATAGTGGCCATTGTATGTTGTCTCCCTCAAGATGGAAATATATTTTGTATAACCTGTCTAGAGAGGCTACTTACCAACAATGGCCCCTTTTTAGCTCTAAAGAAAGAAAACAAAAAACAAACAGACAATAAAAAAAATAAAAAAACTTCAGCAAGTGTCTCACTTGTTAGTGTGAAACCATAGTCAGATTTCATTGTCTGTTGCTTCGTATCCATAGGAACCAAGGCAAACCTTGTATTGTGTGGGAATAACTTGTCATGACAGTGTCTGTTAATTTGCACAAGGCGGCAATTCATGTATGTGAAATGTATGTTTGTTTGTTCCAACAAAGGCAGGCAATCCACCGAAGCAGTAAAATTGCCCTTGTTTGCATCTTGTGCTACTTGGCACGTTTTTTGTACATGTACGTCTGTATCAGTGTATTTCTGCAGTAGCATGTTTGCGATGTACCTCAAAAGATGTTTGTCAGACAGTCATGAATTGAATTTTATGATAAACATATGAAAGATCAGATTCACAAATATGTCGCAAACTGCAAGGCCCAAAAGGATGGTAGTTCGATTTTTAGGGGGTTTTTTTTTTGGGGGGGGAGGGGGGAGGGAGGGGGGGGTGGGCGGTGGTTTGCCGTGCCATACCTGAACGAGCCTTAACCAACCGATTCTTGGCCAATTGGGGTAACGTAACTATTTGAATTGCGGTCTGTTGTCAGTATTGTGTCAGTCTCGGTGGTATGACCGAGGTGCAAGACGTTAATGTAGATTATTCTATCAGCGTGTTTCTATTAGAAGCCATTATCCGGTTAATAGCCGATAAGGGATACATTTTGCCTAACTAATAGAAACAGACCTTCTCTGCTATTATTCGGATAATGGCTGTGAGAGCTGTGAGAGCTGTGATGCGTTTATGGACAAAATTATCCTGCTTTTAGAAGGATAATTCAGGGGAAGCTATCCGGATAATGGAAGTAGAAACTCACGCCGTTCTGATAAAGTGCATATTACAGAGAGAAACCTGAAATCGGAGTAATCACGTGATCGCAATATTTGACCCCGACACTAAAATCCCAGGTTCAATGAACTTATATTCACAGCCTTTTAAACCCGCTAAGTCGGAACAGTGTATTTGTCTGGATAATATGTGTAGATAGAAACTGTCCATTCCCTGGTATTATACGCAATTTTCCGGAAAACAAATTAAGCGGATAAATTCAGCATAACTAATAGAAACACGCTGAAAGGGGGGTGTTATGTGAGTATACAAGAAATAATTATGATCTGCAGGCTGTTGAAATGATACTGAGAGATGTGTGTCAAGAGCGGGTATCCAAACCCTCCTGTGAATGTCACTGACCTAACATTAGCCTCCTCTCAACGAGGTTCTTAATGTATATTTTTGGCATGGATATTTACAGGTACATGTTGCTAGTGTAAAATGTACTTTTATTATTATTCGGCAAAGAGAAAAATCCAGGAAATGGTGAATGAAAAACGAAAGTGATGTTTATAAGAGGCATTTTTGTATCTTCTGGAGTATTTCCTTGTGTAGATTTCATATATGTATTTGCTCTGTTTTACCTGAGCTCTATATTTAGGTTTCAAGAGCACTTTAGGAGCTGTTGAGCTCATTGCCCCCAATTAATCTTATACATGTACATGTACTGGACTGTGTAGACTGGTGTGCAATACAACTGGGTTCAACAAAACTAAAGCCAGTGAGATGATAGACTTAATACAATATATCAATTGTCAAAGAGATATGACTTGAAAATCTGTGTGGAGTTTCATCTACATTGTTGAGGGCTTGACAGTAGCCGCTGCTACATGTACCATGAAAATGGCAAGAAAAGCAGATGTTTTTTATAAGTATCTTGGTTTTCTTGTTGCAGCTGTACCCTAGACTTCATATCAGGTATTCATGTACAAGTTGGAGACCCAGCTGTGTTCTCTACAGAATTATGTTCTACCAATGTTGAATAGGATTCAGTGGTATTATTTGCGAATTTGAACAAATTTATAATTTCTTAATTAGTTAGGTATACAAAATTTATAAAGGAATCTCTGGTTTACGCAACTAATGCATTAACTCATGTTCAAGTGGCGTCCATTGTGCTATTTGAATTACGTCTTTAGTTCAGAACCTCCTTTGGGAAATTATCATGGAAGAAATCCAGCTCTGTCTGGATGGTAGGCTATGATGTCGTTCATCTCTCCTGACAGTATTGTTTTTTTGTTTAGCATATATATGCAGCGTGTACGTGCGTACATGGTTGTACCTTGCATTAGCATTCGTCAGCATGCTAACGACCATGCTGACGTTGAGGATGCTCCAACAAGACAACTAGAGATGGCATGCAAGTAACGCATGCAAGTAACAGGCGATATTCATAGGCCTGGGAAACGACATGAACCATCAAGTCCAAATGTTGTGTGGTGTGCAAAAGACATGATGCTATGTATATATCTTGTATGTTTCGTTGAGAACATTTCTACATGTACATCAACATTGTTGTTGGTTGAAAACTTTTCTGAAGTTATGGTCACTCAAAGATACATGTATGACTGAAAGGAGTCAGTAGGACCTCAATTACGTTAGTTTGAATACTCTTTTTGCTGTATGAACAGTCCACTCACAAGGTGACTCAACATTCGTACTTGGCTTTATTTCTTCAAAAATAGCGTAGGCTTTAATAGGGTTACAGGAAGGGTTGAAACTGGGTTTCAGGTTAGGTTTAGGTTTAGGGTTGGGTATTGTTTGATCTAGGATCCAAATTATAAATTTGGTGAAAGAAATAAAGTAGCTGTGGAGCATGTGAAGTAGAACCACCCACTACCATAGACTTGACCACCTGTGTTTTAGGGTAGGATTCACGAGGCAGTTGTCACCAGAGCAGAAAATGAAGTAAAACTGCCCACTACCGTTATACTTGAGCTTGCAAGTGTACATGATCTTAGAACAAGGAGCAATAGGCCATTTTCGTAATGTATTTTTTAAAATTTCAATTCAAAATTTAATGCATAAATCTTTGTTGAGTGCCTCATTGCAAATTATTTCATTCACCTCTTATGAATAATTGTATTTCAAAAGACAGAATGTCAATTGCATACAGTATGTAGGGAAATTACCTGTCTTGCCACCTTCAAAAGATCCCTCAAAACTCACCTTTTCCCCCAATGATCTATGTGATATACTTCCTGTACTGTACTTTTTTGTCCTCTTTTCATATATTTGTATTTGTAAGCACTATGGTACTTATTGTTTTTAGCGCTCCTAAATATTCATTATTATTATTATTATTATTATTATTATGTGTAGTTAGGCAAGGCAAGCCATAATGCTTGTTCTACATGTACCTAGCAACATCTAATGTTTTCATTTTGCATTCTGACTACCGGTATTGTAATACATTTATTTGCAACGGGTGATTAAAATAATTTGTAAGTGGCACTTAACAAAGACTTGTCCATTAAATTTGATAACATTATGAAAACAGCCTGTTGTTACTGGAGCAGAAAGCACCCACTTATACCTTACAACCCTTAGTTTCTCATTAGAGCTTTTCACCCAGGTCTCTGATATCAATGACATACTAAGTGCTCTATCATTTATAAACCTAATTGATGCCTGATCATGGTTACAGTAGTCTACAATATCAGACATACTGTGAGGCTATTGTATTCCATTATTAAAAGTCATCTCAAGCAAGCATATTTTATTTGCAAAAGATGATGAAAGAATCTGTCCAAAAGGGAGGGGAAGCAAGACTAAATAAATGGATTGTGGCATTGTACATTGTTCAAGTGAACAGTGTATGAAAATTATCAAAGCGAGTCTGAAATCGCAAACTACAGTGTATGTCTGAAAGTCGGCTGATAAAATGGCCGTCAGTAGTTGCATGTATTCAGTACAAATGATTTTTTTTGCTTTAAAAGTGAGTAATTTTTTCCCTTCAGTACATGTATATGATGCAGAAGCAATTGTTTAGATGTAGGGAGAAATCGATAAAGGCTGTTGAATATTTATGTTTGAAACATACATGATGTATTGTTTACATGTGGTGTTAAGCCAGGACACATGTAACCAAGCGTATATCATATCCATGATAAATATCAACTCATTGAAAGTTATGAGTCTGATATACCAGACCAGTCGTACATTGTCAAGTCCAGGTATTATTACATATCTGCTCAGTTCAGTGCACACACCTACGTGCACAGTAGGTACCCAAAGGTTGAAAGCTTGGAAGTCAAGTGACAATCACTGTTTACTGTCGCTCTCTAGCTAGTCAGATTTCTGTTGATGACTTTCTTGGTGGTAATCAAGAGCTAGCTGTGCCTGGTGGTGAGGATCTCTGCGTCTTACCTTTCAACTGCGGTTGCTACGTGCCCGCATCCTTGGACCGAGAGGAGCGCATCCCTCGCTATTGATCCGGTTACGATCGAGGCTTGCATCTCCTCCTCGCGAGGTTGTCAGATGTACGAGGGTGATGTTTAACCGACCATATTGAGGTTTTGTTTGTTGGGATGCGGCCATCTCTGAGCTGCTGTTTCAATCAACAAGTTTATCATCCGAGTCTAGGTGTGTGAGCCACATTGAGGTTACAATGCGAGGCAATAATGCGAGGCAATAGATTGATTCTCCTCCCCTCACTCAATCTCAAAGCTGTCAGGAAGCTTTTAACATCTCTTTCATTCGGTTTGTTCAATTAGAGCCAGTGAAAAGAAAGCGTGTCAACGTGTAACCTTTCATTGGTTTTGCTCGTGTTATAAAAAAAAAAAAAAATTCTCGACGCGCCAGATTTGTTTTATTGTTGGACTATCAGAAGCTGAATCAGCATGATGCTTGCAGCAACATCCATCTTCAAATATATCTCGGCACTTGACAACATTGACTAGATTCAAGAACGTTCAGTGCGCGCGACATGTCATGAACGTCACTGAAAGCAACTGAATTTGCAGACATGAATAATTTCATTGCTTACTCTTGCATTTTCTGTGATTGCAGATAAAGAGGACAAAGTCATCCTCTTTTCAACTACCGGTACTTATTATTCATCCATTATCTAGAATTTCACCAACAACTTGGAAAGCCTTATTATCTCTTTGAGGCAAAGCATTACATTTCACACTTAGTCAGTATCTCTCTGATCAGAGAATCTGTGATTGGAATAGACGTTTAAGCGGGAAGCCCGCTTGAGGATATTTTTCTCTCTTCTGTGGATTATTAAAAACCTCTCCAGCTCTAGCAAGATGCCGGGAACTAATGGTAGCCCAAAGAAGAAGAAAAATAAGAAGGAGGAGGAACAGCAAGATGAAGAGGTACATGTATTATGAATTGTTTCCATTTTCTTTTGCGCTAGCGCCATCGTAAATTGGAAACATGCATCGTGTTTGGAATTTGAATATGATATAGATATGTGCAGGTACATGTTGTTGATGTCTGAAAGCTTTCAAAATTGATAGTGAAAGTTTCCATTCTTTGTCAGGTAGATATTGGAATGACTAATGATGTCTTTAGTCTTGTAAATGTACTTTCTCGGCTTACTGTTACGCTGCAGTTACACTTTTCATTTATATGGGGGTTTTTAGGGAGGGGGAAGAAAGAAGTGGGTTTTTTTAGACCATTATTCAATATGTGTTTCAAATTGAAACAAAAGTTATGTGCTTTTGTAACATACTATTTTCTACAGTTTAATTAAACTTGGTTTGATGATAATAGTGATGTTTTTATCTTTTTCTAGGAGTCGAGCCCTTAGATATGAGATGTAAGGGACTCAAAATTTGAGCATGGTACAAAATGTTGAGTAAATAAAAACTTGCTGGAAATACAATTAATTGCATATTAAATATGTACACATGTTCATGTAGAGACAGTGTGTTGTGCATGAGGGTCAAGAATACAATTGTGATTTCTCAATCTTTCGCTCTCTCATCATTTATGAAAGATGACAGTTCAAATGACGATATCAAATTTTGTTAACCTTTAATCAAGTTTATTATGGAAAGATGTTATCACGTACATGTATGTAGATAAAAGCCTATATTTATAGCCCTATCAGTATTGATATATGCAGATCTGCGAGGACAAATTCTACCACAATTCAAGCGTGGTAGAGCGGTACAGAAATGATGATTTATTCTGATTGCTCGAGCTGATTAGATGTGCGGAGTCATCATGAGGCTCATCATGAGGCTCACATTCACCATTTGGAGCTCACACTGGGAGGGAGCTTAAACTTTAATGAGTTTGCGATATCAAAGAGCATATTTGTTTGGAAGAATATTACATAAATTAAAGTGTAGTCTACTGTGACAAATTGTAACTGCTTTAAGATAATTATTTAAAAATGTTAGAATGAAGTACAATATTTGCATCATAATGAAGCTAAAGGATGCAATTCTAGTTAGATCTTGGATGCAAGTGGAAAAAGAATGACCTGTTTGTACATCAACTGCTATAAAAATATTAGATTGATTAATAAAGTAACAATACTATTGCATATAAAATTGATTATAAATAAGATTATATGATTAGGTCATTGTACACCTCTATATGGGTCTACAGTATTGCTTGAAAATGAAATAAAGTAGACACCCTAACACCAGGCACCTCCCTGCTAACACCAAGTCGCACCAAAGTCTGTGGAATAAAACATGCAGTCACGTGTGACACAGTGTGAGAGTATCTACCGGTACTTAATCTCAAGCAATATACTGTACCTTGCACCTAATAGTCCTTTAGAAAGATTATTTTTTGTCCTAAACTGATGATTCTCTCTAAGCCTGATAAGGCCTGTCTTCATTAGCTCGAGTTTGCCAAATAACCCACTATTTTTAGATTCGGGATATTATCCCGAAGCTCGAAATTGCGTCTTCATCAGCTCGAAACTCAAGATATTTTGCTCAGTGTTTGCGCATAGTGCGAGCCTTTGGGCTGGTGAAGACGGAGACGCTATTTCGTGATCGGGCTAATTTCCAGAATCAGAAATAGCGGGCTTTATGGCAAATTCGAGCTGATGGAGACAGGCCTTTTGCTATCGGGAATGTGGTTTGTCATCTCCATGGCTGGAGCTTTCTTCACAGTATATATGTAGCTTTCTTCACAGTATATATATATATGTAGTGTTCTTCACCCTATGTTGATGACATGTAGGGATGGGCATGTTCACATTTTCATTTTCCTGCGGATGATTTTATTTGATATTTTTCAAGATCAGTTCACATGATGGATGTCTCTTGGGATAAAAAGTAACATGTAAACACGTCTTGTGAGCCAAACTGGATTTGAACTTGTTGTCCAGTGATTTTATCCATTGTAACGCAACCCATTGACAGAAGTTGTTCTTACATACATCGTCTTTCTTAATTTAGAAGGGGGGGGGGGGGTGTGCTCCCATTTAGATTTTGATGGGAAATTTGCCCTATTCGCTGTCTATTAAATTAAAGGAACATAAAATATTGTTATGCCTCATGTCCTATTGACAGAAATTTTAGTTACAAGTTTTTAAAAAAATGTTTTGTATAATTTTTTTAGAGGAGGGTCGGTTCATACTTTCAGTTTAGATGTGCATTTACATGTAAGTCTCCATAGTCCACACTTTTTTGTCACCATCTTATAGTCATCTCTTTCAATTCAACATTTTAAGAAGAGACTAAACACATTTTGGAAAGCGAATATAGCTACATCTACATGTAATATTAATTCAATCAATTTGATTTAAATTCAAATTAGAAAAAGTTCGGGAACAACGTGAAGTGTGAACAGAGATGGATGGCGGAAATCAGGAAAGCTATGAGTGACTTATGAGGAGATATCGCCCAAAGGATTGTGATCTTTCATAAGCCCCTTAAATCACAAGGTGAATTTACCCCAGGCAAAGAATGCTATTGACCTGAAAATGTTTTATGCCAGTGATTGAATCACAGTAGTAATAATGTGTAGAGACAATAAGCAGACACTTCTTGTTGGGGGAGGGGGGGGGGGGGGGGTGAAAGGTGCACTCTCATCTGAGCTCAGTATTGTATTGTTAATACCTGGTAGTTCTAATTTCAAGGAGTGTTCTTTTTTAATGAAAGGAAAGCCGTTTGCCCAATGACTATTTGATAGTTTGTGATTTAAAAAAGCAATAGCTGACACTTATATTTATTTCAAGGTCTTTCCGTCAGGTATAAGATGTCTCTTCATTTTGAATGAAAGAAAATATGAATGAATTATTTATTCGTTCAACAGACCGGTTACCCCCCCCCCCCCCTCTCCCTCCTCTCTCTCTCTCTCTCTCTCTCTCTCTCTCTATCTCTCAATGCTCCCCCAATTAAAAAGATATTTATCAATCAGACCCTTTTCCTTATAGTTGAGTCAATTTCAAGCAAGATGCTAACAATTCTACGATGATGTGGAGTGATACATCCTCCTGGCCATGATGTAAATTCCCATGTGTGATTAGCATGAAATAGATGTAGAAAGATGTCCTTCCATGGTTATGCTACCTCTGAGAGATTGCAGACATATATCCATAGCCAGAGATGACAGATGGCCTTGATTTGCAGTTCATTTCAGTCACTTTCATTCAAAGTTATCGGGAAATCATGGATGAAACATCAAAATATTAGGCGTATGAATCTCGTGGTGGAAGTGTAACAATACGAGTATACATCTATATTTAATTTGTTTTATTCCCATTTCCTGTTTGCTACTAGAACTAAAGACTATCATTAACGAATGATTAATTCATCAATGGAATTACGAGAACAGGAAATCATTTCATTTCACATTGGAAATTCATTAAGTATTGAAATGCAATCTTGATCTTGATGTGATGGAACCATTACTGGCCTTGTTAATGTATTCCCATTGCATTAAAATTAACATTAATGATATACTATTGACAGGGTTAAAGGTAATACAAAGTTTTGGCAAATTTTGAAAATTGGGTGGATAGTGAATCTTTACAATTTTGATATATTTGGATGCCCCTGTGGATGTATTATAAGCACTAAAAAATTAGCCCCTAAAACACTTTTCCTTTCGAGAAAAATTGAATATAAAAATTTACCGGTGCTCCTGGTAAATTTTTGTTAAATTTCAAATAGCGCCTATGGCCGTACAATGGTAGCTGCGACCATGAAAATCTCAGAATATGTAGTTGTGATATATAATTTCCAAACGGGAGTAGCTAATCGGTCGATTTTAGTCAAGAAACATGGTTTTATAGCTAATTCAATACCTTGACCTTGAGAGGGAGCTATACAACATAAAGAGTTTATTATTTATAATTTCATAACTTTAGACTCGATTTCAACCGCGACAACGTTTAATGTATATTGTAGGAACGCATATGCTTCCAATATGTTAATTTAAACCAAATTCATGTCCCCATACCAAAACTTTGTAATACCTTTAAGAAGCATGAACAATCACATATCATCTTTTTTTTTGGGGGGGGGGGGGCTGGTCTGCAAGATATAGGATGGCCAATTACTCACTAGGAAATGGACATGTGATATGCCATTTCGCAACTGATAGCAGGAACTCTCGCATTGGGCCAGTGACGTCCATGACGTTTGTTTACAAGCAATCTGCCAGCGAGTAAATGAAAAGGGCGTAAAACGATCATGCCACATGCATAGTAACTGCAAATACCCTGCTAAATAGAGGATCTAGTGAATAGACAAGAGGAAATTATTCACGACTTGATGCGAGCCCTCTAGATGTTTACCTGGAGTGAACCCGTTGGGTCTAGCGCTAGAAAGTTGGTGATGGATTTTAGTCACGACTGCAAGAGATGAAGATGGGGAATTGAAGTAATTACTTTTGAATGGAAATTGAGGGTTTCTTAATTCTCATGGCCATTTCATATGAGATAATAACTAGTGCTGTAGTCAAACGTTTAACCGTCCGGTATCCGACCGCCCATGGCGGATTCCGTTTTCAATTGGACGGTTTCGTGTTCCCGTTTTTTTTTTTTTTTTTTTTTTAAAGTTTCAATTTATGCCCCTCCACCTGGCACTATGCCTGGCAATGTCTCCCAGCTCAGTAATCGGTGTGATGACTTACCACTTGGAAACTAGAACAACACTCCAATTTGTCTGTCATCTTGGTTTGAAAGTAATCTTTGTAATAGATCTCAATATATATATTCATCCAAGTTTAACACATGGTGTACCACAAGGTTCTATCCTAGGTCCTCTACTGTTTTTAATTTACTTTAATGATCTTACACATTATTCTAAAACGACATTGTTACTATTATTTGTGACAAGTTCACAAGCACAAATCGGCGCCTTCAGTTAAATCACCTTCCTGCTTTTTCACACGCCCCCCCCCCCCCCCAAAAAAAAAAATGATTTTTTTTTTTTTTTTTTTTTTTTGACAGGCGGTTAAACGGAATTGGAGATATCCGTGATGTTACAGCACTAATAATAACAGTAATAACATAGTCATATTTTCCCAGGGTAGCCTCTTAAGTTGATACTGCTCTTCTTGTGGGCCCTGTGCGTAATTATTAATACATCAGCACTGCCAGGTACCCATTTATACACCTGGGGGTCAGGAAGGACACCTTGTCCAGGGATGTACACTCTCAGCAATAATTGAACCGAGGACCTCTCGTGTGATAGTCTAGAGCAGGCCTTCACCAATATACTGCCACGCTCCGAAATGAAACAGACATTTTGGAAAGAAAGTAACACAATGAATGTTCAGAAAAAGGGACATACTGTACAAGTATCTACATACTTGATACATATTGTTTTAATGAATGATTGCATAAAGGAATTTGTTTAGGAGGGAGATTTTTATATGATTTCTATTTGTAATACTTTGTGAATAACCCCGTAGTAATCACAAAAATTATGATTCGGTTAATACTGAAAATGTACATATAATTTTGTCATCATTAAAACATGGATTCTTGCTTCCCTTCAAGTTTTTGACCATTCATACAAGAAGAGTTTTTATTAGCAGTTTCCACCCTTTTTAGCCTGTGATATAGTGGACAGTCGTACTCAAAACTGACAATAATTATTTATTCCTTTTATTCCTTTCCGCACTAGAGAACCCAAACCAATTGAATTTTTTCAGGTCAGTACAATAACTGAATGAATGGCATTGGATTCTGTGTGTGGAAAAACAATTCTATTTTCATAGTTTTTTTTGCAGTTTCACTTTCCACCAGTGCAAATATTTCAGTGTATTTGTTGGATTTTCTTATTTTTTATTAAGCATATGAAACGATTTGTTTTTTTTGGTTGAGGATGACTGATCATTTATTGCTATTGTTGTAAAGCTTTGCTGTATTATTGTATGCTCAGTCTGTACACTTCAGCCACTATTCTGCCACTGTGTACTATGGACTTGACATGTTATGAACAAATGTCTGGGTTTATTGATCAGTGAAAATCATAGCTCAATTTGGATCTGATGTCATACTAGCTAGGATTTGTAGTATGGGGGAGGGGCAGAACTGGCCTGTGCGCCCCCCTCATAACCCAATAGGCGTTATAGTGCATAACAATAATGACCCCCACCTCTTTTTTAATACAAATACAGAATCCACCCCTATTGGTTGTGACTTGCGTCTCGACTTGTCCAATATTAAATGATATCTACAAGTATATTTAGATATTTAGAAGATAACTTTGAAATCTTAACGCAATTTGAGATAGCTCTGTAGACATTGACATTTGCTTTCCAGCTATACTGTAGGCCCTACACATATCTAATAGCTGCACTTGGCATGCCTGACCATGGTTGGAATGGCGGGCCAATGTCCTTGCATATATGTAAATGTTGGAATTCAAAAGCAGCATTTTCAAGGTCTGTTGTTCCCAAGTGCAGGCATTTATTAGTCTCAATTTCACTGTTACCTTTAGCAAATGTATCGGGTTTCCTTAGGAGGACCTAGGAATGCTGCTGTTTCATAAACACCAGCTCTCTACATGGTCCCCGGTGCTCTGAAACTCATCAGAAATGCATCTTCCACTCAGCAAGTATGACGTCAGTCCTTGCTTTCCTCACATTTGAATTTACCATTACCTTTGGCAGATCAACATGCCTCAGGTTTCCTTTGGAGGACCTAGGAATGTTGCTGGTTACAAAACACCAGTGCTCTAAAACTCATCAGAAATGCTCCATTCATACTTTTAAAGCCATGTCTGAAATTGGTTCCCACTTGGTGCGGGACAACAAAAAATGTACACATTGGCCCTACCTTTGGCAGATCTATCAGGTTTACTTTGGAGGACCTGGGAATGTTGCTGGCTCTTAGACACCAGCTCTCTACATGGTCCCCAGTGCTCTGAAACTTATCATAAATGCCCTCTTTCACATGCCATGTCTGAAGCCAGTCCTTGCTTGGTGCAGGACAACATTTTGCACTTTAATTTACCACCACCTTTGGCAGATCAACATGCATCAGGTTCCCTCAGGAGGACCGAGTAATGTTGTTTGCTTGACTCCAAAACACCAGTGCTCTAAAACTTATCACAAATGATTCATTCATACTTCAGCCATGTATGAAGTTGGTTCCCACTGGTGCGGGACAAACAAAATTGTAGATATTGGCAATACCTTTGGCAGATCTATCAGGTTTCCTTCGGAGGACTGGGAATGCTGCTGGTCCAAAGACGCCAGCTCTTTACATGGTTCTCCAACATTCTGCAACTCATCAGACATGCCTCTTTCACATGCCAGCGTCTGAAGTCAGTCCTTGCTCTGTGCAGGACAAAATTGCACTAGAATTTACCATTATCTCTGGCAGATCTACACACATCAGGTTTTCTGTAGAGGACCTAGGAGGACCTAGGAATGTTGCTAGCTCCAAAACACCAGTACCTCAATCTTAATCCATGTCTGATATTGGTTCCCACTTGGTGCGGAATAACAAAAATTGTACATATTGGTACTACCTTTGGCAGATCTATCAGGTTTCCTTCGGAGGACCTGGGAATGTTGCTGGCTCAAAGACACCAGCTCTCTACATGGTCCCCAGGATTCTGAAACTTATCATAAATGCCCTCTTTCACATGCCATGTCTGAAGTCAGTCCTTGCTTGGTGCAGTACAAAAATGTGCACTTGATTTTACCACCACCTTTGGCAGATCTTTCACGTTTCCTTTGCAGGACCTTGGAATGTTTAATATACACCAGTCATCTGCATGGTCTTGTGTGTTCTGCAATGGGTAGTAGTGTACACCTCTTTCACCTCTTACTAATACCAAATCTTAAGTTGGTCCCGTCTCAGTGTGGGAAAAATTGAGTCTGAAAACAATTATGTTACCTTTCAAAATTTTCACTTGTTTTGACCAGGATTTTCAATCTCGACCCTGTCTTACAAAGAGTTGATATCAATGGTAACAACATGTATGTACATCAGAGATAGGAGACTGCAAACTTGCGATTGAATTGGATCAATCGCAACTCTTTGTAAGACAGTGCCCAGGGCATTTCAACTTCATACTATGATGAGGGCACAAGTATGAACAGGGTACAAGACAAATTGCAGACCTGAAAGAGCAGGATGGGATGGGTAGTGTTACTAGTGTTAGTTTCTTCTGTGCCCTTTACTAGAAATTATGACGGTATCTAACATAGCATAGACAAAGCGTAGACACGTACGTGTGAAGCAGACTGGTCCTTACTCCCACTCATTGCATGTACACGTATGTAGGTGCTCATTCCATAAGAACCCTTTTTTCATGGCTGAATGTGCACAATTGCAGGGAGTAATTCATTAGTATTCAAGGTAATGGAATGTAATTAGAGTTCGCTGGTGCCAATGGATACTTTTAAACAAATTATTATTTTTGCAAGTTATTCACTTTTATTGAATTAGGAGGGGGGGGGGCCTAACACTTCAAATGTCAAAGTTGTCGAATACAATTCCACGGACCCCAGCACAAGTTGTCTTGGGCTTAGAAGGCCTATTCAATGGGTTAGATTATTGATTCATGTAAGTATATTCTATTCAATGTTCATACATCATACCTGTTTATATTACAGGCTGTACTTACTCAAGTGTGGTGGCTAATGAGCAAATGGTGGGTTGCACTGTGAGTGGAACATGTTTATCTTATCAATTATGACAAATAACATGAGCTAATTGATAGCAAACTCCAAGTAATTGACCTCGTCTCCGTATCATCATGGAAGATCTTAAATCAATGGATGGTCATTAGATTGTCTCATTAGTTATGGAGCCTTGTTCACGTCTATGCAATAATTGATACATTAAAGTAGAGCTCTGCTGTAGTCTTTTGGTTGTAGGGGTTGCGGAATGAAGTTTTAGGGTCTTCGTATTTGACCCTCTTGTTATATATTTTTTTTTTAAGGTGGGGGGGGGGGGGTCGGGGGGTCAGACTTATATTTTTGGCACCTACATGTATGTGTCCTGGTCACAAGGCATTGTTAAATCCTGAATTAAAGCTTGTTGCCCACCACAACCATGATGATGAGAAGATTCTACGTTCTCCATGGCTAAATTTCCTATAATTAATAACCAAATTTCTCTCTTCAACCGTGGACCAAAATTCTAAACCTAACCTTAGACCCTATTGCAACTCTACCTGTATACTTTTGACAAAATTCAGCCCAGAGTCATTGTCACTGGAGCAAATTTCACTAGTGCAAATGTCGCTGGAGAAACTGTTGCTGGTGCAAATGTGAGATCACCTATGAGAAGTAGCATCTTATTGCATGGATGGAAGGTCATTTGTGAAATGCCCGATAACATCTTACACCTTCAGCATAGCATTGACCCTGAGTGACCTATATGGTACATACTTTTCTTGTATATGTAGACTGCCCTGGATATTGTCATTACAGCTCACACTTATAAAGCGGTTATGCTATGTGTTCATGTAGTTGGAGCATGTGATACAGGCATGCAGACTAGTCATGTCATGTGATGCTCATTAAAGGCAGCCTTGAGTTCTGTTCTGGGAAAACAATTTTCACAGAACCAAATACAAAATTTGGGGGGATGATGAATGCTATATCAAGAAAGAGCTTTGATTTATTCCCCATATTTTTTTTGTAGCCCAAGTCGTGGATTTTAGTCCCATTAAAACAGAGTTGTTGGCCTACATGTATGATCCAATTGCGTTGTGACAGGATTAAAGGTAATACAAAGTTTTGGGAAATTTTGAAAATTGGGTGGATAGTAAATCTTTACAATTTTGATATATTTGGATGCCCCTGTGGATGTATCATAAGCACTAACAAAATTAACCCCTAAAACACTTCTGTTTTCGAGAAAAATTGAATATAGAAATTTACCGGTTCTCCCGGTAAATTTTAAATAAATTTCAAATAGCGCATACGGCCGTACAATGGTAGCTGCGACCATGAAAATCTCAGAATGTGTAGTTGTGATATATAATTTCCAAAGGGGAATAGGTAATCGGTCGGTTTTAATCAAGAAACATTGTTTTATTGCTTAATTAATATCTTGACCTTGAGAGGGAGCTATACAACATAAAGAGTTTATTATTTACAATTTCATAACTTTAGACGCGATTTCAAACTGGACAACGATCAATGAATATTGTAGGAACGCATATGCTTCCAATATGTTAATTTGAACCAAATTCATGACCCCATACCAAAACTTTGTAATACCTTTAATACCACCTAGAGGTGTTGTGTATCAATTTACACTACCAGATGGATGGATGTGCTGATTCCAATAAAGACTGTGTTCAAAGTGTGATCTTAAAAGGGTCCCTGGCCATGTCTGGTAAAATGCCTAACACACGCACGGCAAGCACGTACGCCAAATGTTGTGGAGGGACACATGCATGAGGCAGTAATTTGTCCAAGGAATTGGGGAGAAATGTCCGAGCTAATGAGGGCCAATTACACCATGGTGCTATAAAAACATGCCCGCCATAACAGAGGTAGCAATGCTCTGTAGAGGGCGCTGTTATATGTGATCTTGATCTTGCCCTTGCCCTTTGCCAATTGACAGTTGTCTTGCAATCCATCACACTAACCAGTCAGTAACGGATGTAGAATAACACTGCATGTTTACAAACATGCTGACATATTGATCACAGGTAACAAACCTGAAAGCATTTTAAAGTCTGCTGTTTATCTGAATTTACACATAGTGCAAGTAGCATCTAAATGAGGTACATCGAGCCTCGAGGCGAATAATACAAATGCAACCTTTAATTGTACTCATGATGCGGTAACTCAAAGTAAATGATCGGTAAGTAAAGCACTTGCCGGATAATACTGGATAATTTGGACGAGAGAAGAATTGTTAGCTTATAGTCTGTTACCACCTGCAAAGACCATTTTTAAACTAGAACAGTTTGAATACATACTGTGACATAGATCGATGCATGTAACCTGAAAACACCTGGCAGACAAACAAAAAGTGAATGAAGGCTAGTCTATATTCACCTCCCTTTTAATTTGCAGAACCCTTACCCTAACCTTAATCTTAGTCCTAGCCTACAAACCCACTAATGCAACTGTAACCCTAAGGCCATTAAAAAAAATGTACATGTTTAGCCTCCCCGCGCGCTTCTTTTGGGGGGCCGCCTTTTAAAAAAAAAAAAAAAAAAAAAATTAAATGTTTTAATTTTTTTTTTTTTTTTTTTTTTTTTTTAAAGAAAAAAAACATGAAAAACACTGCTAAAATGGATTTATTTCTGATTTTAAAAATAAATAAATGTCTGCGGCCATCTTGAAAAATAGCCCGCCTGTCAGGGAAAATGTACCGAGCGGCCATTTTGAAAGGAAAAAAAAAAAAAAAGGGCCTCCTCCTTCCTCTTTTTCAAAAAAACAGAACGCTAAACATGTTTTTTTTTTTTTATTCGGCCTAATCCAACTATTAATCCTAACCTAAAAACACATTTGCAACCCAAACCTTTGACGATATGAAAAAAAGGCCCGGAGCAATGTCTTACTTCTGACGTATAGGACATTTCACTTGAACTAACTCTCTGATAGCTATAGCGTTATCGTAATTAGATCTTATGGTAGGTCTTGTGGTAGAATGTGCCAGTGCATGTTAATCTCTATATGCCCCCCAAACCTCACTACCTCAGTTAATACCTCAAAAGAACACACAAATCAATATTATTACTGAGCACTGCTGGTTTTTAATCTCATAATAAGTGCATCAACCTTTCCCCAGCTTCAGCTATTCGCCCAGATCCTACCCAGGGACTTATTGGATTGTATCGCAATTATTTAAGACTTTCGGTGTAGAGGAATTATAAAGAGAAACAGTAACTAGCTTTTTTGCTGTTTTCATAGCATTTCCTATCTCCTGTTGCAATTATCCTACTATCATCAATAGATAGTTGATAGATCACAAGATGCAAATAATTCTTAGCCGCAGTGAAAATTTACATCAATATTGGACAAGTGAGAGGTAACAAATAATTGATGTTAAAATTTTTTAACAACAGCCGTAACCTTAACAACAACAATAACAATGACAATACATACATGTACTGTATTACTAAATACAATTTACTTTAATGTTACAGTAATATATGAACCCACAATATACATGTATATAATGAGTTTGAAGAGCAATTGATATTTGATATTGTTAAGCCTATGTATCTACATACATACACAGAAAAAATTCTGCCAATGCAGGTCAATTAAGTCTACCGTAGAAAGTAGGCCTATAATAGTAAATAGAGTGAAAGTTACAGCATAAAAGGCCCTCACAGAGAAATAAAAAGCAAACAGTATATTGGGGGGCTTGTGTATCCATTCAACCAAAACTTGTCATTCACAAAGTAACAATAAAATTGTTTATTTCTCCCCGGTCTCATGCACACTGCAAACCTGAAAATGATAAACAATGCCATTAAGAGCTAACTGTCTTTCAGAAAAGCCAGAGAAGACCAATAAGTATATGCTGGCAAGTAGACAATCTGGCATTGAGCTGAGCGTGACAAGACTGCCAGTCAGTTAGCCGACTGCGTTTGTTGACGACACCGGGAGTTGGGGTTTTGAATAAAGGCAGATCTACCAGCAGTAGAGCAGAGCGAGCCGCGCAATACAGGATAGCAGCTCAATGCGAGGAGCAGATATTAATATACCACCAGTGCAGAGAGGATAAATATATAGATACCTGCGTCGGCAGCTAGTGGTGCATGCCAAGTCACTTGGACGTATACATGTGCACAGGATTTATATGTGCTTGAGATATCTTACAAGTGGAGATACATAATTTCAGTGAGTTTATGGCTCTCATTCAGGCCTCGTTTGTATCCTTCGTAGTTATTCCATTCTGAGCTCGTGTGTGCCCCAGTGCTCATTAGGTTGGTTGGCATTGGTAATGGCATTTACCCCGCATCGATGGGCCGCTAGCCAGGAGCGATATAATGACGGATATTAAGATACCTAAACGGCTAGCCAAAATAGCAAGTGATTGTTGTGTTTTGTATTGGGCTGTTTGCTTGCATTCTTTCTGTACTCGGTGAGCAGGCAAAGCAGTTCAATGGAAAATACAATAGTTGGGAGTATAGAGGTAGAGTGTGCATGTATAGAATGCATCATATTGGGTTCATACATCGTTTCATTTTTAAAGTCGTACCTAGACATTCTATATGTACCAGCAGTTTTATATAACAATTGTCTTTTTCTTATTGTGAATCGACGTACAGTGATATGTTACCCATCAAATCTGTTCCAGCTTGGCATTATACTTTCAGTTGGATAAAGGATATTCTATTACTCCCCCCCCCACCCCCCCCCAAAAAAAAAGACCTACAAAATCATAAAAACCTAAAATATTTATAGCAATGACTTTATCTAAATCCTGCTTCCTATCTTAGTTCATAAGAAACTAAAATTAAAAAGTAGAATTTACATAATGAACTTTTAACAAACAGAAGGCGTGCATGAGTAGTATAGATGCCTAAAAATATACACTTACAAGAGATTGCAGATGTCCTTTTTCTGTGAAATATGTCTTGTTTACTCTAGACTGTCTATTCAATGTAATTTTCCAGCAGCGTCATGTTCTATTGAACCTAATGTAGGAGGACCAGGATGTTTATTCACATCAAAAAGAAGCCATTATAGTGGGTTCATGTATCAGTAATGGAGTTGGTATTTTGATTACTTTTTATAACCCGGATTAGAAGGGCAACGATCTGTGCAAGCTTGCACACGCAGTGGTGTGATGCTCTAGTTATATTTAATCATGATTGAATTATACTTTGACCCAAGGAGAAGGCACTATATTGACAAAAGGAATTTGGCTAGAATCCAGCTTGCAAAGTGGGATGATGTATTTCATGTGGCAACAGAGAGTATATACACTGGAATATACGTATATTTTAAAGATATATATATATATATATATATGTAAAATATATTGTAGGGCTCTTGTGCAAGGGTTAGACGTGACGTGAGCCTTGTTTACATTTCGAGCATGAGTTGGTAAAGCTCATGGAAAACTAGCTATGAGTGTGCATTTTTTCTTTTTGTATTAGTTGGTACCAGGCTTCACCAGGCATTGTAGTTTGTACAGTACACTATACATATACATTGTAGTTTGCTTTGTTATTTGGTTTCATGTGCAATCAGTTAATATTTACTCTTTTCACCACACCTTTCGCTATGATTTGTGACTAGATGTATATTTCTCTATTCCCCACCCCCCCCCCAACTTTGGCATGTTCAGACAAAGCACCTTGAGGTACCTAATAGATGAACATACAGCTCTTGAAGCTTGTTTGCATTTATATTCTAAGTTTTCTTTGACCTATGAATATATATAATTGATTTCTATCCATAGATCTTTATACTTTTAATTGTCTCTGGAGGTAGAAAAACATGTTTATGAAACCATGCAACATGCTGAAGGCAATGTGTTGAAGTGCTGTGTCTGAAGGATATGGCAAATGATAGCAATCATTGTAATAATGACTTTTAAGAAATGAGGTTGTCTCTGAAATTTAAATCACCTTTTTAGTATTTTCCTATTTAATTCACTATTAAAACTTGTGTAACACATGGCTTAAAAGAAAGAAAGAAATGATATTATTATGAGGCCTGCTTATTTGTTTGAACATGTCTGTTTGGAAATGGACAATTTATAGGGATGGGAAGATGTTATCTCCATGGTTACCAGTAATTAAGAGAATAGAGAGGAGGTGACGTTTGATGATGAAACATTGATAAAAAGGAGACCAGTTTATTTTTTTGATCATGTCCATATGAAAATGGATAATTTATAGGGATGGGAAGATGTTATCTCTATATAGTTACCAGTAATTAAGAGAATAGAGAGAGGGGGGGGGGGGGGGTGATGTTTTAATGATGAAACATTGATAAAAGGAGACCACTTTATTTATTTGAACATGTCTGTATGAAAGTGGTATTTATAGGGATGGAAAGATGTTATTTATCTCAATTGTTACCATTAATAAAGAGAATAGAGGGGAGATGATGAAACAGTGTTAAAAATAAGACAATTTTTCTTCTGACTGATTTATTACTGGTACCAGTTGTTAAAATATTCTTCTCTTAATTGAGTTGATTCACTAGGGATGTGAAGCCCTATGAATTTACATCAAGAGGAATGGAATATAAAGAGAGGAGCAGAGACTAAGGGGAGGAACAGAGACAGGGAGACAGAAAGACAGACAGGGAGACAGTGAAAGATGAAGAGAGGAAGATGGAGAGAGAGAGAGAGAGACACACACACACACACACACACACACAGACAGGGAGACAGAGACAGAGAGAAATATGAAGAGAGGAAGAGAGAGAGAGAGACAGAGAGAGAAAGACAGAGAGAGCGACATACAGACAGGAAGACAGAGACAGAGAGAAAGATGAAAAGAGAGAGAGAGAGAGAGAAAGAGGGGAAGAGGTGGTGGTAGTGAGTGGGAGTGTGTATAGGAGAGCGTGAATACTCGGTGCACTAAAAACAAGTGCCGACTAGCTATCTGCCCCAGATGTTGATGTAGTATTTGGTGTAATCCCAGCGTGGCTAAGATTAGGTGGGACTGTGCTGCACTTTTGTGACTCAGCAGGCGACAATCTGCCTTTGCCATGCATGCGGTGCTGCTACATGTATGCAGACTCTAATCAAACCGTGTCAATGTATAAAGCAGGATATTCTGTTTCCAATGTGTATTGCACGATTCCAGAGTGCAGTGTCTTAGGGGAATGGTGCACAGTATTTTAAAGAAGGGCATATATACTATTGTGTATGGTTCCTATTGTATTGTTGCAGGTTAGAGCATTTGTCATAGACTTTTTTTTAAAATCTGGTTTTAATAAAAAGAATAAGCCTTTGTAAGTATTGTAAACAATATTTAAATAAACATGCATTTATTGCAAAGGCATTGGTGAAACATTTTGTAATGATACTGCTTTGTATGTTAAATGTTTCATACATGTATCTCAAAAAAAAAAGATTTCTAGTTGGTACATAGTTTTAATTCTTACGTTTTAATTCAACTCTAAAGAAAGACCCAATCATCAACCAGACAGCATTTTGAAAGTATCTTTACAAACATGTCTGTTTGGTGCAGGCAAGCTGATGAACTTGTATGACAATCAATTTCATTAAGGAAGGGGAGCTAGCTAAGACTTTAAGATTGTGATGTATTTGTGAATGGCCTTTGCTTGACTGCATATCGGCCTTACAACTAATCCGAGCCCATTCAGGGTTTATCTTTGTTATTCTCTATGGAAAATAGATGATTTATGGGCATTTTCGTTCATATTCTGTGCATCATTTAGGCTCAGGGTCTTTGCCAGACCATTTTGAATGGGTGATCTTGTGAGATTTGCAGACTGCCTATAAAAATGTTGAATTTACTGTCACAAAAATTTGCCTTCAGAGGTTTTTTCTAAAAGGAGAGGAGTAGGCATAAATAGAGCGAGAGACACAACAGATGAAAATAAAACAGGAAGTTCTAAGTTAAGAAGTAATAATTACTTGGTGTGAGAACAAACAAACTAAAGGGCTACACTAAAGGAAAATTTACAGATCGGAAGGCAAGACCATGAAGAAGATTGAAAAACATTCATGTATGAAATTAATCTGTGATTGTCACCCGTTTGAAGTGCAGAGGGGATAATGATGGTACATGTAGGTGTAGCAGTAATAGTCTTGTACACTAAATTTCCCAATTACTGTGTACATTTGCACATGCATATAAGCAGTACTTGTTCAGTTTTATTCTAAACTGTTAGGTTCTAACATGATTAAAATTAAAAAGATTTATGAATGAAAAATAGGATGTGTATTATCTATGAAAATTTTGTTAACAAGCTTATTTTCTAAAATTGAACAATGTTTACAGTAGGTAACCTGAACTCAGTTGTTCTGCAATCAGGAACACTCTTTGTTCAATTTGCTTACATTTTGAAACTTAGAATATGCCAATTTGTGATGATAGAGTATATACTATAAGGCTAAAGCCAAGGTAATTGGGCAATGGTTGAGACAGTGGGCTACATCACATTACAATAATTTATTAGCAGACTTATAGATAGCAGTTTATTGGAGCAACCTTATCACATGTACGTGTAGATAAAATTATCATCTGTTTTGTCTACTTCATACTCTCCAAACAGTGTGTACCTGGTAGTGCATAATTAATCAAGTAGATCAGATAAGCATACATGAATATTAAAAGATTTTATATTTGTACCTTGAAATATAATCAAGTGTATTTGATTCATATTTAATTTAATGTAAACAAGATATGAATAATTGATTGGGATGCAATGACTTATTAAAAAAAAATACAATTGAAGCGAAGTTAGGATGAGATAACTAACATACAGATATGATTGGGTATAAATACATTTACAGTTCACGATCGCGTCACATATTATTTGCGATGTGATCAAACTTTAGAGGTGTACAAGGGATTCTCTCTTCTTTTTCGGTGGTCGAATCTCTCTCTCTCCGTGCTAAGCTGCCAGAAGGCGCAAAGATGTTTCTTCACGGAGGCTATAGAAGGCTATTGAAGGAGGAAGAGGTGAGCCCTGTTCAATGAGAGAATGCACCTGCTCCTTCCTAAACTACAAATTATTCAGAGTGTTGAATGTCTACAGAGCCTGCTTTGATGTGATTCTCAGCAGCCGAGCTGAGCTGAGGTGGTTTATAATGCGATGAGGCATTCTACATGGTGGAATAGACGTCATTTGCTGTGATGTATCTTGCTTTTTTCTTGTTGTGTCTCTCTGGGATTATTTATAATCTATTATTGTAATTAGCAACATTTGGAGATTTGACACTTCAGCAGCTGAGCTGAGATGGTTTATAATGCGATGTGGCATTCTACATGGTGGAATAGACGTCATTTGCTGTGATGTATCATGCTTTTTTCTGTTCTTGCTATGTCTCTCTGGGATTATTTATAATCTATTATTGTAATTAGCAACATTTATAGATTTGACATTTCGGCAGCTGAGCTAAGAGGTTTATAATGAGAGTTGACGTTCTACTTGGAATAGACTTCATGTGCCACAATGTAGTCTGTGATAAACATCATGTCTCTCTGACATTATTTAATTTAATTTTAACAGAGTATCAAAATCTAGTTATGTCATTAACAATCTATCTCTTATACAAATAGCAGCACGAATTTTCCATTTGATGCTCTTTTACATAACAAAAGTGCTTAGAAAGCACTTGCCCCTTTTTGTCCTCCTTTTATTTTAAAACAAGTAACAATGAAATTAAGAACTGTTTTCCCTTCAATTTAACACTTTTCTTTCTTCATTTTAACAATATTTTTTGGAAAGTGGGCCTTAGTACTCACATATTGTTTCTTCTCCATAGTGAGTGGGTGTAAATTGCCATTCAAAATTATGTGTTAAATTTTCACAACAGCTTATCTTTGGTGGCTAACATAATTAAAAATATCATTGCCTTGTGATGATCATTCCCTAACAATTCCATCATTGGTCAAAATTAACATTATGTATAGAACTCAAGATTGATCGCTTGTGTATAAACCCATTTCAGTCAAACATGTTTTTGTAGCTTTTGAGTGGTTCATGAGCACTGTTCACATTTCTGTTTGTCTTTTATCGATTCCATGACATGGTTATTAACGTCCCAATCAATATTTCATGTTTCCTGTCCATGGCCAATGTTGTGTATCACGTCTTCAACATGCCCCCGAGGTAGAAAGAGACAGGTTTGCTTCTCTGAAGATGCGTTCCCATTAGCCCTAAGAAGCTCATGTTTGGGGGATAATGGCCTGTTCAGACTGTAGGAAATTAATACAAAACCGGTATAGAAACGTTGTATAAAGCGTTGTTGTTCAGCGAAAGGGGTGTACAGACTGGGCAATAATATTGTGTAAAGAAACGTTGCATAAAGAAACTAGTATTGAAGAGGTCAGTGGTTATGACAGCTGGCTAATCATACGCTTTTTGTATGACATGACGTGCAGACTATAGTGGGTACCTGATTCTTTGATGTGTTTTCATTTGAAAGGATGCTGAAACATGCGTTTCATGCGTTTCATTATATATTTCTTTATATATGACAATTTTAATTACTTCTAGTACAGCTACATGTATACAATAACTTTCAGTAGTCTGAACGCGGCACCAGACTTAATGGTGCTTCTGGAGAACAAAGAGTCCAGAATTTGAGTCCTCTGTCTCTTTACCGAGTCGAGTGACTAGAGCTCGCAATAGATATTAGCTTGATCTACAGGATGAGCATATCTACACCACGTCTGTAAGCCTGCTGTTTGGGGCCAAATAGTGCACATTTTCACGGAAAAGCTGGAATATGCTTTGGAAAACAGCTCTAGATTAACAATTCGTAGCACACCAATGAAAAAGCCTGCTATTTGCATCTTCTCTGCAAAAATTAGCTCGAGTTACTTGTGATCGGGGATAATTTCCCAGCATCAAAATAAGTGGGCTATATTGAACGTTTGAGTTTAATGAAAATGTGCCTTAAACCTCTACCCAATGTGGACTGTAGATTATCAGCTTTTCACACGCATGACAGCGCTTCAAAGGACAATTACTTATAAAGTTACCTCTCCTTTTTATATGAGATTTAAATTTGACTTGATGGAATCGTTGCGAAGAGCGACAAATTTGATATAGGATATTGATAATTTGATAAATGCTTTTAGGACAGTAGTGCCGATTAAATGTACTTAATAAGAAGATCTGCACTGTTTTATACATTTTTGTAAGCTGACAGTGAAAATGGTAACGTCCACATTGTCTGATGATCTGATATTGATGGATTTCTTGTTTTCTAGCCTGTGATGTTCAAGTTTGGTAGAATACAAGGAGACCATTGAAAAGAGCAGGTGTTTATATCCCTGTCATTACTTTAAACCATCGTCGCTAAGCACTTTACTAGTGCTGGCTAAACATTACTGGTGTGCGTCATTTTGGCATGTATAATATTTATTCACAGTTGTTCATGCTACTGGATGCATGCCAGGTTTTATGGTAATTATTAAGAAGTGGTCATTGAACAGAAAATGAGTCTCTGTGGGTGCACTTTAACACTTAACCGCCATTAATATGTCAGTGTTTCTTAAAGGTATTACAAAGTTTTGGTACGGGATCATGAATTTGGTTCAAATTAACATATTGGAAGCATATGCGTTCCTACAATATTCATTGATCGTTGTCGCGGTTGAAATCGAGTCTAAAGTTATGAAATTATAAATAATAAACTCTTTATGTTGTATAGCTCCATCTCAAGGTCAAGATTTTAATTTAGCTATGAAACAATGTTTCTTGACTAAAATCGACCGATTAGCTAATCCCATTTGGAAATTATATATCACAATTACATATTCTGAGATTTTTATGGTCGCAGCTCCCATTGCACGGCCATAGGCGCTATTTTAACTTTATCAAAATTTACCGGGAGCACCGGTAAATTTTTATATTCAATTTTTCTCGAAAACGAGTGTTTTAGGGGCTAATTTTTTTAGTGCTTATAATACATCCACAGGGGCATCCAAATATATCAAAATTGTAAAGATTCACTATCCACCCAATTTTCAAAATTTCCCAAAACTTTGTATTACCTTTAAGTGTAGCCAATACATCACAGGCATTCAAGAAAACCACATCTATAATATTACTCCACTTTTAATTTACAAATGACTTCCTGCATTTTTCAACTAATTTCTTTCTTTTCAAGTGACTCATTAAAAAAAAAAAAAAAAACTAAATTCACATGTACTTTACAGTATGTGTCCCCAGTCATGAAACATTAATGTCATGACAAAAGATAATTATGGAAATTCAATATCCATTGCATCGTAGAACTATTATGTACGTGTACTTGGTATTAGCAATGGTATAATCGGCTTTCACCGCAAGATTTTGTTTTCCATCTCACTCACATGAGAGCACTGAAGCAAACAAATTAAATCGTCCTCCCTGGTGTTACGTTTCTTGCTGCAAATCCAGCATTTTTTGTATTTATCCATCTGGGGTCAGTTGCCAGCAACTGGCGGTTATTTGTTGGGATCCAGTTTCTTTGGTAATTGCATCTAAGATCATCTCGGTCCAAGCTAGATTGAATGGTATCATAGTGCGCTGTGGCAAGGGTATTAGTATTAATCGTGTCTGAGGAATAGCATCTCAGTCTTGTTGCATTAGCTGTATGCATGCACTGTACAAAGATCTTTGTCAAAGCCGTGGCCAAGGAAGCTCTAGTGTAAAATAATTAAAAACTTGTTCACAGGAGCTCTTTTTCGAATAGCTATATGTATACTAAAAGTTAGATTTTCTCAGTGATTTTTTTTTTAAACAGTTCTTGAACAGTTCTTTAAAGCCACATTGCACTAGTTTGGCCAGGAGGGCTTAGACCTCCCTGCATGGTCACTGACAGGTGGTTATCTCATTAAATCAGCTCTACATTAACATAAGAAAAGAGGATCATGGGGGACCAATGGTCACCAGTTAGGCATTGTTTGCTATATAGAGGGCACAAGTAGCTATAAGTAGTGCAGTGGGCTTTAAAGAGTTTATCAGAGCGATTTTGGAGCTTTCCAGAACCAAACTGCACTCCACTCCTGCACTTTGCTTCTGCACCCCCTCAAAGAATCAGGGCATCATTCATTTAAGAATATTGTGTTGAGACTGAAGCAAACGCTAGGTTTAAAGAAATGATTTTTTTTTTAAAGGGGAGATACACCCTGGCATCAATTCGGTGTTCATGAAAGTGGACAGTGAGAGAAAGGGATCAGCTTGCACTCTGAATTGTCAGTTACTCTGTCACGATCTAAACGAAGCCAACTCTTTTGCCCCAGAACTCATTAGTAGAAAAAGGTTGTTTTTCTAGCATTATTCATGCTGTAATAGAGCTACCAGTGTCGTTTATTTCATTGAGTACATCAACAAATGGAAGGTCTTTTATTTATAGCCAGACACAAAGAACTTCTTTTGTTTCTCCTACTCCTTATTAAGGGCATGACACAGCGACACATGTCACTAACAGCAGACGCATAGTACTTTAACTTTTTTAATATGCAATAACTGATGAGGAAGCATGACAAGTTATGTAAGGACAGAAAAATTACAGACATAACACCTCTTCGTTGACTCATCACATGACGTGTAATCCAGGGTGTTCTTGATCAAGCACCAGTTTGGCAACCGAGAGCTTGGGTTGCCAATTTACATAATTATAGTAACCATTTTTATCATGAGATTTTGTTCTTCTCTTTAAAAAGATACTTTATATTGTCAACCAGGCAACGCAGGGAAAACTTAAAAAGTAGTGTAATTGATTTTAGACGGTCAAAGGCATTATTGCAACAGTAGTTCTGAAATACACTTCTTTGTTTGCAGGAGATCTTTTGAGATTTGCTGTTGTGAATAATAGCTTTGCTTTAGACAAGTTTTTGTTTTTGATTTGATACATTTATTGTAACCAGAGCTTTTTCAGAGCCTACCAATGCAAAAGAAAAGTGCTCACAGTTCCCATGTATTTTTTTTCCACTGCTCTATTTTTATGCCTTGTCCCCAACGGTTGTGGATAATATTAACTACAATCATTGTAAAGAGACTTCTTCATTCACAGGAGCTCTTTTGCCTTTTGGGATGTACTTATAATAGGAAATGGAAATCATCTCTTGACAATTGTAATGTATGGGGAGGGGGTGGGGGGAGGTGGTTCAGCAGAGCTTCTAATTTCTAATTGAATTGTTTATATCCTCTCTTTCTGTGTCAGTCACTACACAGACATCATAGCAACACTTATAACATTTTCTTCTGAAATTAAATGTATTTTCTCTCTCTTTGTTTGATTGTCTTTGTAGAAGATGGATGAATCAGATGTGGTGGTTGATCAGGGGAACTATCACAGTCTGAGGGAAGCTGATGAAAGTGAAATATCAGGTAAGAATCATGTAGCTTGCTTCTTCCAAAGCATTCGAAGTGCGCAAATAACCAGCGCAATAATTTGTGTATATCTAGAATGTGTAAAATTTACTTTAACAAAATCTTACCTGGCATTCTAAAGGATAACAGTTAAGGAGTACGAAGAAAATGAGGGATAACATAAATCCCGCACACGGAACCCAAACAGAAAGACCAAACACCTTTGACTTGCCTATTTGCTCTTGAAAGCCACTGGGTGTATAGTTTACGTCGGCTAAGTTTTCAATACTGATGTCACATTTGGGTGTGGCTCCAAGTAAAGATAAGCATTGCATCATGACAGGATCTTTACAATTATTCAGACCAACTTGTTTGATATACTTTGAAGAATGCATTCGATAGTACCATGTGTGAAAGGGTTTGTGCGTGATGTTAATGTGTATGCAGTGGTAGGCATATTCTATCAACTAGGTGGTCCATCAGACAGATACAGTCTGGTGGTGGTCATGCTCTATTAGATATGTAGTTCATCAGACAGATAGTCTGGTGATGGGATAGCTCTATCAGATAGATGGTTCGTCAGACAGATACATTAGATAGTCTAATGTTTGGTTAGGGGAGGATGCTGTAGGCTAATGGAGGAGAAGATGGAGTGGGATTCAAAGATGCAAAAGTAGCTGCAAGCAAAAATCATCAATTTTCTTACATTCCCGTGTTTCGTTGTTCGTTGTTACAACTTCCGGCATTGTAACCGATGGTCTCGAATGAAAGACTACATGGCCTTCACTCCGTTGGCGTAACCAGAGACTGCCAAAGCTAGACTAGGCTCAAAGCTTCATGGCAGTTTATGTTAAGTTTTAATGTAAAATGTTTGCTGTTTGCTAGCCAGATACAATTCCTAGCATTCCACTAATGGACAGGTGATTGTTACTACTCCCCGAGCCCCACCCTACTCAATAGGTATATCTTCTTCAGCTCGAGATTGCCAAATAACCCGCTATTTCTGATTTGGGAAATAAGCCCAAAGTAACAAATCACGTTGTCATCAGCTCGAGACTCGACCTGGAAACTTGAAATTCAAGCTCAAAAAATTAGCTTGAGATACATGTATTTTGCTCAGTGTTTGCACAGTGGGAGTCTTCGGGCTGGTGAAGACGCACTGGACAAATAGCTGGATATTTTGCAAACTAGCCCAAGATACCTTTGGATGATTATCTCAACCAAATATCCCGCTAATTACACCTGTGGGTTGATGGAGATGCAAATTACTTGTCGCTGGATAATTTGCGATCGGGATAGTTAAAATAGCGGGTTATTTGGCAATCTTGAGCTGACGAAGACAGGCCCAGTGTAATAGGAAGTCAACTAGGGCCACATCAGTGTGGATGGGAGCCTGATGACCATGATGATGCCTAATTAAGAGCATGAGGATAGTGCCGTTGTCAGGATATTGTTTATTGAAAAGGAAGCCTTAGAATGACCATGGTCAGTTAGATCACCAATATTGAGGTAAATAAGATTAAAATAGAAAGTATGACATTGAAATGAAGGATAGTAGACAGGAATAGAATAATATTTGTCCTGATTTTGATGTGCCCTTTTGAGGGGGTAACATATTCTTTAGAGAGAAGCCTGCTCATCCCTTTATCCGATCATTCAGGCGTAGTTTATGAGCAAGAAGGATAAGAATGTAAGAAAGGAAAGCAAGCGGATTAAACAAAATATATGTACTGGCAGACACTTCTTAAAATGAGATCAAGTAAAGATTCTATCCGGATGTTTTTGTATTAACAATATGTTTAGGCTAATACCACTTTTTTCATTATGAGAACTAAAGCTTGAGGAAGAATAAAGTCTGCAAATTTTCTATACCATAGGTGATTTACTGAATAAATTATCTTAAAGGGATCCGGTAACTTTGTGTCAGATTCTGAAACAAACTCCTGGATTGAGCTCATGCTGCAATGATAATTATAAACCTTTAGTTCAGTCAGGAACCCCACGACTTTTACAAGCCAATTGCCAGTCTGATTATCAAGATATTTATGATTGAAATTCGAAATTTCATTTTGCTTTTTCCTACCTGTTTTCATAACACTACAGTCTATTGGGGAAATAGAGTATGGTAAAACCGGTCACTCAATTTTAAAAAACTTTTTTGAGGCACTTCATGATCATTTTGAAGCGCAATTTTTTTAGGGCTTCAATACTACACCATATCACAGACACTGATATAAACATGTAGGGCTGTGCATCTCAGATTTAACATTGTTAAACGATGCCTTTAATGTGTAAGAATCATTGAACTCCTGTTAGTCATAGAGTCTGACACCGAGTCCAAGGAGCGGAAATTCATTTTAAAAGGTCCAAGGGTTGAGACTTGGCTCATTGTCTTCATCCAGTCATTGTCTTAAAGGATCAAGATTTTAATCCACTCTTAAAGCATGAATCGTTTCTGGAGGTCGAAGGAATTAATTCACCTCCATGCATGAGTTCCCACATGTGATTTTTGTCTTATCCATTAAGAAGTTACCTCAGGACCCTATCATGAGCTATTTTCATGTCGTTTTCGTTCTGATTGTGTATTGTTTCACCATTGATTTAAAAGTAAAATTACTAAGATGTGATGTTAGATCTCAATTCATTTCATTTATTTCTTTCATTCTCCATAAAAAAAAAACATTAAACATGACATACATGCACATGACATACAGCTAATAGATTGATTGCAAGAAAAATACATAGGGAAGGAGCAAACAAAATTTTATGGGAATGTGGAGTTAGCAAAAAGGGCACTTAGCCTTATGAACGTCAACCCCTTAAAAAGTATATGCTGTATTGGTGAGAAAAGAAGAAAAAAAACCCAGAAAAGCAGAGAAAAGGGGGAAGGAAGAAGGGGAGGGGAAGGGGAATACATTACAAAGTGCAGTTACTGAAGATGATTAGAAGGTGAATGAACTTTTACTCAATGTGATGATCCAGATTTGACAATGCTTTGTATTTCTTTAGTTCTTTTATTTTTGATGATGGTGTTTACATTGATATTAATATGATCAATTAGCTATGATTATTTTGATTTAAAATGAATGTTGAACAAAGTACAGGATGAGCACAAGATATTTGGAGGTGCAGGTTGTAATTGTAATTATAATTGTTTAGAGTTTTTTGGCAGAACTGAGAAAACCAAGGTAGAGGGGCGGGAGGGAGTGATAGATACATGTAATAATAATAATAATATTTAGTTTTTATATAGCGCTTATCACAAATGTCTCTAATGCACCGGTCAACTAGAGTCTTGAACCTACCCCCCTCAAGACTTCACTCTTATTCACTTTTGGTCTTGAACGTCCGACACAAAGATTCACCTCTCATTCACCTTGCTTCGTAACAAATAAGGTCAAGATTCACTATTCCAAATTATTTATAAGGTGCAGATTCACCCATCTCCAAGAAAAATAGGGTGCAGATTCACCTCGCCGCTAATAATATTAGGTGCAGATTCACCACACGTCTTCACCTGCTTAATTTTTATAAGGTCAAGATTCACCGGCCTTTCACCAGCACCGCTACTTATGGTAGATAGAGTGATTATAAGTAAAGGAAACATAAAATTGATCATGAGTACTTGTGGAAACAATCTGTTTTCTGAAAATGGTAGCTAGAATTTAAAAAAAGGTACAATTTCGCCACTAATTATTTTTTTCGGGTCTCCGCTTCGGCTACGATGTCTCGCCAATAATTATAATTTTTGGATCTCCGTATCCATGAGTTATTCACTTTGTGTTAAATGTGTGGCTTAATGATTTACATATACATGTGGCTAAAACTTGTCAAAAGGAGTGTTTTGTTCAACTGCTTGTTTTTATATAAGAAAATGTTGTCACTGACACGCAGCTAGGCTAGGATTTTTTTTTTTAATGGGGGCTACTTTAAGAAAAGTGGGGGCTAATTCATTTTAAGCTGTAACAATAAGTTGTGTTTTTCCTTAGCCGTCATGCTACTAGTACTAGCAACCAAATTGGTAGGTAATATTGTGTCATTTTGTATTTTTTTCTGTCCCGAATTTGAATTGTTATCATGGACAATGCGATCCCATTTAAAAAAAAATGTAACTCCGTTTAAAATTATTTAGATCTAGACTCTATAACTTAACCAATAAATGAATATTTTTACTGTTGTCCCACATAACGACTGTTGTCCCACATAACGATCATTGTTATAAAGAAACATGCAAAATCATAGTCCTATTTTTGTCCCCGTAAAGACTCTAATTCTAATCTATAAAAGGCCAAGCCAAAGCTAGTTTCATTTCGTAGACTGAAATTGATGCCATCACTCAGGCGGCGCAGGAATCAACGACAATGGGCCTAGTATATAAATAATATAATTTAATTAAACAGTTGTAAGAAAAATGCTGAGGTATAGGGACATCATTTATATATTTATTTACGGGGTTTTTATAACAAAATTCAATTTCTGTCTACGAAATTAGCTTTATACCGATTTTACAGGAAAAAATCTGGCATTGATTTTGCACGTTTCGTTACAACAAATATATCGGTATGTGGGACAACAGTAAAAATATACTCGCATTTAATGGTTTTAAGTTATAAATAACACAATTTGAGACGGAATAACATTATTTTTAATGGGATTGCACTGTCCATGATAAAAATTCGGGTCGGAAAAAAGACTAAATAAACATATTACGAACCAATTTGGTCGCTAGCAGTTCAGCACTCGTCACTCGCAAATACTTATTTGCTTCATACTCAAGAAGCGTGCGGGCTCGCGCTGCACTGGAGTAGCTAGTTTCTGTGTATTGTGAATCTGTACTCCGTATTTACATCGGGGGCGCGGGCCTGGCCGCGTGCTTAGGCTAGGCGGATACCGATCTAGCTACAGCAGTAGGTACGACCGCCGATCCGCTGCAATCACAAAACTTTTAAAATGTTGATGGAAATTTCTAGTTTTGGAGTTGGTAGTTGGAACGGAGAGTTCAGTCAGACAAATCAATAAATTGATTTATTAGTTCCCAGGGAATATCAATTTATGGCGGGGGCGATTTTTCTTTATATATCAATTTTGTTCGCCCTCGTCTTGATATTTACTGTGGCGATTTCAGAGGTTTAGGAGGCGAATCGCCCCGTCGCCATCGTGTATTTTTTTCGTTGGCGCAGGCTATACAAGTAAACAAAACGTGACAGCAGCTGTAAACAAATTTCCCCCACGTCTGCATAGCCGGGTTATATTATGATTTACCCAAAATGTGATCAGTTGACAAAGCAGTCTTCGTTGAGTGTAGACATATTAGAAACTCTTCAATAATTAAAAACTTTATCGGGGTACACTTTTGGTACTCATCAGCAGGGCGGTATTCCGCATGTCGCTAACTTGTATGGCATCACAAAACCTGCCATACAAGTTAGCGACATGCGGAATACCGCCCTGCTGACTCCAAATTCAGAAGGTTTAGAAGGTATATATTTTCGGGTTTTAATATTCGTGGACACCGGATTTAGCGCGAAATCCGAACTCGAACGTAGCTAGCTCCACGTCACAGTTAAAATCTTGAACCCTCATTTCCCCTGGAGTCAAAGACATTCGACGCTCGTTCACACACGATAATTTTTTCACTCGACGCTCGTTCACTTGTATGTGAAAAATATTCGTTCAAGATTCACAACATTCGGTAAAAAATGAGGCAAAGATTCACCTTCTCCTACAAATAATAAGGTAAAGATTCACTACGGCCAAACAAAAATACGTCAAAGATTCACCACGCTCAGATTTTGGCGACCCCAAGATTCGACGTCGAGTTGACGTCGAATGCTTGACGATCCTTGAGGGGGGTAGGTTCAAGACTCCGGTTGACGGGTGCATAAGCGCTTTACAAATATACTATTACCCCATGTAGATAGAGGGAGCTATACAGAGAAGGAAATAGAGTGAGTGAGAGAGAGAAGAGAAGAGTGAGAGATGGATAAATATTTATAGGAAGCGTGGATAAGAAGGTACATGTATGAAAGGAAAAGCCACATAAATTAAATGTGAATGAGAATGAAATTTGCTCTCGTAAAAGTGACATAAATGGGTTATTTCTGTCAGTAATGGGCTTTATGATCCAATTTTTTGCATCATGGATTTTGTGAATGTTTATGGCTACACAGGAAATTAGAGATTTCACACAACACCAACTGGGTTAGTTAATATTTCCTGAGCTGTTGCGCGGAGCTCTGGGTGTAAGGGAAATTAACAGCTGGCCTTGCATACTGCGAAAGGGGCAACTCCTTTGGATGACTCTCACCAGGTAGACACCTATAGATTTGTAGCAAGTGAGGAGTTTGCAATTGCACCTTAAAGTTCCTCAACTTGCTCAAGGGATTTCTTGCTCTACTCTTCACTTTCTATATATTTTTCTGCGTGGAGGGAGAGTATTAATCACTTTATTGCATTATGCCGAGTGTTTAATTGCTGTACAATGAAATACAGAGCACACTGAAGACAACTGTTGTTTCTGGGTTTAAAAAATAAGTCATTTGACTTTTGTTTCTGTTGTTTTTGTGTTTTTTTAATTAAAAAGTAATTTGATAAGTGATAAACAAATCCAAGTAAGCAATAAACATTGTAATTTAGTGAGAGCCCTTATGAGCTTTCTAGAGTTAAATAGATTTCCACCTCCTCCGCTTTTTATTTATATGGTTTTCCTGTCACTTTTAAACAAGACATTTTCTCTGAAACTCAACCACATATTCCTGCGGTTTGCCTGCAGACTGAGCGCAATCAACTTCCTATTTTGATCATTCCCAAACTCTTATGAAACAAGCTGTCATTTTAGACTGGATAAAGCCGAGGTGGAAATTATACATCCAGCTGAGTCACACTTGTACATGTACCTGCAGACTGTATTTGCAGACATGTGTTTGACAGGTCTGGCCTCATTTTTGTTGAAAGGTCATTGAAATTAAAAAGACAGACGTGTGTCTAGATCAATGGCTCAGTTGTAATACGCATAATGGTGGTGAAAGGTACCTTACACAATCTTCACTAGATTTTATGAACCAGGATGTCTTCCCAATCCATTTTCTAGCCTTGATGATTAGTATTAAGTATGATTATTTTCTGAAGACTCCAAAACCAAAGACTTCTAGAAATTGTAAACGACAGCAAATTTTGTGTCGAGAAATTTTGCAAGTCACAGATATTCAGTATTGTGTCAGTTCTTAGTGTCAGTAGAAGTTCAATTATCTTTAATATGGCTGCTTATGGCATGAAACTGTCATGAATATAAGCACAAATTTTATGAAATAATGGTCTGTAAGTAATAAGGAGAGGTACATTTGTACCTTAGTCTGAAGATGTACCCAAAGATGTAGACGAAGCAATTGCGTGGTTAGTTTTATGTGTTCCACCCATTTTCTTTCCCTTTCTGTATTGACCGTTAATCGTCGGCCAAGTGCCAGGAGGGTGTTAACTGATAGGACTTTATCCCGATTCAATACCCTCCTGGCTTTGGATAGAATATATATATTTACATTACAGTCTTATGTAAAATGAGCTTTCATTGTAGACATGTCCTTTCATTGTAGACATGGTATAGTCTAGCCTGAAAGGAATCGTCTCAACATGGCTACCTGCATGCACATAGCTTTGTTATCAAATTTGATTATTAACCCTTGCCGTGAGACATATGCTGTGCAAGTGATATATACCAGGGGAAAGAGAATATCGTTTGCATGTACAATACGGCAGAAAAGAGAAATTAGAAATCCCCGGGGCAGCGTAGTAATGGATATTAACAATTCTGAATGGATGAGGATAGAATGGGGATGGAAGGAACTCTGCCCTGCGTTCTGGTTCAGACTATCAGAATTCATTATATGATTATACAATAAGTAATTACTATTTTCCTAGACTTGAACGTCGTATAAGTAATATCATGTAGAGAAATATTGCATAGCGAATTGTAGAGCGAAACGTTTGTGGGGATGGAAGGAACTCTGCCCTGTGTTCAGGTTCAGACTATCAGAATTCATTGTATAATTATACAATAAGTAATTACTATTTTCCTAGACTTGAACGTCGTATAAGTAATATCATGTATGAAATATTGCATAGCGAATTGTAGAGCGAAACGTTTGTGGGGATGGAAGGAACTCTGCCCTGTGTTCAGGTTCAGACTATCAGAATTCATTGTATAATTATACAATAAGTAATTACTATTTTCCTAGACATGAACATCGTATAAAGTAATATCATGTAAAGAAATATTGCATAACGAATCGTATAGCAAAACGTGTGTTTGAGCGTCGTTTCGAACAATAACTCAGCAAATAATCAGGGTCCATTGTAGTCTGAACTCTGATCGTGCAGAAATTGAATAACTAAGAGTGTGCACTGATGATTGTCAGCTGTCCTGTTGCTTGACCTCTTCAAGACTGTTAATCTTATAATACCTTTCATTATAAGATATTGTTTCTAGTCTGAATGCCCCTTTCACTTTATACAATGATTCTATAAGATGTTTCTGTATGCAAGTTTTGTTTAAATTTTTCTTACAGTCTAAACAGGCTATGAGTAGGAATAGAGATGAATATTATTGATGAGATAAGACGTTTTATTCAATCAAATTGCCGCAGAATTACCGTAGGCAAGCTGGACTTCAAGATTCATTTGTTTAATGTGTTTTATCTATGGTAATTGTGAGTTTGGTCCAGAAAAGAATGGAAGAAAGAGACAAGGGTAAGGAGGTCTAAGGTACGGACGTTAAAAACCTGCAGGGCAGTAGGGAAGAAAAAACAGAAGCGACAAAGTGTATTCATATATTCTACCTTCTCAAAAATTGCCATACAATACAAAAATTGAAGCCAACAGATTCCGGTCAAGATACACATGTACATGTCTCTTGTAATCATTAAATAGTCAGCATGACTCGATTGCTAAAAGTTTAGTTTCTGGAACAATTCTACCAAGAATATTTTGCAGTTTACTTTTTTTACCAGTGACTGTAATCTAAGCCTGTAAACCTGCTGATGTAAAGTAGATACTGCATCAATTTTGAATATTGTCTGCTGACAACCAGAAAAGATGCTGTCACAAAAGTAACCTTACCCTATTACCATCCCTTCCCTTACTCTAGCCCTAACCCTAACCCAAACGCTGACCCTAACCTTAATTCGTCGGCAATTTTGCAAACAAGAACAAGATTTCTCAGGATATTTTCTCAACCATACAGCCTGCTAATTGCAACTATGGGCTGGTGAAGATGCAAATCAGCTGGCTATTTTGAGGTCGAGCTAGTTAAAATAACGGGTTATTTGGCAAACTCAAGCTGATTAAGGACAACCCTAATGTGTTGGTTCAATATACTAGTGATGAATTCTATGTGCATTATTAGTAAACCTTTAAGCTCTCAGCATATTATATTACTAGGCCTAGCTATTTTATAGGCTACCATTCTCACCAAGATATTCCCTTGGTTCAGCAGATTATGGGTATGGGGAAAAATAAGGATAGAAAGTGATTTGTTCCTTAACTTTCCCTCTTTCCTGCATTGATGCATGGACATTGTTTTCCCTGTAGAGAACAGGAAAAAGCCCAGAAAGCGTGATGGATGAGCCTTCATCAATAACTTATACCCTACAAGTTGAAGGAAACATGAGCGTGGGTAGATACAATGTAATTGATCGTGTGTTGCGATAAATCTCTTTATTCACAAGCTATGCTGTACGCAATTTAGAAATGGTTTCACGAGAGGATGAACTTTCTTTTGCTTATGAAAAAGGGAAATTGGTGAAGCAGAGAAGCATTCAATTTTAAAAAGAACACCGTCCTGAAACTTTGAGGAAAAAGCTTGATGAAAAAATACATGTAAGGACTTATTTAGATAGTGGAATTTGTTCTTCAAATGTATTTTTCAAGTTCAAATGTATAACAAGTATTTAAAGAATACAAAAGATCAGTGATCAAATTAAAAATAAACTATTGAAATTAAATTGGAGTGTGTTACTCACATACAGTACAGATCTTCTTTGTCAGGAAGCCTGGAAATTAATCAAAACATTACAGATACATGTAGCTCTTGACAAGTCTAAAATGGCCCCCTAAACCTTGTTCAGAGCATTGTTTTTTACAGAAAATCCAGAAAGATCCCCTGTGAATTAAGTAATTTGACTCTGGTTCAACAAAATAGTATATTTAGATGAGTAAGCCCCATCGGTAGATTATATGTTGCTATATTGGTGCATTGTTTTCAACTGTGAAAGATGTAACACCGGAATAGAATATGGATGATGAATTCCTTGTTTGTCCATCCCAGACAAAAAGAACATAAACAAATTCATTCATTTCCTGAAAACAAAATAAGTAGGGAAACTGTGTCAACAAGTTGTTCAGTCAAATCTCAAGTTGTCCCCTGTCTTTGAAAAGTATTTTAAGCTGAACAGACTTAAGTAATCTTAATTGCAGTTTTATAAATACGTTTTAAGTGTAATATAACAAAATATCTTGACAGCATTGCATCGAGACTCACTTTTTGATAGCCATCAAAATGAAAGATCAGATTAAATTTGCTTGCTGAAGTGCTAGTCTGAATGTTACTTAAAATGTATGTATTTAAGGCATCATTTTCTCCTCTTGTGGCATGCCATGGATATTTCCTGTGAGTATAAGCACTCGTAATCCTGACCCAGATATTGGTATCCCGGCCCAGGCGTTTCTCTTTTTTCTAAAATGAAAATAGCCTTTAACTCTCCCGCTTAATGAAGTCCAGATTAGAGCTCTTATTTCTGTGATCAGTCAGCCTTTGAATAAAAGCTACTCCCAAGAGATTTGAGGATTAAAGAAGGGGTGAAAGTTGGAAGAGTTGGTAGATGGGAAGATTGGGGGGGGGGGGGGGGGGAGAATAATATCCTATTTAAGTAATTTTTACTTACTTTTTGGTATGTTTTTAAATGAAGTATGGAAGGTCCTGCAGGTCTTGGAAAATTTTGTGGAAGCAAAAGGAATTTGGGGGTATTGTTTTAGCATGTAAATTGTAAATAACATCAGGAAATTCAATTTGATACAAAGAGGAAATAGAGAGTACAGAGAAAGTGAACTAAGTAGAGCTAATAAACAATAAGCTTAGAGTTTGTGCAAGTTCTGGCCATTTTGTAAATCTATTGTCTTTGTTATAAATACTCTTTGGGTTCACATGTATCTGTGTCCGTCTTTCTGCCTTCTCTATCACGCTGTATCTGTCCCCATGTTTGTTTCTACCTCATGTGATGTTTGTAATTTTGGCATAGAAATACATCTCTATACCCTGCCCCTCTATTTCTCTAGATCCATCTATATCAGGTTTGCTTTATGTGATCTGCCCTTCTTGTGCTGTGCCAGGAGGCCTAATAAAGCACTGCTTGGCTCTGAGCCTTCCTGCCTTTCATATTGGCAAAGTACTTGAGTTCTTTTTTCTTTTCCTTATCATGTCCCATAAATATTCCACAACATGAAGTCGATATGCATCGGGGGTTAAACGATCCATTCTCTAGCTGGCAACGATTACTTCTACAATATAACATATGGAACGCTTAACAAATTCTTAACTTGAAATCTAGACCAAACGCTATATCTAACCTTAACCCTAATCCTAATCCTACACACACACTAAACCCCAAACCAAAATGCAATCTTAACCAGAATACTATATCTCTGACAAAATAAAGTCCAGAGCAGACTTCAGATCACCATATCAGGAAAAAGAATCTCTAGGTATCTTCTTTGCCATAATGAATGATGTCTGTGTACGTCACTCAACGAATAAGATAAAAGTAGACTAATCTCATGATGCTAAGTAAGTCCATAAAGGTGACACAAACTTTGAATATTTCAAACAAATGTTGTTTCTTACTTGTATCTTCAGACTCATGCTCCTGAATTATTGATCAAGGGTTGCTTATGAAGACAAAAATGTGGCTGAATATAATTTACTTCCACGAATCCATACACGTAGGTTTCCCATGTGTGTTGAGAAAATGAGCCATGTGCTGTATGTAGCCATGTCCCCTAAGGCAGTGTCTTGCTTTATGCATACAAAATGAGTACAGGTACATCAATGTCACCTCAAAGTGCATCCAATTATTACTTTTCAAAATAAATTTCTAGTTGAAGGAACTGTTTATCATGCTTCTTTGTCAATTCATGTTATCACAAGATCAGATGGTATTTATTTCACGGTTTTGGCACAGCAGTTTTTAAAGGGTCTACACAATCAAATGCACTATAATAGACAATAATCACTATCCCTGAGAAATTATTAATAGTATTGTTTCTCCATCTTGCTGCAAAATTGAAAATGAGAAAAAAGTTGAATTTTTGCGATCATTGATGTGAACATTTAAAAGATTTGCACCCATCCTTAATTCCCAAAGCCAATTCATCTTATTACATAACATTTAAACTCATGTATTTGTACATGGCAAACAAATATCTAAAAAGGAAATAATACTACAAGTAATACTTCATTTATATCTGTTACATGTACTCTGGTATTACTTGCCGAATAATGTTTCTGTACTTAAAACAAGGCACAGCCTGAATGAAAATTATAGAAAAAAAATCACTCAGAGCCTCAAAGTTTGAAGCTTGTATTACAAATTATATTATCATACTGATGGGAGGCAAGCTTTTATCACTGTTTTCTTCCCCTCTTTCTGCCCTGCTTAGAAAGTGATAGGACTATAAAGACAAGTAGCCTAAGAAGTGTGCGTCATACAGTAGGTGCGCATGTTAGAACTGGTGTCGGCGGTGGGATATATTGATTCAGAACACATCGCATGTGTTTGTACAGTGTGAGGCTCTCGGTAAGGCATTCTTAAAGGGAGGGTGATGAAGAGAAAGAGATCGGTTTACAGACCTTGTCTACTTGCTTTGTCTTCTCATTTGCAATTCACTGAATCTGTCTCTCTCTCCCTCTCTTGCTTTTTATCTGGATGGGAGTGTGTGATTGAATTCTGATGATAAAAAGAGCAGTGCATCTGTGGCCGTGTGTGGGTGTGTGAGTACCTGAGAATGGAAAGGTCTGAATTCTATGGTAATTGGTAATGCCGAACTGAAAATGAATGAAAGTGAGCCTTATTGCCAGTAAAATTTCAACAAGCTCAAGCATGCAACTGAAATACATCTCCACACATGATTCTGAAATTTCTGAAATGAAAAACAGAAAACCAAGTTGATGAATTTTACTAGGAAGTCCAATGTAATAAAAAGCTACCATCGGCTACTTTGGTTTATAAATAATTTACAGTGTTGGTTATGCCGTATTTGCCGGCGATAAGGCCGCACCGCCGCATAGAGGGGAAAAAAAAAAGGAAAACAAAAACAAAAACAAACGTACAAAACAAAATAATCGTAATTTTCTCTTAAAACACTATTTTTTTTTACAAACTGATACCAAATTCATCAATATTCTTATAATTTACTGGAAGTTTAGCTAAAAAAGTGATCGCAGGCAGATTTAGTGTCCGATATACCCCTACCACAATGTACGGTGTAATGCGAAATGGCATGAAATGGAAAAACAAAATGGCGACTTCGGATGGATGCTTCGCGGCAGGTCCGTTAAACGGCCCCTTCCTTTACTTTTGCAATGCATTGGCACAAACTTAGGTCAAGATATATATCGGCAAATGTTGTTTTAGGAAGTTATTTTCATTTTCATGTCAACAATGCAAGAGAAAATTGTCGGTAAGATGTTTGAAAATGTCCTGTACCATAGTGGTATAGTTATTTTACCATTTGTAGTCCCATATGGGCAAATTCGTGCTGGTTTTGACTTATGGTTTTTTTTTTTTTTTCCTACTGTTTCGCCGTAAAGGCCGCACCCCGACTTTTTGATATTTTCTCTTCCAAAAATACTACGGCCTTTACGCCGGCAAATACGGTAAGGGCCATTCCATGGTAACTCGCGTTACACCTAATGGGTACATTGACACGATAATGTGCCTATGTATATCTTTAGAACTGCTAGGATCTACAAGATACTTTTTTCAAACATGGACAGGGTAGATATAGAACAACTGAATGAAACAAAAAAGAAAATTGAAGAACAAACATTTTTAGATTCTTGGATTATTGAATTTCGGTAACTCGCGTTACAAAAAAGGACATGGTCAATTCTATGAGACCCTCTTTTCTCCTCATACTAGACAATCTTGACAAAATCTTTCCTACTTTAATTTGATAGTAGGTTGTGACTTACTAGTATATAAGATCACAATATTAAAGATAAGAAACAATGGACTAGTAAAATGCAGGAAGCAAATATGTCGGTAACTCACGTTACGGTAACTCGCGTTACATTTTGTCCGGAGGCCATTTTCACCCCTATGTAATAGATTAAATATCACAGGACCCCTTAGAATATGGAAATATATTCATCTTTTTCCATTTAGCGAAATTTTCAGGAAAAAATATTACAAGAATCCTGTGTAATCTGCAATAAATTGTTTTTTTTTCATCTACAGTCCCACATGTATGTTTTTGATGATGGTTTGAGATCTTAGGAAATCAACAAAAATGAAAAATAAATTGTATTGAATTTGAAAGGCCCTAATGTTTTATGAACATCCATGGCATAAGGTTAGTGATAAATCAAAGAATTAACATAAGAGGTACATTTCTTTTTTTGATGTCATGTCCTTCTTCTCATGGAATGGCCCGTAATCATAAATTGGTGAAAGTGTATTTTCCTTAGTCTATTTTCCTTTGTCTATTTTCCTTTGTGTATGTGAGTGGTCCAAGACCAAATAAATATGTTTTGTTATCAACTTTGAAATTCATAAGATAATTAAGTTTTCTCTTTGGCCAACTGTACTCTGCTTTCAATATACTGTTGTAAATCTTAGCATTTCCTTTGATTATTTCTGAGAATGTCCATTGCTTTTGGTTTCAGGGCACATTGTCAATTCCATGTAATTTTCTTCATAACATCCTGCTTAGGCTTATGTAATGTTTAGATTATGAATAATTGTCCATAGAATATAGACATTTATATTATGGAGACCATTTTCAACAGTTGAATAGGCCCGACATGTAATGTAGTTCTAAAGTACCGTATGGAAATGCATTCAAATAATGGTGTGATATTCAGTCGCATTTGATTTACAATAAATGCACTGTTTTTAATCAGAGCACTTTAGTCTACCGACATGGAACAACCTGTCTCAGATGATAGAAATATCATACCAAGCATTCCCATACCAATGTCTGATCCTCCTGCCTATACCATCATCATCATCTAAATTTGCAACTGCGTAGGTCGGGCAGCGGGGGATTCATCAGTCTGAGAAAGACATTATGTCAAACACACATTCATTTCACTGTGTAAATCATCTCAAGTTTGCATTACAACTCCATCAATAATGTGCATCATAGCATATCATGTCCAATTGTATATTCATTCATTCATTCATGTAGCACTGCATTCTACATGCGTCATGGGTTATTTGGAGTGCGAATTGGAAATTGTGTGTTTTAATGTTTTTGTCTACCCTAAATTGAGCAGTGCTAAATGATAATTTATTTTGCACATTATGCGGGTATTCACTTTCCATATTTTCTATTTTCAGAAAATATAAAATAGACGAGGCAGGAAATGGTCTGTTTCAGATCATGGTCTATCCTAATTAGAGTAGTACCAAACAATAATTTATTTTGTATATAATTTACAAGATTTTTGCTGGTATTTCACTGTAAGAGCCAGGAAATGGCCTTTAAGATTAAATGGTCTACCCTCAGTTTCCACATATTTTATCTTCAGAATCATGAAATGAAAGAATAAAAATTGGTAGCATGTTACTTCTCATAGACATTGCACACACACAAAAAAAACACTTAACATTATTGATTGTTTTGGGGGCATAGTAAACATATTAGCAGTCTGTGGCATTCTAATCCTGTGTCAATGTGTCTGTACCATGCCTGCTTCGTATCTAAGCAGTGGTAAAGTTCTCGGTCAATCACATTCTACAGGCAGACAAAGATTAATTCTGAACGAAGTATCGACATCTACAAGGCCAAGGCTATCCTTTTTTAATACTATGCAATATACATGCAATAGACACCATCACATACGTGTACAGGGAAATGGGAGCGTATTAAATGCCATAATGTAATAGTATGTATATGCCCTACTGGTTCAGGCTTTTCTGATACACATAATATGAGATGCATGTGATTAAATCCAGCACACCTGTTAAACATTGTAAGAGACTCAGTTGTCAGCAGCGTTACACCAAATACACCAAGTTTTCTCAGAGAAGAAACATTGTATATCAGATGAAAATTAGTGTCTTTTAATTCTTGTCACCATGGTGGGTATGAAATTACTTCCATTAAGGTTTCCAATCATCGAAATTGTAATGCAGTTATAATTCTGTTTCCTCAAGCCAGGAGAAATGAAATTTGAGATGGGAATTAACAAAAATCAAAGGTAATGTGTTGTCCTCCCAAAGCAATTGTAGAGGGCGCAAACAGGTGCTTCTTCGTTGGCCAGCAGCAGATGTACTTTCTACTTCTAGCTTGACCCCTCTTTAATTACATGTATTTACAACACATTTCTGTAGACGTTTATTTTTGAACGTGTGAGCGGTGAAGCGTTATAGCTTTTCCTTAGTATTTTTCTATCCTTTCATTGCAAAACTGATGAACTGAAGAAAAAAAATATTGACAGAATTTGTGCTCGGACTTTTTTGCAGGTCATACATCGAATTGGCCCACTCTATCCGTCATCTTTTACCATGTTTGGGGGAGGGGGCATATATGCAGGGGAAAAAAGGAGAAAATCTGACTTGTTTTAATACCTGCTCAGAAGCTGTTTGAATACCTGCTTAGAGGCGGGACATGCATGGCTTAGATGCCTTCCCTTGACCCCATTTTCCACTTCAAAGATTAGTAGCGCTCTCTCTCTTTCCTGCCCGGCATTGATTCAATAATTGGTCTAACTACTAGGAGGTCTGATACATTTAGGAGTAAATGAGTCGTTGCATTGACCATGACATTTCATGTTTTATTGAATTGTCTACAATCCACAGACTGTGTCTATGCAGGTAAATGCAGGTAATTGTATGTGCCTTTGTGCTGAGTGAAGAAAACACATGATAGAGGGGAGTGGTTACACTGTAGCTCTGGAAAACTGCAAATGAGCTGTAGTAAACTGAAATATTGCTCGTCAAAAAGAGGAGAAGAAAATAAGTTAAATGAAAATCACTGTAAGGAATCTCACATATATTGTGCCAAATTGAAAAATTGTTGGGAAGGAATGCTATTGTACACAATTTGTGCCAATGTTAGTTCATGAAAAAGAAATGCTAGGCATATTTTGAATGAAAACATAGTTTAGGATGGGGCAATTTAGCAGTTATACCTGTGTCATGTTGGAAGATGGACCATTTAGTTGAATAGTTCTACATCTACTACAGACGAACATACTGAGGAATGGAAGAAAAAAAAATGGGATACTGTCTTTCTATTTCGCTTCAGCTATCAAATATTTAACAGGTTATATGCAATGCATCTAAGCAATCATGCCTCTTTCTTTTAAACAGCTAGAATACATCTCAGCTGACTAGTTCTACATCTACTTTTGATAGATTGAAGAAAACAAATCTAAATTAGAGTTGCAATTTTTAGTCTCACCTTAGCAACAATCCTTTCCTTCTCCCCCTCTCCATCTATTATGTCTCTACATTCTGTTGAGGTTGAATATCATGTTTGACTAGTTCTCCATGTACTACTGATAGATTGAGGAAATAAAAGACTCCAGGTTAGAGTTAGTTTTTAATCTCACTTTTTATAACAATCCTTTGCTCCTCCCCCCCCCCCTCCTAATCTATTATACACCTACATTATGTTGAAGTTAAATTTCATGTTTGCCTAGTTCTACATCTACTACTGATATTTTGAGGAAACAAAAGAATCCAGATTAAAGTTGCGATTTTTTATTTCACTTTAGTAACAATCCTTTGCTTCTCTTTCCCATCCCCATCTATTAAACATCCACATTCTGTTGAGGTTGAATATCTAATTTGCCTAGTTCTACATCTACTACTGATATTTTGAGGAAACAAAAGATTCCAGATTAGAGTGGCGATTTTTAATTTCACTTTGGTAACAATCCTTAACCCCCCCCCCCCTCCATGTATTATGCCTCTTCATTCTGTTGAAGTTGAATATCATGTTCGACTAGTTCTACATCTACTATTGATAGATTGAGGAAATAAAAGACTTTAGATTGGCGTTGCTTTTTCAATCCTACTTTAGATGCATTTTTACAGCATTGTATAGGCAAGTTATCAATCATCCGCCTTCCTGTGTGGGTGGTTGCATTTTCTCATGACTTGTCTCGCTCTACCTCTACTTCTGATTACCATTTTGAGAGAGAATGAAAGACTATCGATCAGCCAAGCTATTTTTATTTAATCTAGTAACCTGCATTGTTAACAGGGTCATGGCATCTCATTTTAGCAGGATTATGTTTTGAAATGTGAAGGAATAGAAGATGTCATTTCTTCATTGTAACACTAGCTACCTGTTACACATTAGCTAAACTTGTATCTAAATGAAGGCAAATATACATGCTTTCCTGTATGAAGTCTAGTTATATTGAAAGAGTCTTGTCTTAAAAGTACAGGCTTATCTTGTTTCTTTTTAATACACAACAGGACACAATTCCTCCCACAAAATCTGAAGGTGGTTGATTTATTCTTGAGAAGCTACGAAACAGAATTTAAACATCTGTTTGGTAGTCTAGATAATCAAACTCTGCAAAGCGTTATACTGTATGTGCTTGCCAAGGAGACCATACAAGTCTATGTTTTAAATCCTCTTCACGTACCCCAATAAGTAAGACATAGACTCGCTCTGAAACATGCTTTCTTCTTGGTCATGAGTAACATGGCCACTTAAGATGAACATTCTTCTCTCCGCCCCATCTTCCCCGCATCCATAATATCATTAAACCGACTGGCTAGGCCTAGGCCGTTGCCGTGCACTTGATCCTTTGACCTTTCCCAGCATCCCGTCTGCCAAATGTTGAGCAATTTATATCCATACAAGCAAATAGTGCAAAAGTGTGGAGAAATACATGTCTGGCTCTGGTACACATCTACCCGAAGATTTCTTTGGGACGAGTCCAATATACATGTATGTAAATTAAAGAAGGTTAAGTTCTGGGAAAGGCGAAAAATGATTTGTTAGCTTTTTCATTCTTTTTGTAATCGTTTGGAAGGATATCATAGAAGAAGAAAAAAGGCCCCTGAAAAGATGTCTTTTGAAATGCCATCATATTCAAAATATGACAAGCAAAAGCTAGAGTGTTTGGACGATACATTCATGGGGCATGTTTGTGTTTCAGATGGACTATGATTCTTGGTATGATATATCTGATCCAAAACTACATTAAAGCTCTCCACTGAATACAATCATCAGTCAGGTACACAAAGGACAACTTTCTTTGATGAAGTCAGCATTAGCATATTGGACAAAAAACCTTGGCCTTGCCCTTTAAATAGTAGTATAGTCAGTATTTTGAATGGATTGCTGTTTCCTTTCTTGTCTATCCGACTGAAATTGAGACAAATGTTTCTACACCATGTACAGAGTAATATAAAAGCTTCTGAAGTGCCACAGGCATTGTCTGGGTATATATAGAAGCAATTAATTTAGTGTTTCCCAGCCTTGTAAAGCTTGTAAAGCAGCCCTACCAGGGAAAGAAATAAGCCAATTGAAATGTAGGGAGAGAGAAGATGATATCATATTGTGTGAGTTGGTATAGGGACACGGAAGGAAGAGGAATGGGGGTGTTCATTTCAAAATAAAAACATGATTAGATTTTACCCAGAGTTGAAGAAAAATTACCTATGGAGAACAGGTGATGTGACGGCATTATAAACAATTTGGAGAATGGGTGATACGAAAATAATGATATAACAGGAGTGGTAGGATTCTGATGAGTGGGACATATAGAGAGGAGTACAAGAGTGAATACAAAGGTTGAAAGAAACTGAAATGGGAGAAAAGGGCCTAGAGGAAGTGAATTCATTGTATTGAAGCATTCAGGAAAAGAAAAATGACCAAGTTTGGAAAGAAATCTCTGGGAAAGACTCAGACCCATAAACAGACACTAACTTTTGATGTGGTGGAATTTGAATGGGATATGTTTGCTTTTCTCTCGATAAGCTGAACTCTTCTTATGCCATCTTTAAAAATAATTAATGAATGACGTTAACTTGAATTTTAAGAATTGTGTAACACTATTGTCTTTTGTGGTGGAATCTGAATGGGATCTGAATGGGATATGTTTGCTTTTCTCTTGATAAGCTGAACTCTTCTTATGCTGTCTTTTTTATAATGTGAATGAATTGTGTAAACCTAAATTGCTTTTGGTTTGGAACATATTAATGTTTGAGGGTTGATGTACTATATATATCCATGTACACAAAATGTCTACAAAATATCTTTCTTCTTCCTTATATTCTACTCAATTACCAATATATGATTAAAAAACAAATGATTTAACCAGGAACATTTTTTAATCTCCTCTTTTACTTGTAGGTCATCATGCCATCTACGTTGGTGTCCACGTTCCACACAATGAGGAGCAGCAACAGAAAAACCACCATCACCACCATCACAAGCACCGCCACAAAGGCAAGAGTAAAAAGAATGGCAGCTCCCACAGCAGTGCCAACAACAGTAGTTCCACTGCAGATGCATTCTTTCCAAACAGCGACCCAGATGCAAGACCAGATGCCCTACTTCTGGATAAAAACGGTACCGGTAATGAATCAAAACCATGTTGAAATTTCTTTTAAAGCTTATCTGTACTAGTTTTTGGAGGGATTAGACCACACTGCAAGGACAGGGGGTTATCTCATCAAATCAGCTCTTAATTAACATAAGAAAAAGAGGATCATAGGGGACCAATGGTCACCGATTAGGCATTGTTTTCTATATAGAGGGAGCAAGTAGCTACAAGTAGGACAGTGTGGCTTTAATTGACTGATAAGAAAGCAAGTTCTAAGTTCTTGCTTGTAGAAAAACAACCAGTGGACCTACGGGACCTGGTAATTGAGCCCCAATTATGACATCAACTTTGTTTGAATCCGGTGCCTCCTGGTTATGAGACTACTTATCTATCTCTGAAGTCATTGTCATATCTATGCCAGGGGATGCTCAAGGCACATACAGATTACGATTATTGCTGGCAGTGTCTTTTTACCAAGCTGCCAAGGCACTCAAACAGTTTAGCAATATCTCCAAGGCCTTAGGGTTTTCCAATTGATGTAATTGCAACAATATGTGCTTCTTTTCAGCAGCAATAGAATCCCGAAATATTAGATTCAGTTTATAAATGACTTGATTTTTTCCCCCAGGTTTCTGGAATTTGATAGAATGCCAACTTCATGATTCTCCTTACCCAGAGAGGTGCTGTTGAAAAAAAAAAATTGCAAGAAATTAAAAAAACAGTGTTCATGAAAGAAGTAACAAATGTGTTGCAGCAGTAATAGCAAGACAGCACAGAAATTTCCTTTTCACGAATCTACCCACATCCCTCCAAAAAAGAATTGTCTGTGTGTTCTTTACAATTTGGAAAATCTTTTCTTTCATTCTTGAAACACACAATATTTATTATTTTGCTAGACATATCCCTGCATCCATCCAGTGTGATCATATTGATATATCTGAACAGGCATTTAATTAGTGTGCTGCAGAAGAGTTTTTATCTTTGAGTATTTTTTGCACTGAACCATCGTCTGGGAAGCGTTTCACAAAGCCTTTTTTCAATGACAAATAATAAAAGTCAGTGACAAATCTGCTGATAATCAATCAGAAGCAAGGATTTCAGAACAAAAAGTGTAATTTGTCACTGATGAAAAGTTTTGTGAAACGCCCCACTGATCCTCCCCATCCTCTCTACTTGCAGGAGATGCTTCCCAGAGAGTGAAATTCATCCTGGGTGATGAAGCCGATGACGGTCATGAATCTCATGAGATCTTCACAGAGATGGAGGAGCTGTGCTATGGGTCAGATGGAGAGGAGCTGGAATGGAAAGAGATGGCGAGGTAGGCAGTATTTGAGCATGCTGAGGATAAGGTCTTCTAGATAGGGTCAGGATTAGGGTCAGTGGGGGAGGTGGAAAGGGTCAGGATTAGGGTCAGTGGGGGAGGTGGAAAGGAAAGATACACAAAGGGAGGCAAGAATTAAGTTTACTCTAGGTCTCGGCAATCAAGATGAGAGTACATCTTTCAACAATAAAAATAAAGAACAAATAATTTATTTTTTTTTCTTTCTGGCTGAGAGACTGGGCAAGTCAAAGTTTGCCGACATCCTATTGAAACGCATGTATGTACAAAAAATTAAACTGTTTTTCAATGGGATAAGGGGCAAACTGGTACTTATCGTCTGTTGGAAGCCAGAAGGGCGTTAACTCTGTGTTAAAGTATATGAGTTATTGCACTTATTGCTCCAAGCATACGTCATGATGGTTTTGTGAAGCAATGCCTAGAAGGGTAACTGTCCAGAGTTTCAACCCTTCTGGTTCTGAGTATACAATTCATTGATGATATTCTTAAAAAGAAGGTTGAGTTCTAGGAAGACATGACTAATAATTTTTTAGCGTTATCATTGTATTATGCAAGTGTGGAAGAAATCAGAGAAAAAAATGTACCCTGAAAAGCATGGCTCTTCAAATGCCTTAATTTTCTAAACATAGCATGTTTAATCATAAAAATTGGGACTCATTTTTATGCAACATCTTTGTGTAGTCCCATACACATCTTTCTGTGGTCAGTGCTTGTAACTTTACCAAGACTGGGCCAAATTTCTTATCATTTTGATGATTCCCGAACCTTGCAGTACACACCAATACTTATATGCTAGACGATCAACCTTTTCTGATCGATTTCCACAACATTTCTTTCACAATGCAATCGCATGACCAGAACTCAACTTTATCTTTAAATCGTCCTTTGTGAACAGGTGGATAAAGTATGAGGAGGATGTGGACGTGGATGCAGACCGATGGAGTAAACCTCACGTAGCGACACTGCCTCTTCACAGTCTGTTTGAACTGAGGACTTGCCTGATTAATGGCACAGTGTGTCTTGACATGGAAGCAGACAACATTGTCCAGATTGCAGGTGAGGGAATCTTCCGTGTCTTATGCCCTTGAGGGTGTTTCACAAAGATCCTAAAGTCAAACTTAACCTTAAGTTCAACTTATATATTATGGAAAGCTGTTTGTAGCCTTAAAATAAAATATATTCAAAAGCGAAAATTCAAGTATTTTAGACTTTCTATAAATTCCACATCAAGAACATGAAATCTCTGTGATAATAGAAAATATGAATGATTTGAATCAACATTTTATGCATTTTAAAATAACTTTTCCAAAATATTTTCAAGGATGCTATTAACGGCTTTCCATAATTGTTAGTCCAACTTAGAGATAAGTTCGACTTAGGTTATTTGCCAAATACCCCCCTGGTCCTTTTTCTTTTAGCATGTTTTGGGTGCGCAACTGCAGCTAGGATGTTTGTCATCTCCTGCTCCTGTGCTTAAATCCTTGATACAGGCCCTTGTAGGCATCTTGCCGCCTCCAGAATGATCATATGAAATTGCTATGTATTTCAAGCGTTTCAGTTTTAGAAATAGCCAAATTATGCACAGTTCATGTGGGTAAATTGACATGTGCCCCGGCAAAAATTGCTCATAGTTTTTTATTTCATAAAAAGTTTAGTGTTGGGATCAGGGTTGCAGTTGGGTTGTTGTAGCTTAAATGTAGGGTTAGGGTTGAGGTGGAGTATAGAGTTTGGTCCAGGGTTGAAATTAGGAAGCTGGTTTGCGCAGAAAAAGCCAGACCAGCTCCAGCTGTCATAGGACCATGTGTCATACCACCTTTGTGTGGCTGATCTGATATCCTGTAAGCTTAATATAGAAACCACCTGGTTTATGTGGGCATTAGGTTAGGTAATCAATAATTAATCATGATTATTGTTCTTTACTTTTTCTGAATGTTTGGGGGTTGGGGGGGGGGGGAGGGAAGGGGGATTGATTTTTTGTTGTTGAAAGGTTTGGAAGTAAAATCATTTTTAATTGAAAACGATTAGTGATAATGTTAATAATTGCCCTTTTTCAGACCTTGTCCTGGACAAGTTGATCATGTCGGAGCAGTTGGATGAGAGCAAGAGAGAGCAGGTCCGGGAGGCGCTCCTGCGCAAGCATCATCATCAGAGTCATAAGAAGCATCGGGACAAGAGAGGGAGCAGTCTCCTTCCCATGATCAGATCTCTGACGGACATCGGGCGTAGCCTCTCGCAAGGCGGCGCACATAATACAAGCATGGAACAGCAAGGTTTGATTGTACTGTAACAACTTGAATGGTAGAAAGTGAGAGATGTGTGTGAAAGAGAAGAAAAAAGAAGAAATGGAGAGAGGGAGAGAGAGGGGGGAGAGAGAGAGGGAGGAGGAGAGAGAGGAGGAGAGAGAGAATGAGAGAGAGAGAGAGAGAGAGAGAGAGAGAGAGAGAGAGAGAGAGAGATAAAGGAGTATACTGAATACTAAGTCTGAAACAACCTAGGAGAATCTTTGTTGAACAACTTTCTCTTGTACTAAATTCTTAGAACCAATTTGGAACAACTCTGAGTGACAGTTTTGGCTTGTTCCATTTATGTTTAATAATAGTTGCCTATGGTTGTCTCGATGACCAATGATATTTATTATACATGTACATATGAAGACTAGTGGAAGACATAGAAAGATTCTATCTGGGACAACTCTCTTTATAAAACAATTCTGTTTGACAATCTTCCTTGACATCCCTTGAGTTTGAGTTTGAGTTTATTGGTTTCACATTTCACATGAAGATACAATACAGATGACAAAATAAACATAAAAGACATATTGTTTCATAGTTTTAAAAAATGAATAGTAATTGACAAATTATTCAGACTACAAAGTTACATATCATCAAATTTGTTTGTCAACTTTTATCATTTTAAGGAAACCCAGACAAGAAAAGCACAAAACTGTGAAATGTAACAGTTTTTTATCTTGTTCTCTTCTTTTACATGTAGCAGCTGCGCAAAGTGGAATCCAGACCTCCCACGGGTCATCCCCCAACATCCAGAACAGCCAAACCTCTCCCAGCTCCCTCATGGTGAAGGGTAACTCCGGTGACCTGGGCAAGTCAGAAACCTCGGGCAGTCTTCCCAAGGTCTCTAGTCATCACAGTCTCAAGGTAGGTTGTCATGGCAATTGATGAATACTAACCACTTCTAGCAATGCTTCTTCCATTTCTGCCTTTTGTTTTCAGGTTACGATGTATGCTGGAGGTGTTCTTTTTTCTTCTTCTACCAAGGATAATGACATCATGCCTAGAGGTTCTCGCCACTATAAGCGCTCTGTTAGGTTGCTATGGCAATAGATGTTGTTGCCTTGTGCAATAATTGTTATTGCTATTATACTTGCATAATGTGATATAATGAGTAATTGATGCTCTATATGAAACTGGACTAAGTGTTCCCAGAGGACATCAAAGTGTGTGTGTATTTCTTTACTCATTCTGCTTACCGACTTGGATCAAGCAGAAGACTGGAAACCATATCTTACCTTTCTGATGTAAACATGAAATTAAAAGTTTTTGAGAATAATGCCTCGGTTACCACCCCCAAAATAATCAAGCCATAAGATGTGGCAAATCTCTTTTATTGAATTGATAACGAAAATGGTTGCTTAGTGACTTTTGCTCCTTAAAGGCATTGGATGATGGTATTTTTGGTGTTACACTCTTTACAATTTAAGTCACGGAATACATGTACATGAGAGGAAAAAGGGCCTAACTCTATCATATTTCAAAATAATTTTTTAGTCATTAAGATAAAAACTTGATTTTTTGACAATTTGAAGAGACAGAATAATTTCATCTTAGGGAATCTTGATGACTGATTCAAGGGTATTGAAATTTTCTTGAAAATGAAATCATTCTGTCTTTTTTTCTTCTATCAATAACTCATTTAATTATTTTGAATAAGTTAGCCCCTTCATCCATTCAGGTTTTCATTTGCAAACTTTCTTTGAAAAAAGAAAAGAAATTAAGAGGTATATATGTCACAACTCTAGGTGAAAGGTATGCAAGTGAATTCTTGAAAGGAGTATAAGTATCTTCGGAATAGCATTGATACTACTGTATCACTAATCTGTTCCACAGGAATGTATTGTGAAGAAGAAAGAATCAAATAGTCACAAATATTTTAATCACTCAAATAGGTAGATCTTATGTGAACTGGGAATTCACATTTAACTGTAATTTCAGTTTATAAAAATGGAAGAAGATGAAGAGAAAGGTATTTCAAAAGAAAAAGAATTTTCACATTCATGTACGATCAGTAAATTTGAACCCCTTTGTCATTGGTACCTATCAACATAAAGCAAAGCATTGTTTGATAAAACAATGAAACAATGAGCACTGCCAGGATATCGAGTGGGAAAGCCAAAAGATCTTGTGACATAATAAGCAAGTCATTGGAAAGCAGGTCATTGAAAACCATGTCACAAAGTGGGAAAAAAAGGAGTGGGGAGGGACTGGGGGAGGAGAGGGGGCGTTAATGAATGGTTGTTTGATGAAAACAAGTAGAATGTAATGTTTCTTACAACATAAAACTGAAGTTGAATATCCAAAAAAAAAAGGAGGGGAAAAAAAGAAACCAAAGAAAGCATGGCAATGCATGAGCAAGTCCAATTTTTTTGTCCCATTTGATAAAAAACACATTTATGATTTTATTAATTTGCCAGACCTATTGGAGCTTCGATCAGGCCATCTATCGAGTACAATAAACAAATTTGAGTCAATTTGAATTTATAATAGTGTAATGTATATATGTGTAATGTATAGGACATTTATGACCTAATAAATATCTTGGATGCGTTAAAACAAATACTTGATCTATTTTCATTTCGAGAAGTCCCTTTGAGAAGTACAAACAACAGAAATCATGCCATGTTTCTGCAGATACATGTACTTTAATGTCTTTGGCCATGGTCCAAAATGAGTTACTCGTTTGTTCTGAAATTTCATTAGTGGTTATGAGTCACATCTCAAAAGAAGCGACGGGTCGTAAGCTTAAGGCAAATCATGTCATTTAATGAAAAAGGAGTTTAATGCTCTATCATAAGTTTGTCGCCCTCTTTCCTGATGCTCTCCTCAATGTTCAGAGTAACCAGGAAACCTCCTCATCCTAACTCATTAAGTTGACTGTGTGCCAACTTCCCGCAGGGCTTCCTTTATGGGTTTTTTAAAGGCAAAGGTAACATGAATTGAGTGCAAGAGGAAATTAAAAGTTTTTTATATAATTTCTTAAGGACATATTTATGACTCAAATCTTTATACATATGCAAAATCATCATTTCTATAGGTGTATGTCATAATTTTCAAGGATAAAGAGTTGAAATCAAATGGAATGACGAGCCCTTATTCATGGAAAGAAAACAAACAAGTGGGCTTAACCATTCAGTGTGCTCTGTATGACATAAGCTATTATTACTTCCATTTGTCAGTAGTCATAAAACCGTCGTGTCAAAGATTTTCCAAATATCCTAGAAATTAATGGATAAAGGATATGACATATTTCCTTACTGGGAGGACATTCCTAGAATCACCCTAGTCTTTCTTTATGTGCAACATGTACAGGAACAGACTTGTTTAATAGGTGACTTCTGATTTGCTCGCTTTAGAATCCACTTTGTGTCTGTTGCCACTGATAAGCTCTCTTTGTAACCTGTTTAACGTGAAGTCATACAATTTGTATATTATCCCAAGATTTGTGCTACTGAAAATGCTTAATACAAATAATTGAATGTCATCTTTTGGGGAAATGGAAATCGCTACATCATATTTACCTGTGTATAGTATAGTTTAGAATGTCATTTTCTTGCTTACAGTATTGAATTTTATTTCTTGCTTACAGTATAGAATTTTATTTTCTTGCTTAAGTAAATAGTCATTAAAGTGGTCTGGTGCAGTTTAAAGCTAATTAACAGCTGAGTTATAAACATGCAGTGAGTGGCATGTTATAATTAGAAAGTAGAATAAAGCAACATTTTGTTAGAAACCTTAAAACATATTCAGCAATAAATGTCTAGATAGTTGAAAGGATTAGAGTGAGATTGGTCTTATGTCTTAATGCTTATTTTTAGAACATATATTTTGGTATGTAACCCCAAAATGTGCTATCGTAGTGAAGTGGGTTCTGCCGTAGACATAGCAACTAGTGTCAACATTTAATGCATGATAAATGTACATGTATATGCGATACGCATTTGACTAAACTTTTAGAATTGTGTTTGAAGTGGTCCTTTAATTTTGGTTGCTTTAGATTGTTAGAGTAGTGACATTTAAGGTTGGTATCATGTGCAATAGAAAATTATTATATGAACATTATGTATATACCAAGTAAGTCTATGTGTACATGTGCAGAACTTTTGTAAAAATTCCCACCATTAAACTGCTTACTGGTGTTGTATTTTAGTTTATCAATGTTGTTTAATAGTAATATTAAAAAGATTTGTATTTTCATTCTGAACCAAGTAGATTTGTGCATAGTCAAATTTTGTTCTATGTGTAAAGCACTGTTCTTACACTGTTCAATCTCATGGCTTTGCACAAAACTGTTTAAAATGCAGAGGATATACTGCCCCCTAGTGGTGACTTTTATTATTGTTGTAATGTAATGTAATGTCATTCTCAACTGTACCATTGGTAGAGTATGATTTCTAGTGAACTCTGATGTTTTACACCCATTACGTTTGTCAATGTCCCCATCAAATATCACCTGTCTGTAGTTTAGTAGTATCAAGTCCCCCTGTAAAACTTGATAAATGTTTGGGTTGTGAAAAATATGAGTTTGGGTGATTCTGTATCAGAAAAATTGACATTCTTATAACAACTTTTACAAGTTTTCTTTTATGGAATTACCCATGTACACTTGCCCAACTACGCCACTGAATGAATATACAATTGTAGCACTTGCCTTTAAATCAGACTTACTTGCCCACTAAAGACCAATTGTTCTGTATTGCCTGACATAGCAACAGTTCAAACGTGTAAGATTTTTGTCATACACAGCAACTGAATGAAACGATAGTTTTTTTCAGGGATTCTGGGACAGAAATATTGAGAAAAATTTGAATACAGCTGTAAATAGGCCTTTAAAATTCAAGCAATACAAGAAAATCTTGTTACAACATCTTTTGTCAGCTGGGTTTTTAGGCAAGTCTGACATCCATGTGCTTACGTAGTTGTCAGCACCATTGGTTGCCTAGGGCAGGCAAGTGTTATTTGTAGTAGTACCCTTGATGTAAATGATGTGCAGATAGATGTGTAGTAGTGTGATACACCCTCCCTCTATGTATCTTTGGCTTTCTTCTTTGTATTCCCACAGAAAAGATTGAGTGAAGCTCGTCTCTCCATCCCGCACAACCTCGCCGGACATAGTCTCTCGGTTGGCCTCCAATTTCATATTACTCCTTTATATGTTATTTTGTAGTTTTGTTTTTTACATCCATATAGGTGTTTGCTTTGCTTTCAATGACCCCTGACCCCAAAGTGCATCCTGCAAGCATCTGACTGTTTCCATCCATCCATCTCACTATGCTCTTTTTAATTCTATTTTTTGAAGGTGCAATCTCTTTTTGGGGTCTGTTTATGTTGGTTATTTAATTTTGATGAGTTTTTAATGTTTTAATGATGTTTTGATGGTTTCATTGGTGAATTTTTTGTTCTAGCTTTTTGCAAGTTGAATTGAGTTTCCCTCTGGTCTTAGACATGATCATCATCTTTGTTCATTCAGTGTCGCAGTCATTACAAAAATCACCAAGCTGCTGTTTCTTCAAAGTCTTCCATGTCTCTCTGTCTTTTTTTTTTCTTCAACGATGCTAATTTGGTTCTGCCATCAATTTTTATGCAACAGTGTAATCATCTTTTCATCTTGTGTTTACCTGTAAACATTTTTAGGTAATTCATTCCGTGCAATGTGTCACATACAACATAATGTCCTTTTCTATTTATCTCATCCAAAAGTGAAAAATATCTTGGTATAACCATTTAACAGTGTTAGTGGTGCCAGGAAGAACTATAGGCCGATGGTCATATGAAGAGATTTTCATTGTTTGGATGAAATATATTGAAAACTTTCATATGTGATATGGGACACATTGAACGGAATCGCCTTTTTCTTTCTCACTTAACATTTCCTGTCCTTTCTACTCACGTAGCCACCTCCCAGCAATCATTAACAATCACATTTCCCCTGTTCTAGCCAATATTATTATAAAAGCATTCAGCATAATATTAATGCTTGTTAATTAGGGCTGCTCCTATTTCGAATCTAACCAAGACTCTTTTAGAAATTTTATACTGGCTCATCTTTAAACAAAATTATTTGGAAAGGCTGTGTTCATTGGGGACTTTTTGAAGGTCATGACGTGCTCATTCACTGAGGAGCAAACATTCAACATCGGTCTGTCCATTTACTGTTAGCATTTAGAGGGGTTTGTCATCATTGGTTGAATAAATAGAGAATTGATAACCAAGTGCTTAACTCCTTCATTCTTCCCTGTCTCCCCCCCCCTCATTTCATCTCTCTTTTTCTAATATCATTTGTATCTCACCATCGTTGTCATGGTAACTTCTCATTTCATCCAGTCATCTTTGTTTTGACATTGTCCCGACTGTCTTCTATGACATAAATAAACCCATTACCAGAATTACACACTCAAAGCAACATTGCACAATAACATCAAATTCTGTAATTGTCATCGTACAAAGAGGTACCATGAACATGGTGGAAAACCGGGCATCGATAACTATGTAAAGTACATTTAGCAGCATTATTGCCATCTTCATCATTGTTGAATGACAATGATCATCATCATCATCATCATCATCATCATCATCATCATCATCATCATCATCATCATCATCATTATTTATCATCATCATCATCATCATCATCATCATCATCATCACCATCAAATTCTTGATATCACTTTGAGCAATTCTATCTGTCATCCCTAGTTATAAAGAATTGATCTGTTGTCATTATCATCATCATCATCATCACTATCTTCATCATCACTGACATTGTCGTCATCATCACAACCACTATCATTACCCATCATCATCATCATCTACATCATCTTCATGACCACCACCACCACCACCATCACCACCACCATCATCTTCATCATCATCGTTGTCATCATCATCATAAATCTACATACCGTACTGTTCTTGTCATCATTGGTACTAACACTATCATCATCAATCTTTGTTTCATCATGTCACTTTTGCTAACAAATTACATGAACAAATAAATCATGTCCTGCTTTGGCAAGAGTTCCCAATCCAGCTATGGTGTTTTGAAATGGATTCAAATATTTGATTTTGTCTTTACCTTGCATTTAATAATGATTTGATTTTTGTTGTTGTTGTTGAATTTGTATTTTCTCATGAAGTTTTCCTAACTCCATTTCATTATAAGGAAACTTTGTAGTCGGTGAAATAACATAAAAGTTCACTGTAATGTAGTAATCATATTGAATTGGTGATCAGTGAAATTAATACCCAATTGTTGATTGTATTGAGAGAGTTTTTTCAAAATGTTGGTAACCAATGCAAACATTTAATGAAGCAGTCATGCAAAAATGATTAAAAAAAAAAAAACATGAAATCGCTGAAAAGAGAAAGTACTTTTCATGAAGAAACGTCCATCAAATTTACTCATGATGAAATTTTTCTTTAAAAAAAAATATTGCTCAGCATTATTTCAAATTACTTTTTATGAGATCACTGAAGTGTTGCTCCCCACAATTACAAAAAAGATAAAATAGTAAGCAAATTCCACTGCTGCTTATCAAAACATGCACATTGTCTTTGCAGATATTTAGATGCATTGTAGCACATAGGTAGCCTTCAATAGCTTATTTTACACTTAACTTTCACTAAAAATTCAGAAAGAAAAGGAAGAAACTCCCAAATAGTTGCCTTCATTGAACCTATATAATGAGTTTATTGCTTGGAATTACTTTGACCCACAATGACCTGCACTCCTCTAATGGTTAGAAAACAAATCATGATTATCTTTTCTCCCTATTAAAGTCATCTATTTAGTATTATATTGAAATGGGAGACACTTGTGGTATACTGGCAATATACTCTTTAGTGTACTGGCTATACTCTTTGGTAAATAGCGGACTTCCAATTCTAACATCGTTATATATATTCTCTTTTGCATGGTTTGGTTTTAAATAATGTTCTTTTATATTCATGTTTGATGTGACAAGGTTTTTCTTCTTCCGCTGCTACTCTCGTGGCGTCCATTTTATTTTCACAGAAAAGACTGAGTGAAGCTCGCATGTCGCTGCCGCAAAATCTGCAGGGTCTTAGTATGACGGTTCGACATCTTTTATTTATCTTTTATTTTTTTCTTCTTTTTATTCTCATGGATAATAATAACTGCTCTAAAATTTGACATCATGCAATTCCTCATCCTATTTTTTTCCTCATCGTACCTTCAACCCCCCATCATCGACCTGTAAGTCTTGAGAAATGATTAATCACATAAAGGCAATTTATATCTGTGCAAATGAGTGTTAAGAAATTCGAAATGAGTACATTTAAAATTCAACAAATATTTTGAATAGTTTCCAGATTATACATAGGCTGACACGTTTGTACTAGCTTTGAAAGTCATTTTGCATTCTAAAATATATAAATGAGGCATCTTTTTCATCTTCTATGTAAGGTTGCATTCTGAATCTATGGCAAAGAAAATTGATCAAAGATTTGCAATCGTAACTTTCCAATTCAAAAACAGCTCTCTTTGCTCCTAAATTTGTATGGATATAAAATGTGGCACTGTTTGTGGTCCTATTGGGATACTTTTCTCTTGATTTGCTCTTATCCTATTGCAATTTCATCTACCATGGGTGATATGATAAAAATGTGCTAAATATGTTGGATCAATCAAGTACCTTAGTTCAAACATCTCACTGCTGAGTACAACAATAGTGATCATCATCTGTTTAGAGGCAAAAGGGCATTATTTCATATCTTTTTATACAGAATGAATGCTCTTCTATCTCTCAGCAGATGATATGAGGTCATGGATTATGAAATCCCTGTGTCACAGTAGAAATCGATCCCATTTTGTAGTTTCAGAACAAAAACATATTTTTCTTTTTTTCACTTCATGCACTGCACAAATTTGTTCAGAATTTATTTTTCTTCTTATTTTCCGTAATCTGGTACATTGATTGATTTCAGCATATCCCCCATGGTAATTGAAAAAGGGGGGGAAATTTCTTCATAATTTTCTTTATCCTTATCCCCACCCCTCCTTATATCTCATGTAAATATCATTGCATTGCATTCTAAATGTTTCTTGAATGTACATGTATGTATGTTTTTTGTGGTCTTGCTTGTTCGTCTACACAGCGATGTGTATTGTCCTGCTACTAGTGTCTTCACTGTGCTTACCGACATCAAGAGCCAAAAGGGCATTGAATTATGAACTTAATGCCTTTTGGGTTCTAAGCAGACATTTGTGTGTGGTGTGGGCAGGCCTTGGTTACTACGTGTTTGTTGATATGATTGCTGTTTGTATTCCTAAATGTTGAACTGCATTTTAAACTTCTTATGCTTTAAAATGTAAATGTCTGTATCAAATCGTGTTTGTCATGAATTGTCTTTCATGAATTGCAAAAGGATATGTAACTTCAAAATAATGTTTGATTGATGTCAAATGCATGTTAGTTAACAAATTTTACTACGTTTTGTGTAATACATCATCCAACCACTGTTCATCTCCAAATATATTTTTCCTGTGTTTTCTTCTGTATGATACCCATTCCTTCATGTGTCTATAGTCCATTTGGAAAGGTTTAGGATCGGCTTATATGTATTCTTTAAATCTCAAATATTTTGTTTTACTGCTGCAACTTTTCTTTTGATTTCTCAATCTTCACCCAGGCCCTGTTTCATGAAACTTTTTATCAATAACAAAAGCCTCAATTCTAGAACAAGATATTCTCTCAGCTAATCAAATGCAACGATATCAGTGTACATGTAGCTGTATCTGTTATTGTTACTTGTTATCAATAAAATGTTTTATGAAACAGGGCCCAAACTTTTGTTTTCACATACCAGTATCATATATATCAAAATACACATGCATGTATACTTACTGATCTCCTGCTGCTTTCATGCAATGCTTATATATTAAAGGCATGCTATGGTAAAATAACAAAAATGATATTATATCCGCACAAAGAACACAGCAGGTACTGCAATCATAATTTTTTTTTCAGAAAATAAACTCATTAGCAATATATAATATTTGTGCTCCAATGCCGTATAAGTAAAAATCCATTACATATGTGTTAATTGTGTGAGATCCCATTTTAAGGGAGCCATTAACAATTTTCTCAGAATATTTTCACAGCTGTATGAAATTGATAAATGTATATTTTGTATCAGAAATAAATATAGATGGATACCATTATGTAAATGGATGCGGATAATGGATAATGCTGACTGCATTGAATGTTAACTTGTTTCGTACTAAGATTGAGATCACCTATTGGACTTGTATTTGATTTATAAATGATATTGTCTCTAATGGGTCAATGTACTGATAACTAAAATCATTGACAAATCTGCTGATAACCAATCAGGAGCAAGGATTTCATAAGCTTATATAACAAAAACTCATTTGTCACTGATGACAAGTTTTGTGAAATGGGGCCCAGATCTACAGTTCGTCTGCTGAGAGTAAATGCCCTTCTGGCTTTCATGTTCTACTTTGGATTATACTTTACATGCACACATGCGTCATGAACTGGAACAGCTGTTTGTGAACACCGTAGAATACTTTACACTTCAGCTGTAACAAACTAATGTGAAAATACAACAGGTGCATGTACAAATGACCTGCCAAATATCAAGAGATCATTGAAACATGGAGAAGTCCCACTTTGTGCATTTTAGAATAATCACTGCCAAAGTGATGGTGGTACTTCATGACTAACTTTTGTTTACTCTCTGAAGTAGAGTACTTCCACCTGATTTGAAAATGATATTGTCTCTAATGGGTCATTGTACGTGCCATCAGGGACTCGTTTTACAAAGCCTGTCAATGACACATGACCAAAAAAAAAAAACTAGTTTGGATTGTATTTCACATGCTCACATGTGTGATGAACTGGAACAGCTGTTTATAAACACTATAGAATACTTTGCACGTCGGATGTACAATCTAATGTGAAAATGCAAGAGTACAGAGATGGTGCCTGTACAAATGACCCCTCAAATATCAACAGGTCATTGAAAGATGGAGAAGTCCCACTTTGTGTATTTCAGAATAATCTCTGCCAAAGTGATGGTGGTACATGTACTTCATGAATATCTTGTTTCCTCTCTGAAATAGAATACTTCCACCTGTGTTTCACATAATGTACTCTCTAAATGCATGAATGAAAAATGGATTACATAACTTTCATGAACACATATCCAACTTTGTCTTCCTGGGCTCTACAGTTTCGTATACATGACCCTTATGTACCCATGCACATATATATATATGAAGTGGCTTAGTGGATTGCTGTACTTTTTGTATTGACATGTAAACTGAATACATTTGAGAGAGGGCGATTGGGGAAAAAAAATTTGTGTGTGGGGGGGGGGGGGGGTGAAGTTGGAATATTCAGCTAGTATTTACAGGTGATAGGCCTATATTTTCAAAAGTTTTGTTTTCTTATTATTTGTTTTAGTCTCTCGAATCGTATCAAAGAAGTAAACCAGAACCCATTAAACATAAGCAGGATTTTAGACATGGAAGGTCTAAGGTATGTGTTACCATGGTAACGTGTGAGTTTTACTGCACAGGGTGGCGTTTTACTGACCAGAAGACCTATCAACAAGCTGGATTTTACTTTACCAAGATACACAACTGCACATTATACCCATCTTCTTATGAAGTGCCACGATTCACTTCTGAAGATTATAGATAATAACTGCACCATTAACTAAAAACATTTCACTACATATATATTGGATTCTAAACAAGTGTGTCTTCATAAATTTACAACACAAGTTCACATTTCTTAACATAAGTTATTTTACCCGCCACTTAGTAATAATAATATAATAATAATACTTTGTTCTTTTATAGTGCATTTCATATGTGTTGACATTTCAATGCGCTTTACAATATAATTACTGGTATATATAAAATTTAACAACTAACAATATCATATGAGGAAGATGAGTAAGCAGAAGCATATATAAAAAACAATGAAGTTCTTACGAAGAGAAAAAATACAACATTACTTGTAACATTTACTACTTAAATGACTGTTGAAGTTGTAAGAAGAGGACATTTTTTTAAACTGATAGGTTAGACTTTTGAATTGAATCCTCTGCTTTATGTTTAGCCTTTATTTGTGCTTTCTGTGTATTACTCTCTTTAAAATAAAAAATAAATTAACGAAATCACAATTATGATAGGAAAAGAAGATGATTTTAAACATATCTACCAACTTAAATCTTTTCACTACTATTCATGAGCACTTTCATTGAAGTTTGGTGTTTTTTTGAAGTGTCTGAACTCTTCCAATTTTTTTTAGATAAATTTTGTGAAATGGGGATAAGGAAAAATGAATAAATTATTGCCTTATTAACAAATAATCACAAATAAAATCTTGTTGTGAAATATATAACTAATTTATTGATTTACACAGATTAAATTTTATGCACTTACTCATGTAGCTTTTGTCAAATAAATGTTTAATTGATTAATAGTGTGTATTAATGATAAATTGACAAAGACTACAGAAAAGTTTCAGTTTATGTGATTTCCGAGAAGAAAAAAAAAGAAAAATCACACATTCACTCAAACTATTTAGCTTTTCCATCTTTAGAGATGAATTGAAAACCCTTATCCATATAGATAAATGTCTTTTTATTTTCTGATGAAAACAGTCCCTCTTTAGACTTATTATTTTACAAAATTCTTTTGAAAGATGGTTAGATTTGATTGATGAATATCCATACCCTATTTTGTAATGACTCGGCATATCTTCAAATGAATACAAATAACTTCACTCATGTAATCATTTTTTGAATGATCTATATATTTGTTTACTTTTAGTCTTTCCACTCTGTCTCATGTAAAGTGGATTCTCCTAGGCTACACAGAATGCATCATAATAAGTTTGAAAGGTCCAAGGTATGTTGCCATGACAATGGCTTTGTTTGCATGGCCGAATATGTGATGTTCTAAACTTGGGGAGCACTAACTGCCTTTCCTTCATCACTCTCAATGCTATTGTGGGATGAGGATTCATTTATTCAAATATTTATTTGAAGAAAAAGAAAATTGTGTGTTGTGGCGCAGGATTCTAAAAAGAAGATAAAAATGGTTAAAGAATATACTGTGGGAATGATATACACACATAACAGGGTGACTGGGTCCTTTAATGAAAATGTTGCAGTGATGGTGATTTGGGGTTCAGAAGTGTTTGAATTAATGCCGACCCCCCCCCCCCCCTATGTCATGCCCCACCCCTCCCCCACCAATAAATTGGGAGGAAAAACTCCTCCAAACAAGTTTGTGCTTATAACAAACCTACTGTTCCAAACTACTTCAGCAAATACTGCAACCTAATTTGATAGGAGGTGCAATGGCTTAGTGGTAGAGCAGTAGTCTTGTAACCGGAAGGTCCCGGGTATAAAACCAAGTTGATGTGTTAGTGCCTTTTGGTAAGGCATTAATCCTCATGATCAAGTCCCTCGGAGTGGATTTAAAGCCGTCTGTTCACTGATTGCTCACTTACAAGGACATACACTTGCTTTCTTAGCAATTAGGTAAAACAAACAAACAAACAAAGAATTGATGTCAGCTTCTGTTTTCTGTAACAACTATCTGAACAGAGCATCTCTTGGAACTCTCTTTGACATTTCTGCCATGTTTGATTGTCTGTGCAGGTTGTTGCAACTTGATGTACATGTATACTATGTCCAACAAGACCCTTTTGACTCCTATGTCTATCCTCCTATGGACATGATGGAACCACCTGGCTGATGAGAAGCAGTCCGGAGATAAAGACGACAAATTGTGTTTTAGTCATTGTTCAGTGCTACCTGAAAAGATTTTGATTTGCTGTAGATTTTCCTGCAAATAATACCCCCCCCCCATTACTCTATCATTGAATATTAACCTCTAATGTTTTTGCACACATGTGATTTAACGCACATATTCAATTTTTTGACATATTAAAATCACTATTCACTGATTGTAAGAGTCTTTATGTTCATGTTAATGACATGCTCATCATTAAAAATAGATTTACATTATGTTTACATTTTAGAACAAACTATGTTAGCTTGAAGTTATGTTAAAAAATATGTCATTGTTATTATGTGGAATATTGCCTATCATTCATTCTGTTCCCCATGGTGGCAATAATGAATTATTGAAACATATTCATATTTTATGTCCATTTATGATTATAAAATTTTATGGTTTATGATAAAGTTCACAGCAGAAAGAATAAATTATTTCACTTATTAATAAGGTGCAATACACTGACATCACATACAGTATTTACATGTATGTATATACAGAATTAATATGGCTAATCGTTCATTTCCATTTTGTGATTCAAATGATAACTAGTAAATTAATATATGCCTGTTTATTTATATTTTTAATGTGCTTTTCCATTTTGTTGTTGTAGTCTTTCCATTCCTACCCAACTAAATCCGAATCCCTACGGTCCAATAAATCAGATTCCTCGTATAGGTTCAAAAGGTCAAAGGTATGTTACCATAGCAACAGCATTTCTTCTTGGCACTTGTGTGACGGTCTGGACTCCTAATTTAGAGATCACCCACTTTTCTTTCTTTAAGACTTTCAACCTTTTGACCTGTCATATGTCATTTGTGTTGAATAATATCAGAATGTTGAAAATACGTGTGTGCTGTGATTTCTACTTGTATATAACAATTCAATAAGATTATAAATATTAAAAAACACAAGTTTTACCGTATGTAATGCCCTGCTGGGGCACTAATGTCCTTTGGCAAGACATAAATCTACATCTGCCACTCTCCACCCAGGTGTTTAATGGGTACTGGTAGGAAGGAATTCCTTGAATGCTGTGAGCGCCGAAATCGGCAGCCTAGCAGAGCCGGGTCATATTCGGAGCGCCTTGAGCACCTTGCATGGTGTATATGTGCGCTATATAAATATCTGATATTATTATTATTATTAGTAGCAGTAAACGCCTCATAGATCTTGGGTGATATCCTGAGAATGTTATTGTCCTGACTTCAGTGACCATGTTTTGATTGGCTTCACAAATTTAAAATTGCAACAGTTCATCTGTGTCTCCACAGATGTGTTCTGCTTTATATGCAGCCACCTTTAATATGCATGGTCATTAATAAATGACACACCATAAGTTTATATTTATTATTTAGCACTTGAAATCATGTTACTGGAATCAAGGTGAACATTGTCACCTGGGTTCCAAACATCAAATCTACTTACACAATCACTTGTGAATACATGTACGTTGTAAACTTTGTGTTGGATGTTTGTGAAAATGAGTGTGCAAATCTGTTTTACAGGCACAGGTACCAATATGGTAACAACTAGTAAGAAGATTCAGTGTTGCTCAATTCATTATCTTGTTTCTCAACATTAATATTTCCTCACCTTTAATATGATGTCTTTTTCTCCCCCTTTTCTTTTCCATTGTTAACGATTTGATGTCACGGTCTAACCATTCTCCATTCAATTTTCAACATAACACCTGTTTTTCTTTCTCATTATGGTTAAACCTCTTATCCTTTGAAGATAATCTTTGCCAAGATGATCAAGTATAAACATCCAACATGATATCATGTATCATCCTCTGTAACTGACAAGAAAAATGTTTTATCTTTATGTATTATTTATGAGTTAATGCCCTTCTGGCTCTCAACTGAGGATACACTTATGTAATATATTGCATTGGGTATAATGGATACACATCCATCACGTTATTCATCTTTCGCAAAGAGTTTGTTGTTAAATGAAGTAATACTGATAATATATGTATCTTCTGAAATACAATACATAATTTTTATGTGTAAAGTCTGCACTCTTTCTATGTTTGTGTTTTGCAAAGTCTGTTTTATAAGTATTGTAGGTTTTAGATTATCGGTAGTAGAAATCTAACAATTTAATCATCATTTAACAGATGTTAAATCATTATTACAAAAATGTACATATTCACGTAATTAGATATGTCCATTTTGATTTCAGTGAGCTGCGTAGATTTATTGATAGCAATTACTATGTAAAGTAGCAAATGTTCATTTAAATTAAAGAAGAACAAACATATATATAATGCCTTCTGGTATATATATATTCATTGTCAGTAATATAAAATATAAAACTTATGAAGTCTTGTTTAAAATCTTTGTGCAATAAGGTTTTAATTAGTGTATTTTTTTCAGAGATAGTGTTGAATACTCTGGGAATATTAATATTCCTTACAAAATATTAATTTCAATAGCCAATGATCTACAGCAGATATGTGTAATATTGTTTGAATTTGAATTCTCCCATATCCCTTTCTGTTCTCACCCTCGGACAAAAATTTGGAAAAGAAACTTTGTTATGTGTTAATCATGAATATTTTCATTTAACAAAAGCTTTCTGAATCACTTGATTGTTAGTGCTTTGGTACAGAGCACTCATAAGCTATAAAGTCATGCTTCATTTCTCTCTCATGAGTATGACATTATACCATCCTTGTATTTAAGTGCCTGTATATACATATATGTGTATATTTCTTCTTTGTAATATACATTGTAATTTTTCTATAGGTGATTGGTTGCCACTAACACATTTTTATTTAAACAGTGCCATCAATAATACTAACATTTATTTACTGGAAATCATTTCATGCTTGCACCAAATTACGTATTTATCCATGACGTAAATAAGTTATGTCATACATGTGGTTTGAACTAATAACCTTTGCATTCCTATGGTGAAATAACTTTTTCATGTGATGGTGAAATAACTCTTTCATGTGATGCTGAAACTTGTGGATATTAACATAGAATGTGCTCTTGGTTAATATTGAAGTCTTGCTTACACATGATGCTGTATACTGCCTCAAATAAAACACCATGGCAAAATAATAACATTTTAAGTGTAAAATAATGGTGAATGGGGTGAAGGGAGTTGGTCCCTGCAATGTAGTCCCTTAAGCTTTACTTTGTTACTGAGGGAAACGTCATGCCCTATACAAAAAGTGAACGAGGCCGGCTGTGTATATACAGGCATTGGACTAGGTAAGGTTAGTCCAATGATTGGAAAAAAATCAGTTGCCCGTTACCGGGGTAATACTCATATTTCTGGGCACTTGTTCATTACAGATGAAGTTTAGGGACAGTTAGAGGCAGTTTAGCAGAGCATGTGTAAACAAGGTCAAAAGCCGCTATTAAAATGCTGATCTTGAAGTTGTATGGCTAACTCAAAATATAAATGGAAAGACTATTGATATATTAATATCCATCGCTAAAGTGAGTTTTGGCATTGAAAATATGAATAACACTGCTTTTACCAATAACCGCAAAAGTATGTATGCTGCTTCACATTGCTTGCTCATACACAAATACAATGCCTTTTTATTGTTTGAGGAATTAATGGCAGAGCATGGTTTTTGATTGCCTGCATCATCAAGTCAATTTGTCACCACTCTTGAAAGAAGGGTAATCCTTTAGGTGCTTGGTCTTATCATTGCACAATACTCATGCTTTTGTTTGTTTTGTTTTTCCCTTCCAATCTCATCATTTTCCGCACAGGCAAGGCACAGTTTCATGAGGAAGATCCCTCAAGGCGCAGAGGCCTCCAACGTCCTGATCGGCGAGGTGGATTTCTTGTCGCGTCCAATCATCGCGTTCGTGCGTCTCCAGTCGGCGGTATCCCTCGGTGATCTGACGGAGGTCCCCATCCCGACGAGGTTCCTCTTCATCCTCCTGGGCCCCCAGTCTGGGGAGACCAAGCGGTACCATGAGATCGGCAGATGCGTCGCAACGCTCATGTCAGATAAGGTATCAATTCACTCGTCAATTGAAATTGAAAATGCATTAAACCTTAAATTCAGGCGAAAAGACTGCTTTTCTGTAAGGCTGTGTGCAATAACATAGACCAAGCCCCCGTCTTACAAAGAGTTACGATTGATCCAAATCAATCACAAGTCCTCCAATCAATTGCAAGTTTGCAGTCTCCTATCTCTTATGCACATAGTTGGGATTTATATCAATCACAAATAGGTTGCAATCAATATCAACTCTTTGTAAGACGGGACCCAAGTGTACCTTGAGATTGAGAGATGTGTTACTACATGCTTGTCAGGCAAGGTATCAATCCACTTTCCATTGGTCTTGTGAGGCATACTTCTATGTGTTGTCAAGATGTATATTGTTGTTGGAGCTATAGAGATAAAGCGCGTTGCAGTATGAACATGCAGAAGATGGAATCCCTAGTTCTTGATTCCCTATTTCTGGCAATCTTGACATTTGAAGATGGCTCATCATATTTTCTCTTTGGAAATGTTAAAGTTTGCTCTTACTTTTCCAATCTTCTGTACTTACTTTAACAAAAATTCACCTTCAGACACTGGTTGTAGATTTACAAGTTTTCTTCTTTCAATATTGTTTGTTTGTTTGTTGTTGCGTTTTTATTGGGGGTGGGGGGGGGGGTGCTTGAATACAAAAAGTGTGAATGGAACAATACATAGCACAGTCACGCATAAAACCTTGATATAAAAACCTTGGTCCACCCATGTCAGGCTTTGATTGAAGAGGGGTGAAGGAGCCCCATGGCATGATGCATTAACACATTGTTCCTTTGTTTTGGCTTATCCGTCTGTCTAGGTTTTCCACGATGTTGCTTACAAGGCCAAAAGTACTAAGGATCTTCTCGCAGGCATTGATGAGTTCATCGACTCTGTTACAGTTCTTCCACCCGGTAAGTCAGCCCCAAAACTCTGGAATAACTTACCATTGGAAGTCAGGAAATCACCATCTCTGAATATCTTTAAATTAAAACTGAAAGAACATCTTTTCAATTAACCGTAAATTTAAGCATATCAGGAGCTCTTGTAGCGAAGTAGAATATATACTTAATGTTGGATAGTTTATGCGCTCTATAAATGTATTATTATTATTAAGTCGACTATAGATCCCATAGTGTTGCCATGCCAACGGACCGTCATATGAAAGTCACATTTGGGGTGTTGCCCTCATGTATCCTAGTAACAACAACATGATAGTGAAGAGTAGTTTTTTCTGATTTTCTTATATTTTTAAGGTCTTCCATCCTTGGTGATATTGTTGTTTTTGTTTTAATATTAATGATGATGATGATGGAAATGAGAAAGAAAACCAGTACTTGAACATAAGTGTATAATAATTTTGTAACTCCCTGTATGCTTTACAACTTCCATGATGAATTGCATGAATTATAAAATGCAAACATTCCAAGTCAAATTGGTAAAATGTACCCCAAAAAAAATTCATAAAAAGAGAAAAAGAATAGATTTTTATATAGAAAATTGAATTATCAATCATTGCTTGAGCACATGTCTGTCAACCACCAATCTCTATCAAGCTGTGTATATATCCCTTTCTTGCTTTTTGCAACTTTTTACAATTTCCAACTCCATCATTAACTCCCTTTCATTAGGTGCATGGGATCCCAACATCAGAATCGAGCCCCCCAAGGTAGTGCCCGATCAGGCCAAGAGATTGTCCCACTTCCAGACTCCCAACGGCCACGCAGAAGGGATAGATGAAGAAGACGGAGGAGGAGGAGGAGGAGGAGGGCATAATGGAGAGCATGAAGGACTCGAGAGAACTGGAAAGTAAGTTTTGGAACAATTGCATACCAAGTTGCTTTGTACTTATCATTTTTTGATGATTCTAAAACCTCACTCTGTATACTAGTTCTCGTGCAGTACATACATGATGAATCGACCCTCCCAATAACTTCTAGGCAGTTTCATTCACAAGGTAATTACTAAGCCCGAGTCCGTCCAGTCGGTCACACCGTATCCCGACCGTCGCCCTCTGGTCCCGGTTTCGTTTTTTGGGAACCGATGCTCCAATAAAAATAATGAAATATAGGACTGAATCGACAACTTGCCTAGTTTTGTCGAGCAGTTTAGCTCTCCGCAAACAGATACAAACTGAACATAGATGAATGCTTGGTTTTCATTTGCCCCGGGCGCCGTACGATTAATTGGTCTACAATTTTTCGGGCCCCTTGTAGACTAATCGCAGGCCAAATGTAAATTAGGCATTATATGTGTAACTCTGTATGTATGCTGAAGATATGCGATATTTATAGAGGCAAGTGGCAGTTCCTGCTAGCTGATATCGGGACACCATTTATAAATGCCCTGACATCACCATATTCCTTCTGTATGTTCCTGTTTGTAGGATATTTGGTGGTCTGATACAGGACTGCAAGCGTCGCTTCCCATTCTACTTGAGTGACTTCAAGGATGCCTTTCACCTGCAGTGTCTGGCTTCGTTCATCTTCATGTACTTTGCTTGTATCACCCCCGTCATTACGTTTGGAGGACTGCTAGGAGAGGCAACAGAAAACAGAATGGTACGTACTTAAAAAAAAAAAGGGAAGACTGAAAATGAAAGAAATATGTTACCGTAAATCTTTAAAACCTGAAGTCACTAGAAGCGACATAAGTGACAGTATTCGTAATACCTTTCATCGTGTTCGATTTTCGTTGAAAAATCTAGTCAAAACAGTGTAGTTCTACAAGTAATGTTTATTATTTACTACGATCTTCGTTAATGGTTGTTTTCTGTCAGAAATAACTTTCCAGATGTAAATGTACTATGACATCATAATTTGAGAGAGAACCCAAATAAAAGGGTACGATCCACATGTGCATTGTATGTGATACAGTGAAACCTGTCTATAAAGACCTCCAAGGGAGACAAGAAAAGTGGTCTTTATAGGCAGGTGGTCTTTTTGTATAGGTTCCTTAAGTACATGTTTCAATGAGAAAACATTTTCAAGGAAAACATAAATTGTGGTCTTTGTAGACAGGTGGTCTTTCTATACAGGTGGTCACTAAAGCAGGTTTGACTGTATAATATAACTCAAACCCAAACTTTCTCCCCACCCTAATCCCCCATTCTTCAAACTTTCTAATGTCCTTTGGCAAGACATTACTCTACATTTGCCACACTCAACCCAGGTGAGGTAAATGGGTAGGATTATTATTATTATTATTATCTTCTTCCATGTATCTTGTGAACAGAGTGCGTTAGAGGGTCTACTTGGGGCTTCCATCTGTGGTGTGGCATTTCATCTGTTCTCGGGTCAACCTCTCACCATCTTAGGTTCAACGGGTCCTATTCTAGTCTATGAGAAGATCTTGTTCGGCTTCTGCAAGTAAGTTTTCTCCCATCTCTCCTAGGTCAATAATGTATATTATGATCTAGACTTGATACCAATTAAAGAGATTCACTAACAAGCTTCACAGGTATGTTTTTTTCTTGAAAAAAAAGGTGAAACTACCTTCTCTTGGTCCAGATAGAGAGTCTATTTCTTTGATAGGATTTGCTACCTGTTGCAGGGGGATCTGTGGTACTCCAAGGACTGAGAATACAATTTTTTTCAATTTAAAATGGACATTACACCTTAGAACATTGATAAAATGAATTTGTTATTTAGTAACAATAAAAATATGTTCTTCAAATTGTCTCAATAAAAATCTGAATTGATATACTTAATATCACTGGAAGAATGCATGATTTATCAAGCTGATTTCCAAATGACCTCAGTCACTACTAATATTCCTATATACTTGATTACAGGAGCCATCTGTTTACCTTAGCCAACGGGTTAAGACCTCTAATTTTTGTTTTCTTTCAGGACTCAAGAATTGGACTACCTATCGTTTCGTTTCTGGATCGGTCTGTGGACGATGGTATTTTGTGTAATCCTGGTTGCTACGGATGCCAGTTCTTTTGTGAAGTACTTCACCCGCTTCATCGAAGAGAGCTTCTCAAGTCTCATCTCCTTCATCTTTATCTATGAGTCTGTTCATAAACTGATGAAGATCTACAAAGAATATCCAGTAGCAAGGTAATATAACCTCATGCTAGGTAATATAACTTCAAAATATATTTAATGATTTAAAAAAAATGGTTTAATTGCTTATTAGGAACTCTGGTTGATGCATTGGCAAATTCAGAAACTGGTCAAGAGTACTAACGGACGTGACTGTAATAAATGGTTGATGGTGCATTTTGGTGGGGTATTCTAAAGTTAAGCCGCTTATTTGAAACTTTTCAATTCTTTGTCGCTTCAGTAATATTACTCTGTTAATGAATGTTGCCTCGGAAAAGAATACCGGTAGTAAAAACAATTTTCAGTGAAAAGTCTGCATAGTATAGTAAACAATGAGCTTAACATGACCTTTCGCACCGGTAGTGCTTTTTGGGAAATGCGTATTTATAAATACGTTGTGTCTGATTGGACAGTGGGTTTCTTGCTTTGTCTCTGGCCAGCTCTGATATGCTCCATTGCATTTTTTCAGGGCCAACTAACCCCGTACTATAGGTGGGGCTAGCCCACTTTGGTAAATTTGTGTCTGAACAGCAAGTTGGCTAGGCTTAACCCGCACTGTAGGTGGGGCTAAGACCCCCTATAGCCCCACCTATAGTCCGGGGCTAATCAAAATTTTCCAAGTGTGAAAAGCATATTAGGGTTTTTTATGCTCATGTTGTCTTAAATACAGTTAAATGTGACTTTGTGTCATAGCAAAGATAAAAGAAAAAGATAAAAAATCTTTTATTTTTTTCAATATTAATGTGAAGTATTTTCAAGAACACAAAACTGTTCAACCCTATTCCTGTATATGCATGAAATGGCAAATGAATAACAAAATGGGATGAAATATCTAACCCTGTGCATTATTTTTCCAATCTAATCACGATACCCTAGATATGCAAACGATAACACGACGTATGAATGCATGTGCCAGACGGCGACAGGCCTGTTTGAGTACGACGAAAAAGACTTCTACACGGAATCGAAAATAGACTGTGATAGCCTGAACGGTACGCTGGTGGGTAACTGGTGCGGGAAGCATGTCCCGCAGTCTGATATCTTCTTCATGTCACTCATCCTCATGCTGGGAACGTTCACCATCGCATATAGCCTCAAGGAATTCAAAACCACAGGGTACTTCCCAACCATTGTGAGTATCAACATCCAATGAGAGATCTGGGCCCCATCGCACAAAACTTACCATTGATGGTAACTTTGCCATCAACTACCATGGTAAGAGGGCTCAACAGCCAATCAAAATCAAGGTTTCCATGGTAGTTACCATTGATGGCAAAGTTACCGTCAATGGTAAGTTTTGTGTAGCATGGCCCTGGGCTTGTATTCATTTAATCTTACTACCGTACATCTCCCTGTATAAGACCCACCTGTGTATAAGACGCACCCCTTTTTGCAGACATGGCCGAGAAAGAAAAAAAAAGTTGAACAATTTAATTTAATTTTTTTAAATATGCTTTGTTTACTGTTTATGCCCCTCCACCTGGCACTGTGCCGGGCGATGCTCACCAGTTGTTATTGTAGGTAGGACAAACATCATGGTGTGTCCTACCTGACAACATGTAATATATGCAATTTGCATTCTGACTATTAAAATACAATTGTCTGTAAAATAATTTGTAACAAGGCACTTAAAGATGAAGTTGAGTTCTGGTTATGCGATTGCATTGTGAAACAAACGTTGTGGAATCGATCAGAAAAGGTTGATCATCTAGCATATACGTGTTGGTGTGTACTGCAAGGTTCTGGAATCATCAAAATGATCAGAAAGTTGGCCCAGTCTCGGTAAAGTTACAAGCACTTTACACAGAAAGATGTATACGGGACTACATGAACATGTGGCATAAAAATCCGTCCCGATTTTTATGATGTTACATGCCATATTTAGAATAATAAGGTATTTGAAGAGCCATGTTTTTCAGGGACCATTTTTTTTATATGATGTTCTTCTACACTTGCATAATACAATGATAATGCTCACAAATTATTTTTCACCTCTACCCAGAACTCAACCTTCTCTTTAACAAAGATTTGTGCATTAAATTTTATTACACTACTAAATAATAATAGTATAAACTTATAGAGCGCACACACCGTCCAGGGACGCTCATGGCGCTAGCTCAGCAACAGTTCTCTTTGATACAGGAAAAGTAAATAATTTTACAATTTTTTTTTTTTTTTTTTGCAATTTTTTTTTGTTATGACCCATTTCGGTGCTCAGCTCTGCCCGATGGGGCCCGGTGCCCTCCAGCTGCTCCGTTCACTGACAATTTAAGGGACTGTTGAGTATGAATAATGTATATTGATGAACGTTCGTACAGCCACCCTAACCTTCTCACATGTATTCTGTTCCTCTGTTTTCTTTGGCTTGATAGATAAGAACGACGGTGAGTGACTTTGCTGTTCTCATTGCTGTAGTGATCATGGTTGGAGTGGATAGACTGTTTGGTGTTGATACGCCTAAACTACTTGTCCCATCAGAATTCAAGGTAAGTTGATGCTTTACGTATAGCCTCAAGAGACTTTGGCATCACATAATAGTATATTGCTGTAAGACCACAATCTTTATGTTGATTCCTGACAAATTGCGGTTTTTGTTATAAGCTAGTGAAATCTTTGTTTCTGATTGGGTATCAGTGGATTTGTCACTGATTTTGGTTGTGTGTCATTGAAAAAAGGCTTTGTGAAACGGGTCCCTGGTGGTGATGAAATACATGCATCAGCATATGATTATTAATGTGCAAACAACTGTTAATAATCATTCATTAAAGTTTCATGTTTCTGAAATGGTTTGTTTGTTACCATTGCTTTCTTATGTAGGACTAGATGTGTTTGTCATTGTCCTCAGAATTATCATTACTGGTAGAGATATAAGTGAATTAATCACTGGACAACTCCATGGTAAAGGCCTGATAATTACACAATTTAAATTGGTTTCCCGATTTGTTTCTTCCCCAATTCCCCCCCCCCCCCCCCCCCCCCCCGATTTTACCCCAATTTTCCCAATTTTCCCCCAATTTTCTTACTCTAAAGGGGGGATGTTGTTAGATGACATTTTTTAGTGCTCACTATCAGCCGTGATGTTATGTTTTCATTTGATGTCCTTTTTGTTTCAATGTATTGTGGTATTGCAAACATATGTTGACACCAAGCGTTTTGTTTTAATTGATATTTGACCTGATCCATACTATAGTTAGGCTTGCAAATTATACAGTGAGCAAATATAAGGAAATATGGGATGTGGTCTGCTTAATATCTTGGGACTTTCCCTTCTATAACTTTCTTCTCATGGTAATTAATGGATATATAAATTGGATGATTTCATTCCCTCCTCTCCTAGCCCACGTCTGACTTGCGTAAGGGCTGGTTCATCCATCCTTTCAACGGTAACGGTTGGTGGACGGTGCTGGCTGCCATCATCCCGGCTCTCTTAGCAACCATCCTCGTCTTCATGGATCAACAGATCACTGCTGTCATCGTCAACAGGAAAGAAAACAAGTTCAAGGTCAGTCATCAAGATTAAAAGAGAACATTAGGTCTGTTTTCATCAGCTTGAGTTTGCCAAATACCCGCTATTCTCAGACTCTGGATATTATCCCGAAGCTCGAAATTGCTTCTTCACCAGACCGATACGCTCATCACAACCTACCTCTGATGGGCGCAAATTAGCCCACTATTTCCCAAATAATAAATAAATTTGGGATATTTTGGAAATGAGACCAAGATTTCTTGGGAAATTGTCCCGACCAGATAGCCCGCTAATTGCAACTGCAGGCTGATGAAGACGGGATAGTTAAAATGGTGGGTTATTTGGGAAACTTGAGCTGATAAGGACAGGCCTAATGATTGCTGGTTAAAGAGGTGGTTCAGTTCTGATAAAGGGAAAATACTTTGTGAGCCTTCTTACCCTTTTTTTGAAGAAGTGGAAGAATATCCTAGTAGCATGTTTTAAACACAACTAGAAATATTTCAAAACTTTAGACACTGTTTTAATGTGACATGTGTTTGCAGTCCAATATAGAAGTACACATGTATGTTTGCATTGCTTTATACTTATTATGATTTTCAGCAAGACTTATTAAATTTTTTATTGATAAATTAAATGATTCCAAAGCCTCAAAATACTTTCACTTTTGTTTCAACCATTCCCAATAAAGTCTTTTCGATAAATGATCTCTGCATTTTGAGATCTCTGAATTCCCTGAGGCATAATACAGGAAACGCCTGGGCCCGTCTTATAAAGAGTCAATATCAATCGCAACTTATTTGAGATTGATATCAATCGCAACTATGTACATAACAGATAGGAGACTGCAAACTTGCAATTAATTGGGATCAAATGCAACTCTTTATGAGACGGGGCTCTGGTTCTCTTAGCCAAACAGTTAGATGTTACTTTCCTAGTATCTAACAGCTGTTTTTATTCTCTAAACCGTTGCTTCGATGCAGAAAGGACTTGGTTACCATCTGGACCTGTTGGTTGTTGCCGTCATGTTGGGTATCTGTTCTATCATGGGGTTGCCATGGTTTGTTGCTGCCACTGTTCTCTCAATAAACCACGTCAACAGCCTGAGGGTCGAGTCGGAATGTAAAGCGCCGGGAGAGAGACCCAAGATTGTCGGTTGCAGGTCAGTTGTTGTGACTAAATATATGGTATATACATAAGGTAGTGTAAACTGTCCTTAAGCTCTCTATTGGTTACTTACTTCATGTACAATCTCGTGATTGGTTGTTATTGTTGACGGCCTCATCTGTTGACCAGTTCAAGAAATTACTCAAGTCACATCTATTCTGCTAGAAATTACTTTATTACCAGCCTACATATGCTTGACTGATCTCTTAGAAGTGTCTAACTTTTGTTTTTAAGTGGCCCAAACAATGTGGAGCCTATGTGCAGCGCTTTGCAACTGCAAGGAAAAGTTGCTACATGTATATCAAATATCTTTTGGATTGGATTGGATTGGATATTGTTCTATGGACTGCATGTCAGCCATTTTGAAGATGTAGTAACATATAGCAGTGCAGCTCAAGTCAACAATCATGTCAGACTGGTTTTGTCTCGTGTGAGTCTTACAACTGGTGGCAGCGGTGGGATCGAACCCACGCCATCGAAATGACTGGATGTTGTTTCTTTAAAAAAGAAAGGAATTTTACAGAAAGAAAACTTAGGGCAATATGTTAGCACGTCTAGAACGACATGTCTGGAACACAAAATGCATGATTGTGGAAGAAGAAAAAAAGTTTAATTTTTGTCGGAAGTAGAACCAAGCTTATAAATGCATGCTACCTAAACTTTGATTGTTTGAAGAAATGTTTTCTGCAGAATATTTTGTAAGAGCCATGTTTTGCTTTGTAATTTAATTTATGCTCCTTTCCAAAGACACAGATGTATCAGACACCCTAACAATGACTTGTTTCCGCCACCAAATCTTCATCTCTTCTAATTCAGTACCGGCATATGTTTTATTTGTTTTAACAGAGAGCAGAGAGTGACGGGTGTTATGGTCTTCGTCATGATAGGCTTGGCTACTCTCATGACTAAGATTTTATCTGTAAGTATGCTACAATGTAACACCCCCCCCCCCCCCCCCCCCCCCAGCTTGAGTTGGTAATCTGGCTTACCATAATATTATCAAATTTCCAACAATAGTTATTATAGTACTTTTACAATAGTTTGCTAGTCCCAAATAATATCACATTAAAAAAAGGCTAAATATGTTTTTGCTTAAAAATTGTACAGAAATATACAAAAAAAGATAAGAAGAGAATAAAGTCGGGTATTAACCAATAAATAGTTCTATTACTCATAGGCAAGTGAACCCTCACATAAATGTTTGGTTAGAAAAAAAAACAAGTTATCAAATCAAACATGTTATCAGCTTCTTTAATTTTTGCAAACAATGCTCACAGATCAATTTATTTAAACAACAAAAGTCCTCAAATATTAATGTTTATATAAGAAAACAAAATTCCATTACCATTGGACCTATCAAGTATTACACTTTTCGCTGGTGTTTTAGCTCCATTATGCTGTACATTTTACAATCTATTTCTTATATTCTCTCCTCTCTCAGTATGTACCAATGCCTGTTCTGTATGGAGTGTTTCTCTTCATGGGTATCGCATCACTGAAAGGTGTTCAGGTAATAATAATGACAATTTATTCTTGTATAGCACATAACACATGATATAAAGTCCCTACACGCTTCCAAAGAGCTTTGGAAATGATTACCCTAGCCTTGCCTCTGGCAGCCATTATCGGCGCACGGTGCATTTCATGGAATAATCCTACCAATACCCATTTACCTCACCTTGGTGGAGTGTGGCAAATGTAGATTGACGTCTTGCCAAAGGACGTTAGTGTTGTGGCAGGGAATTGTACCCCGTACCTTGTGGTTCATATTAGGATTATATTGTACTCCTGAAGACATCTGCATTATGAGAAAAAGCATATATAACTTGGAAGGTGAAAGTGGTATCGGCTTCTTGTTCATTGTAACACTTTCGCGCCCATGCTTTAATTTCCTTAACATTACACCTCTCCCATCTCCTTCATTCACCCCTGCAGTTTGTGGACCGTCTATCGCTGTTCTTCATGCCTCTCAAGTACCAACCAGACTACATCTATCTGCGTCACGTCGGCATCAAGAAGGTGTATCTCTTTACCTTCATACAGCTCATGTGTTTGGTTGTACTCTGGGTTATTAAGTCAACCGATGCTGCTATCGTCTTCCCCATCATGGTAAGTCATGGTGATTTAGAGCTTAAAGCCTGTCTGTACTAGTTTGGCGAGGAGGGATTAGACCACCCAGCATGGTCACTGACAGGTGGTTATCTCATCAACTCGGCTCTCAATTAATATAAGAAAAAGAGGACCATGGGGGACCAACGGGCACTGCTTAGGCATTGTTTTTTATATAGAGGGAGCAAGTAGTACAGTGGGGCTTTAAGGGAAATATGTGTGAGATGGATGATTATACTCCTTTTTTAGAGAAGTGGACTTATTTCTGTACACTCATTTGATAATAATAATAATACTACTAGTAGTAGGTTCTCATGTAACGCCTGTGACTGTCATACTTGACTGTCCTGTTGATAACCCGGCTTTAGCATGGCTGCTATTACAGAATTCCAGCATTTCAAGTGACCAAGTCCTACTGGGTACCTATTTTCTTCACCTGGTTGGAGAGTGGCAAATGTAGATGAAATGTCTTGCAAAAACTAGTGCGTGACAGGGATCCCCCTCGTACTTCATAGTCTGAGGACTTATCAACTAGACCGAAAAGCCTCAACATTTATAATGATTGAGAATTTTTGTCTAAGGTTTGATGCATACGAGCAGACATGGGAACATTTTTATTCCTCTTCAAGGAGGTAGCAGGAGGCATTATCCAACCGTCGGGTTGTCCGTCCGTCTGTACTTCCCGTTCTAGTGATCGCGTTATCTCAAGAACCGATTGATGGATTCCCGTCAAACTCCAATGTTTGAGTAGACTAATAAAAATGACTAATGACAATTATTAGAAGAGAACACAATTGGTAGGTTTGGTCCTAGACCACCTTTGAAATGTTGGAACATTGGATATTCTGAAATTAGATAATTAAAGAACATTGATATTGAGACTCCTAAAATGAAATAATGAATAAAACTAAATAAATGAATGACCATGACTAGCACTGTATTACCTTTCACTTCATGTTTGACCTTTGACCTATGTCAGGTGTTGGGTATGGTGGTTGTGAGGAAGCTAATGGACTACATGTTCACCAAACAAGAGGTGATGATGCTGGATGATGTCATGCCTGAGATGACCAAATAAAATAATAAATTACTATGACTAACACCTTTGACCTTTTGTTTGACCTTTGACCTATGTCAGGTGTTGGGTATGGTAGTGGTGAGGAAGCTCATGGACTACGTGTTCACCAAGCAAGAGGTGATGATGCTGGATGATGTCATGCCTGAGATGACCAAGAGAGCCAAGCATGACCGCAAGAAGAAGCAAGAGGAAGAGGTAGCAGCCTGTGAACAGGTGAGAAACAAAAGAAATTATAATAATGATAATGGGGTGGTGGAAATTGTATCGATGATGATGATGAAGATGGTGATGATAAGGCATTAACAAAAAAAAATGTTGTATTGCCCTTTGCGACCGACCCCAAAAAACTTAAAATCTACTGGTACTTTTTAAAAAAGTTTATGTTTTTATTTTTACAGTTTTTCAAAAAAAAAAATGTTTAAATGAATACAAAAATATGTATAAAAGCATTCAAAACTGAGAAATATCAGCCCAAAGAGGGAGGAAAAAGAAGAAAAAAAGTTTTTAAATATAAAAGATTTCTGATCGACCGACCCATGTTTTGGCACCTAAAGGGCAATACAACATCTTTTTTTAAAAGGCCTAATGGTAATGGAGATGATTATGTTTGCCAAGTTCCTATCATAAGAATGATAATAGCAGTTGGATGTATAAAACCCTTATCCCCCTGAGAATACAAAGCACTAAATAATTTTATTTCCCTGGCTGTTTGCGAGGTACAGTACCCTCAGGTGCTCAAGCATTCAAGGAATTTCTTTCTACCAGGTACCTGTTTACTTCATGAGGATGGAGAGTGGCAAATGTTGATTAATGTCTTGCCAAAAATGTTGGTGCTATGGCAGGGATTCAAACCCTGACAAAATGGTCGGTAATAGAGTACCTTATCTACTAGACCATGATGTACATATTCAAAGGAATGCGCAGTGGTTACCCCTGTCAAATTTGCTGCTGTGTGGTCCTTCGTTGAGGCTTGTGTTTATTGAGGGTTATTGTTCATGATTATATAAATAACAGTCTATTTTCATCACCCTGAGTAAATTATTACCTGAGCATAAGCCTGATATCCAACAACCCTCAGTATATCAAGCGGCCATCTCTTGACACAAGCTGACTTACGAGAGAGAGAGACATAGAGCCATAAAATGTATTGCCTATCCAGTCTGCTGTAAAATGAGTGTAGGCTCTCTCCTGTAGAGGGCGCTGTCATAAAAGACTTTCACAATGATTGAATTCCTTCTCACTTACTTTGTTACATTAGGTATGGAGAAGTTGCTTCCAATACCACATCATTTTATTTAGAGGTTTTTTTTTATATGTGACTTCATTTTATCTGGTAATGTGTGCCCCTTGTATCATTTCGTTTCTCTACCATTGAGAGCTGGTTCTTTCCAAATGATTTTACAAGAGTCTGTATTTACTTCTCTCTACTCTATATTACACCCGTCTTGAAAGTTTGTGTGCATGTTTGTGCAGTGATATTAGTAAACTTTTGAAGAACGTACATGTTTATGTTATATTATGTTAATGAATTTTGCTTTGTTTGTTTCTTTGTTTCAACTAGACAAACATTAATCATTGCTTTTGTAGAGTAGTACTGATCAATGTGTAATGATAACACTGCTTAATTTCATTTCGCATAATTGTCCATCTTAAATTATCATGGAGTCATCAGATTTGAGACTGAAAGAATGATGTATTTATCTATTTTGTTTTTGCTGTTATTTGTTTTATTCTTACCAAACAGGGCGTCATGGAAGACCACCGAATTGGTGATATGTGCCACCCTGTATAAATATCAGAAATAAATAAATAAATAAATAAATATTTTTTTCCTCCCGTGACAGTTTCAATTCCTCGCCAAATTAAAAAGATTGGGTTGCGGTATAAAGTGGAAGTATAAAAAGGTGACAGTATAGTGCATGTTCCCTGCCTGAGATTTAGTGAACCCTGAAAACAGTATCAAAAGACAATAAGGAATTTACTTCAATTTTCAAGAAGACAGCGGGCAATATCGCTTTAAGACCTTGTATTTGTATAGTTTTAATGATGTCTGACAGTAAACTACAATGGTCTTTGAATTCATTCTTAAATTGAATTGGTCAGTCCTGATAAAAAAACATTATTGAATTAAAGTATTGAATTATTGGCATGATTGGAAAATAGTTTACTTAGACTATTAAATGAACCAGGCTGTTTTGTATGCTGATAAGCCTATGGTAACGAGATAACCAGTAGTCAATGGATTGGAGCTATTTTTTTTTTTTTTTGTAATGAAGAAAAGGGATGGCTTTAATACAGAAATCTTCTTTGTCTAGGGTTGTTTATTGAGGATGAATGTGTTGATTTATTTTGATAGTTGGTTGATTTCTTCAACATCCAGAAATTTAGACCATCACCAAAAATGGTATTTTCAGTACCTCTGCGCAGTTTCCAAAGTGGCATTACGGGGTTAAGAATAAATAAAGAAATGGAGCCCCAAACAACGAATTTAGACCTTACACAAATGATGGTCTCAAGCATGTATATTGTGCATGCATAGCATGAGGAAGGTCTAACAACCTTTTTGTATGGTCTACTTGGGAATCAGAAAGGCACTCGCGTCTTTCTGGCACTCAACTGACAATGTCACATCTCTAACCCCTCAGGTTTGCACACAAAAAACTGATCTCTCAAATTCACTTTTAAAAAGACTTACTCATTGACCATCGTTTGCACATCTATTAACCATTCACTAATTATTGGGAGAACAAACATAGAAGCCAAATTAGAAAATATTTAATTCTAAAGGACATTTGTAATGTTTTTTTAAAAGAGTACGATGCACGATGTTCAGGAGAAATCACAAAATAAAATCCAAAAAAGAAAGAAATATGAAAAAGATAGGTGTTCCCTTTGAAAATTTGCAGACCAGGAGGGTTAGCTGACGATGAGAGCCTTTCTTTGCTCTTAAATTTTTGATATTGTAGGTAAAAACCAAAGTAATTTTGTTTATTAACAGGGAAGAAAACGTTCGGACACATTTCAACTTTTACAGCGTGCATCGGCCATGGCATCTCAGGAACAACCTAAAATGGTATTTGATGTGAATTATAAGGTAGCACGGATTAATTAGGATGACTAAACTTTTTATGACCCCAACCTTTTTTTTTTGTCCAGTGTTCTGCTTTTCCATTCCACTTACAAACTGTTTGTTAGAAGAAACAACCCACAAGAAAGAAGTTTTTGTAAAATCCAATTTATTTTAAAGTATAAGATTAATCTCCCATACCATAGATGATTAATTGGAATGCTATGTCATGACAATACAAATAATTCATTTTTCTTTTCTTAACCTTTTGATTACCGTAGTTAGAAATTACCTGATTTTTTACAGCTTACGCGAGCATTGATCAGGCTATAATAAACATGTAGAAGAAAATTCAACAAATTTTGGACAAGTCATCAATATAGGATGTTATGTGCTATCATTTTTTTTTTAAATTTATATGCATGATAATGATTTACACAAAATATTCTAACATTTTAACAAGTAAAGAGATTTAAGAATTAATTTATTCATTTTGGGTTTGAGGGTAGTACACCTCAATCCTCATAACACTTTACATCACCATTAAAAATAAAAGGCTTTATTTTTATTTTTTTTAATTGAATACTGGAGCATATCCTTACTTTCATGATTGCTTAATATGACTGTGTAATGGTCAGTGAAGCTACTTCTAGTGGCAAACCTAAATATTAATCAAGCTCCCAAGTTTCATAGTGTTAGGTAGAGTGAATGGTAGTAAGCATTGTATCACCAGAGGGGGTTAAAGAAAATATTGCATGCATGGGTGACAAATATTGCACATATCAAGAGGTTTCCTATTAAGTAGAGTAGTAAGTGAACTGTCAGTCATTCACCACAAGAGGGAGCTAGAGAGAATACTACATGCATGAGCTGTACAGTAATTGTCTGTCCATACACAAATCTTTCTTCTCTTATGCATGCTACTACTGTTGGAATTTGATCTAGATATTTAAAATGACTTGGGATGTTTAGAGACTGCAATTCATTCCAAGTGTGCATTTTTTTTGCTATTGTATGCAAACAGGCTAAAAATGGTTCAGCAATGAAAGAGAAACTGAAAGATGAAGAACCAGCTTATTCGCCGCCACCATCATCACCTAAACCTACAGAAAATCTAGAAGAAACTGAACCGGTACTGCTTGGAATGGAATGGTGCTAGTAATGCATGGGAAAGAAAAGGGTAGAGGGTAAAAGCAAGACCAGCATTAATTGATATGAATGGGACTACACACAATTAGGATGCTTGTTTGCTATGCAAGAATGATTTGAATGAACAAGGATGTGGTAATACTTCTCTTCAAAGAATAAGTGGCATGCACTATAGTTCACACAAAAGAAAAAGATGAATGAAAATAATACATTATCATTTTGAGGAATCGCACAACAGTTTCCCTATATTTAACAAAAGTAAGAGCCATGCCGTTGGCCTCTGCCACGTCAGTCTCGGTGCAATTGTCAATGAAAGCAAAAGATTCAAAAGGAAATTCATTGATAGTACATGTAGTAGTTTTTGAATTTCATTTTTAGATGAGAATGTGTAAACATCTACATGTCTCAGAGCAGGATGAAATAGAACGTTGCATGAATCAGAAATAGTCTTGGACATGTGAAATGAGAAAGGAATGGCTGACTTTGGCAAGATCTCTTTCAATATGGCTGTAATGAATGAGGGCATGATCATGGAAAGAATGCGCACATATTCTTTCACCCCCCCCCCCCTCCCCCTCCCCCTCCCATCTGATTTCACTTACCAGAGTGATGTGACTCAGGCTTAGCTATTTAATAGGAGCATTGTCTCGTTTTAATTTCTCTAGAGTTATGGTTATGAAGAATACCGGGACTCAGAGCTTTCAAAGGAAAGAATGAAATAATAAGAAAAGAGATAGAATCCTCATAAAAGGGAATGAAGTATTTGCATGTTTGAAGTCACCAAATAAAATCACTCATGGAATCGTAATTGTAGAATACCCTTTGAACTTTGATTGCGTTAATTATACCAGCCTGACAGCAAAGGGTTTACTTTTAATCACATAAAAATGTGGGAAATTTGATTCCTGAAAGTTTTTCCCATATGACCACAAAGTTTAGAAACTTGTCAAGTGGCTTGGACCACTTCTCGAGCTGGGTGCATGCATACATGTAGATCTCCAGTTTGAGTGATATGAGCATGCACAGAATTCTTGATTATTATTTTTTTTAATTAGCATGGTGATAAATTACTCTTTGGAATAAAACTATTTGATACTTTTTCCCCTTATTTTTAGGGAAAAAAATTACAGAGCCTTACAATAATTTGTATTTGTACTTAAAGTCTTTGCATGACTGAAATGGAGACAAAGATTCCCTTCAGAAGTGATGAACTCTTTCGATTTCAAAAGCAGTAAATTCAACATTAGCTTATAAGCATGGTTTTGATAGCATACTTGTCAGATGGGGCCATAATTTCAAGAGCAAGTTACAGAGGTAGTCAAATATTTTCACATTTTGACAAAGATGTGTGTTTAAAGAGATTTCATTGGAACACTGGTCTTTTGCTATTACTGATTATGTCATTCCTCCATACCTTCTAGATCATTCAAGATTGTTGTCCATCTTGGAGTGGCCTTCCAACTTATCCTCTACTGCACTAACCCAGTGTGGTAGCCACCCAAATCATGGCAATAAGCTAATCATTGTTTCATTATTTTGCAGATTGTAAATCTTCCAGGCCAAGTCTAGGTGTCTCTCTCTGGAGCTGATCTGACCCTCAACTGAATTAAGAATCTGTTCCATTACCCATGCAAAGAATGGTTTTAACCTAACAATTATCTTTATCTTACTTTTTCTTTCTTTCTTGAAGAAAGTTCCAGGCGATGCCCAAATGCCTCTCTCTGAAGCTCATCACCGGTTGAACGATGCATGCTACAGCAACAATCGTTTTGCAGTCAATAGGCCTGTCTTGATCAGCTCGAGATTGCCAAATAACCCGCTATTTTAACTATCCCGATCACAAATTATCCAGCTAATTTACATCTTCATCAGCCCCCAGTCGCAATTAGCGGGATATTTGGTCGAGATGATCATCCCAATATGACTTGGACCAGCTTGCAAAATATCCAGCTATTTTCCGGTGCGTCTTCACCAGCCCAAAGACTCGCACTTTGGACGAATGCTGAGCAAAATATCTTGAGCTAATTTCTCGAGCTCGAGTTTCGAGTTTTGAGGTTGAGTCTCGAGTTGATGAAGATGAAATTTGTAACTTTGGACTTATTTCCCAAATCAGAAATAGCGGGCTATTTGGCAATCTCGAGCTGATGAAGACATACCTATTGTCCCACAATATAAACACATTCTCATGCTAGATCATTCTCTTTCTTTTATTTGTAGATCAAGAACATTCCAGGCCGCGTCCAAGTACCCCTCTCAGATGGTAACATGCTGAGTATCCCCGTTGATAAGGTAGAGTTCCATCCAGAGGTTGCATGCATCAACATTCCTGAGGACATGGCCAAGACCGGTGTCTGGAAAGCACTGGCTAAGAATGCTGAGGGCGGTCAAGTCGTCCACAGAAAGCCACATGGAAAAGAGTAAGTGGGACACACATCTTTTGTTTGATCTCTATTGAGAAATTGAAAAAATGGAAGGGTTTGAACTCTTTCACTTTAAAGTAGGACTGCACTACGTGTAGCTACTTGCGCCCTCTATATAGCAAACAATGGCTAAGCGGTCCCCTTTTTCTTATGTTAATTGAGAGCTGATTTGATAAGATAACCACCTGTCACTGACCACGCAGGGAGGTCTAATCCCTCCTGGCCAAACTAGTGCAGATAGGCTTCAAGTTTCAATTAAATGCAAGTAATCATGAATGATGAATATAAATATTTTTTTAAACTGAATATTACACATTACAGGATCTAGTTAATAAGCATGTTGTATTTTCAACCTAATTAGTGTATAATTGGATGATTGGGTATTGTATTTGATACATCTCTGCTATTATCAGCAAAGTCTATATGTTGTCAATGCAGACTTGAATTTGGAAGTGTACAGTAAATTGCAACAGAGTGTTTAATCTGTGAAGCATACATTTACACACAAAAAAGAGAAAAAAACATAGAACTCTGCATTTGCCATGAGGTACTTGACCTCTGTTTAGTGTTACATTTAAAGACTAAGTGGCACTTTCTCCTCCTGCTACCTACAGGAAATCCAGTAGCGGAGGACGTCCTAATCTGGACCTACCCACAATCCCTGGCAGCCCTCGGGAATCGTCGTATCTCGAGACCCAACGAGGGAGCATCCAGGAGGTGCGCATCGAGGTCCCCGAGCAGTTCCGACGCACCCCGTCTCCACCCCCAACCCACATCGGTACTGATAACGAAACCTCTGTGTAAGTGCAAGAACGTCTCAACTCCATCGGTGCGATGCCGACCGACGCAGCAGTGTCTGGAGAGTGCGCAAGCAGAAGGCTTCAACTACAGTCTATATGATTTTGACTGACTGGTTAAAAATATTATTGTACTTTTTTTTCTTGTAGTGACATGAATATTCATGAAGTGGAATGAATATTCATCAAGATGACCGTATTATGGCAGGGAAGAAAGATGTGTGATCATGAGTTTTAGAAAAACTTACTTTGTCATCATTTTTGTGTTATTTTTAATTTGTAGAGAGAGGTGCGTTCAAACATACATACATGTATATTTTTTATTGATTGAAAAAATGCTGATATAACCTGTATTACCTAATGCTAGCAGCTTACTTGATTGCTGTCAAAAGCTACAGGACTTTGAAAGATGAGGAGCTTAACGGGACTTAATGCCGCAGGAGGACATCTGTTTTAACTTATACACAAACATCAGTGATGTTTAATTTGAAATTGTATTTGATGCCATTTATTAAAGATTGTGTGTGCGAGCCTGCTGCATGGTATTTATTCTGTGCGTGTGTTTATCCGATGAGAAAATGTAACATTAGGAAAGAGATTTGTACACATTGCACCGGAGAGTGCCTGTCTGGGATTAACCGCTTAACATCCTATCCAAAGGACATGTTCTCGTTGCGATGTGTACAAACTTCTCACAGTGAGAATGTGAAAATTAACTATGTGGGGGTGATAATGTGACTGCGAGAAAGTAGACTAGAAATCTACAATGAGTGTGTTACAGTTAAATGGGTGATTTATAGCTTTAAGGAGAAACCCAATTACTATATATTGACTCCCTCCATTCCATAGGCTTGTACATAAACTGGAGTGTGGTATCTAGCTCTATAATTCAAAGAGATTTTATCTGGCAGCAGGGATTATAATCACAGAGAGAAATATCAAGTTATTTGTCTGCCGAAGATTCTGTTTTTGTTTTGTTTCATGCAGACAGATTATTGGCAGATACTGAGAGACTTTGTACAAAGAAAATCATGGCTTTAATGATTCACTAGTAATCTGACTTAACGTATATGTAAATTGGTGATGCGTGATTGCATATAATCACAAATACCACTGTGTTATACTCACTTGTCCTTTTGATAAGGATATTTGAATATCACTTTCTTTTTAAATACTTTTCTGTATCCTTATCTTTACTCTTTAATTTCCCTGGCATATAAGCCAACATGTTTATCTAGACAGAAAGAATAGGCACAGAGGGGTTATGTAAAGAGTTCTATGTCAGTAGCATTTCTATGTGACTATAGACAAAGACACATGTCACGATATGTGAAGTGCCCTCTATTGAAACAGTGCAGTGGCCAGTTCACATCAGACCGAGTGAAAAAGCATCATTAATCTTACTGTATCAGAACATAAATCATATTGGGTGAAAGGTAGAAGCAAACTGTAGATTTTAAAAAACTGATTAAACTCTTGCCAATATCAAGACAATCCTTGGTATTATTAACCAAAATGAAATGTAAAATGTCCAGGATTGGGAAGAAAAATCATGCACAAAGCTCGTGATTTGTAAATATGCTAGAAACAAGGCAAGCTCTATCTTTTAGACTGGCAATAATAAGTATATTACCTCCATTTCAGTCGAATTTTTGTGTAAAAGTAAAGCCCTTCAAAGAATATGTTTTGATGGGATAAATAGGATAAATTATGACCTTGTTTGTAGACTCTAGTAGAGTAGACGATATTTCTCTTTTTCTCTTTTTTCCTCTTCTAAAAGTATATTTCATGAGATTTCAAGTGATGTTTGTAAATTAATATTGTAATAATGATTTGAGGAAGGAGATGGGTAAGATTCTTGTAAACTACATGTATTTAAGAGCACTTCCAAAACCATGTGAAGATTGTAAAGAGATATATTTTGTTCACCTTATATTATGCAACTTTCTACCACTTTGAATCTTTGAATGTGCTTGTCTTTGTTTTAGTGACATTTGATAGGTCTTGGGTGTAAATTGATATCGGTAGCCATTTTGTTTCATAGTACCGTAGACCTTTAAAAAAAGAACATTATGATGTGTGATGTCTATGAAGTCTGAAAATATTCAAGGGACCTCATGTAATCAGCAAAAGATAATGTATACGAGAGTATATTTCTAGCTGGATTGTTATAGTATTTGCAATAAAGACTTATCATGATTATGATAATGATTTATTGTTGTTAAATATCAGATATTTAAATTGATTCATTTCATTTATTTGATTTCTAAAACTGCCAACTTTGGATTGTAATCAATATGGGATACCGGTGAAGAAGTAATAAACCCAAAGTGATTGCGATTGGACATTCCTCTATTAATCATGATTAAAGGAGATTTTGGTCTTGTCGTCATACGGAGGATGTACATTTTATAAATACGTTTGAGTGTGTATTTGCTAACTAGTATATACATGTATACAAATAAACATTTGATGAAATAGAGTACACCCGTCATAAATAATATAGGACTTCATTCTTCTATTTACTTAAGTGTTATGTGCACAAATCCCTAATACAACTCATAGTGATCATTTGTAGTGGTATTAAGTTGTAAAAGTAGACTACGTATTCGTGTTTGTGTAAAAACTGTAAGCATATGTGAAACATATATGATCTTACGATGACACCTTGCTAGCAAAATATTGATGCATTTGATGTGAAGTAGTAGTCATTTGCTCCAAAATTGTAAATAAATTTTGATTTTAAAAACTAAACAAGTAATAATATATGATCAGGAATGTGTGGATGAATGATCTAGTTTGCGTCCAAGCTGGATATATGCTTTTTCTTTCTTCAAAACTCTACTTTAGTAAGTGAATGTATGAATCTTTATCTTGATACTCTCGTGGGAGACGAAATGCACGGCCTCATTGGACAGGCGGCCGTTATAGAGAGGTGGCCACTAATACAGGTTTGACTGTTTATTACCTGTGCTACATGTTAATGGTACATAATCAAAGAGAGAGATAAATTAAGTGCGTTGGAAGTCTGAATTGGGAAATGCCCTTTTGCATTTTACAGCTCCTACTTCACTTCATCATTAAATAAAAATGTTATCATATTTGCAGCATTTCATGTACAAATATCATACATACATACTGTTGTTTAAAATGAGAGATTTATATTGTAGATCTATTGCAGTAAATATTGCATAGTGTGAACAGATCCTCTAGCTACCTCCAGTCCTCCTATTAGACTAATGTGAACGACCCCTGTGTTTAATAATCACTATTTGTAAAGCGCTGTATCCATAATACTGGCGTTACATATAGCATTTAGTGTGAATGGATTACAGTCGGTAAACACCACAAGAATATTTCAATTCAATCATTCTGTTTTGTGGTGCATAACGTAAAACCAGTTTTAATAACCATCTGTATAGAAAGACCACCATTAGCATATCCCTTCAAAATTCATCTCTCATTGAAACTTGTACTAAAGGAACCTGTTCATAAAGACCACCTACCTATAAAGACTCATTTTCTTGTCTATTATGCATCCTGTATATATCGGTTTCAAGGTGTGAAGGTTTGAAGGTGTATATGGTCAAACCTGTCTATACAGGCCATGGCATGGAAAGATATATAGTAGTACAGTGACTGTTGACAGGTGGCCTTTCTAAACAGGTTGAATAAAACAATTCCTTCTCGAGGAAGACAGTATACATGTAGGGGGCCACTATAGACAGGTGACCTATAGGAGTGACCACTATATAAAGGTTGTGCCACCGAGACATGTTTAACTGTTTATACTCGATAGTCACACTTACCAATACTGCGTCATGTGTTGCCAAAGTGATATTTACTCAATATGGTTACTTATTTTTCATGATACTAGTATTGGTTGAAATTGCTTTGATTTGAGGTAACTGTGTTGTTGTTTTTTAGTACAAGACATGCTTTGTGTTACCTAGGTCCTTATGTACATAGAGACCAACATACCTATATCATGCAGTGAGAATTATCAATTGAAATAGACTGCCCCTCGGATATTATATCAGCAAGAATATACTTAAGATACTCGCAAGTTGAATGTTTAATTTGAAGCCTGTTTGACAATGATGATAACAATGATCTTTATTACTACATGTATGTTTATCTATTGTTGTGGATTTTCTTTGTTTGTATAATACATTAAGAAGTACCAAATTACATGTAAGTACCAATGAAGTGTGTGGTTTAGAGTCGTGGAAGAGGAGTCTAATGCTAGATGAATTCTTGAGAAGAAAAAAACAATTATACATTTTAATTCGAGCAGAAATATATTGAGATAATTGAGAGATGCTCGACATCAAAATGATGCATTAATGTCAAAACATTTTTGGAAGATACATGTAGTCTTCACCATTATGTTACCATAAAAACTGCAAGTTGATGTTTAGAAAACTTTAAAAAACAAAAAAACAAAACTATTTTGAAATGAAATACTTGTTTGATTTTTTTTCTTCTCAAAGGGAAATTAAATTAAAGGTAATGTATCTCATTACACAGTGACTTGCAAACATATTAAATTACAATGCATTTAACATTACAGTATTAGTTAGCCAAAGGCAAGGTATTTTGGGGATTTCCTCCTTTTATTTATTATTTATCTCGGACAACTAAAGATTTAAAATTTACAAGATTTTCATTTCCATGAAACTTCCACGTTTCGGAAAGTTCCAGTTCTTATTTTCAACTTTCCACACAACAATCAGACTCGCAATCTTGTTTTAATAGGCAGGGTTATTCGAATTATGGCTGAAGAATCTCAATTTACTTTCTCACACGGGCAAAAAGTTTTTTGGAGGATCAATTTATCTTTTAAAAATGCATCATGTTGGGTATTTGTATCCATTTTGATGCCCCCTCAAATTGACCCTATTTAAAAAACATACTATGAGAGTACCTGTAATATGAACTATTATTATGTAGGTTAAATTATTCATCAATACAATGCACTGTATTATTTAAATTATTGGTATGGGTGATACAGGCTAGAAAGAGGCCAGTGGACTCTCTTGTATATTATCTAAAAGATATCGATTTCTTGATGGAGTGCTTGTAAAAAATACTTCTATTGATTGTAATGAGAAAGATTAGCAATATTTGTATCATTAAGACATGAAGTGTGTTTATCCTATAACATTCTGTTTTCATCCTCCCTCTCTCTGTCTCTCTCCCTCTGCCTCTCTCTCTCTCTCTGCCTCTCTCACTCTCTCTATCTCACTCTCCCTCTCCATTTTTTCTTGATGTTTGATGTAATGGTTATTCTATGCACCAGCTTGTAATTGATGGTTCATGAAAATATGTCCTGAATTCATGCTACTTGTACTTTTAGGGAAGTATCTTTCATATTGTGTTGGCCTTTTAACAATTCTTCTCTCTCTCTTTCTCTCTCTCTCTCTCTCTCTTCCCTTCCAGTCTGTCTATCTCTCTCTCTCTCTCTCACTAGGTAATTCTTTCCTCTTCCAAATCCTCTCTCACATCAAGATTTGTATAACGTCTTCAAATACTACGTATTATTTCATAACTGTTGATTGACTATAAGTTTTCCTCTAAAAGGAAATTAAAAAATGCCTTGTATCTGTCTTCGTACTTTTTCCTTGCAGTGTTGTTTTTTCCTCTCTTGGAAAAGGAGAGTTTTCTGAGCTTTTGAGTTCTATCATCGCACATGTTGTGTCATTCTTAATCTTGTATCTGTATTGATGATCAATTCTCCTTTATCAGCTTTGGTATAAACTTTGTTTTTATTTCTATCTTCATTGTTACTTCACTTGGAAGTATATATAATGTATGGGTGCTTGAACGCTTTATTCTTATCTATCTGAAAGAGTTTTGATTCTCTTTTCATTAACTTGTAGGATTATAGTGAATATTGTAAAAACTAGGAGGAAAAAGTTCCATATCTTTTCCTTGTGTATTTCTCTTAAAATCCTGGTGGCAGATTATTAAACCCCACTAAGATTTGTTAAACATTACTTTATCAATTCTTCTGCCCTAATCCCCAAAATACCATTATTCAAGTTCATGAAAATATGTGAACATAATAGTCCTGTTTCATATTTCAAGGTTCTTCTTTTTGTCTCTTTTAGATATATTTTGTGATTTTATAAAAACGTAACATCTGTTGAGAGCCAGAAGGGCATTAACTGCTTTTAAAAGTATATGAATTAATGCCCATATGGCTCCAAATAGATCATAAGCAAGTGCTTTTTATCCTGTAAAGTCATTTTAAAGGACAGAAAATAGTTTTAACTTCATTTTTATAAGTATTTTCCAGTAAGACAGTGTGACAACAGCTTCTGCTGATTTCATATGTAGATTAACGTGTAATTGTAGATGCGTAGAGCGTCTTTTTAAAAACATTTCCTTTTATTTTTTGTGTGCATCTTTTGCTTTGTGCTGTTAAAGCTAAAGATTATTAGAGACCAAAGAGTGTTCTCTTTCCTTTATGGAAACTATGACAAATATTGTGATTTAAGTAGAAGACTTAGTCTTAAGTTCTCTTTCGCCTATTTATGTTGTCTGAATAGTGGATATGCTAAAAATGTATTTCTCACAGTCAACAATGTCTACACTTTTAGCGAAATCGGAGATGTGATGATTTCTTTTGTGAAATAGAGAATCGCAATTTTATTGAAATATGCGCTAGTAACATAGTGATTTTGAGTTTGAAATTTTTGATTGAAATGGCATTTTATTTTTCTGAATACCAATGCTGAAAAAGGGATTATGTGTAAATCATTCCTTTGTTGTGATATGGATGTACTCATAAAGCGTATGTTTATGTCGAATCTAAGGAGAATAAATATCGATATCGTGGAGGATGAGATTAAAATCAACTGTATTCTATCGTTTTTTGTGATCTCATTGTGTCCATAAGGATAATCAAGTCACTATAGAGGTAATCATTAATTCAAATCTAATATTCAAACGCCATATAGTTCAGTTTCATGAATGCCATAAGTAAACCTCCCAAAATCATAAAATCATCATAAGTAAGTGAAAACGATTTTTATTTTCATTATCCCAATACACTATAAGTCCTTCCACTGGTATTCCCATTCTATGCTGCCACTAAATTCAAAATATGATAAATTGCACGGTATATCATTTTAGTGTTTTAATACCAGAATCTGCGAAGATTTCATTGTCAAGTAGCCAATTTGATTTTGTTTATATTATTGTATTCGTAAATTTACTTTTTTCATTAGCGATTGACTTGGCTATACTACAAAATACAAAACATACACTCAAATTCAAATCCAATTGATAATTGGAGTATGGACCTGCTTATAGAGTGGTAGGAACTATTATAAATACACAAGCACAGTATTGAAAATGAAATCGGGGAACCAATTATTGTGCATGTAATAATAGGATGATATCAAACGTGTTTTCGCATCTCTTTTATTGAATAAAAATATCCAATAAACAAAATAACAATGAACAAAAGCGCCGGTATCAATTAAGTGTTCCTTTTGAATATATTATATTGTTGCTTTTACTCTGTTAATTTTTCAGAAATAACAATAAAACCAGAAAGAAAAAAAGTGTTCCTTTTGAGACAGCACCCAGGCCACACCCCCTCCGGAAAAAAACACAGACAATGGATGCTTAGTAGCGCGAGACTTCAGCCTAACTCACTAGAAGTTCAAAGTAACTCGTGTTTTCTGGGTTAATTATCATGTTCAAGATGTAATGATGACTTGTGCTAATACATTTATTGGACTGGTCGGCTAGAATATGAGTCGTTAGCGTTGCATGTCTGAAACTAAATTCCACCCAAGATCGCATTATCACCTCCCGATAATGATGATGATTAATGATTCAATGTCATTATGAGCTTTTGTCACTCTCTTGCTGTGATGTCAGATGTCGGGGGGGGGGGATCATGGTCATATCGCACGCTGATGTGTTGGGTTAATTTGATGATGCTCATATAAGTAAATAGCATATTAGAACATAATATTGAATTTCATGTTGTTTGATGTCTGTATATATATATACTAAAGAGCTCTTGGCAAAATGAGAGTTCTGTTTGTTAATGGTTTAATAGTCATCATTCAAAGTTAACATTGACTTAAAGACTATTTGGATAAGGAGTTATATATATATATATATATATATATATATATATATATATATATATATATATAGGTCTATTGTGTTTATATAACATAATTGTTTTGCTTCCAATGGCTTTTTTGACGGTGGAAATACAATCTAGGTTAAGTTCAAGATTATAATATTGTACATGCAGCTTAATTCAATGTTTTGACATTGAAGCTTAGCTGAGGAATTATTGTAGATTATAATAATAATATTTAATAATATATTCGCTTTTATATAGCGCTTAATACATCAACGATGCCTCTAAGTGCTTTACAGATATGTAATTATCCCGGTCATCGGATTTAGGCCTGCCCGCACACATTGTATGCACATTCTCCACTCCCTGGGGAGCATTCCATTCAGGCGTCACTTTACAGATGCTCACAATGATGAGCAAACTACATTAACTTTCGCATCCTACCGGGTACCCATTTAGCACCTGGGTGGAGAGTGGCAAATGTAGATTAACGTCTTGCCAAAGACGGTTAGTGTCGGGCTGGGATTCGAACTCCGTCCTTATTATCTGCAGTCGGATGACTTATTCACTAGCAGGCACGTAGCCAGAGTTTGATGGGTTTTTTTCCTTTGGGGGGGGGGGCACATACACTGTCGCTCATAAAGTTGGAATATTTTTTGTTTTACCCCAATTTATGGAATTATTTTAATAAATAATTACAAAATAATAGATCTAGATAATAGTATACATTCTCAGATTTTATTGAATAATAATTTGCCAATGTGTGTTTTGCGTGACTGCTAAAGCATGTGTATGCTACTATGTTTATCAACTAGGGGACCTACGCCCTTAATTCATAAATGACAGTATGAGTATTAATGCCCCACAAAAGGGCACTAATATAGCACATCGACACGGTTTTGATCCTGGGGCCTCACAGTTACGAGGCCATTTCTTTGTCACTGAACCATGACTGTACGCAGCGGGGGCTAGGGTAGAGGGCAGTTTCCATAAATAAAATAAAAAAACAGAAAATGCAATAAATTTTCAATAATTTATTGCATTTTACCCCGGTCCCCAACATAAAAAAATCCTCTGGACGGTCATGCATTATGGCTCAAGGCATGGGCACACAGAGGATTTTTTAATGTTGGGAACCGGGGTAAAATGCAATAAATTAATTGGGGTAAAACTAAAATATTCCAACTATATGAGCGACAGTGTACGTGTAATTGATCGAGGTCGAAAAAAGGGGTCAAAAAAGTTCAACCGATCTTGGAAAAAAATTGGGGGCACGTGCCCCCGTGCCCCCCCCCCCCTCCCCACGTGGCTACGTGCCTGTCCACTAGACCATAACACCTCTATGAGATAACTAAATGCGAAATCGAATTGCAATACCCGCTGAAAGAATTTATTGAAGCAAGAAAGTGACACAAAAGAGAGAAAATCGATAAATTACAGTAGGTAAATAATTAGAGTGCATGGCTATAGACGAAAAAGAGTTGCGAAGAGGATGTGCCTTGATGTATACTTATTCGAACATTCGTCAATATGATTAATTAATATTAAAAAAGGAGAAAACATAATGTACTCCGTCGAGAAAGTATACTGTATCCGTTGACTGCGATTGGCATTATTTTGCAATTGCTACGTTACCCGTATTTTCATCTGAAATTGGTTGTAAAAAAGAATCTTAGAACGGTTGCACCCTAGAAAAAACGAGAGACACTCTTTTTTTTTCTCCTTCTAAGGTTCCTTTTTTTAAGGTTCATAATTACGAACACAAATTCCCATACTACTTCTAGGAGGATCATAAATTATTTTCCGAAAAAAGGATTCGTTGCGTTATTCCGAAGGTTCGTTTATCCGTATGTTCATAATTTAAATATAGAGTTTATTATCCCAACGGTTCGTAATTCCGAAAAACGATACAAGTTGTATGTAATTTTCGGAATTAAAAAACTTCGAAAACATGTAACCGAAAGAACAAGACAAAGCTATGAGTATAAACGAGTGTCAGTTGGAGAAAATGGGCGAAAGACCTATTTAATTGCAAACAATATAAAATGAATTGAGATCAAGCAAATACAGGAATATCTGGTTGATTGGCTCATAAGACCATCATAAAAGAAACGTCATAATTGGGTATAATAGTTAGGGTCAAGAAATACGAGAGAAATACGTTTATTTTTACATATGGGTGGTTTGTGTTTGTATTTGCATTACGAGGGTTTATGCAGGGTACATAACATAAAAGTCACGCCTCAAATAGGAGAACAAACAGAGATTAAGTTTTAAGAAATATCTAATTTTCTTTGATGTCGGCAATTTACGTTATTTCCTGAAGAATTCATTAATAACTTCTAAAAAATTAAAAAATAATTGGGAAGAAATACAGCATGACAAGTGCGACTTCACACTGCATTAATGTTTAGAATGCTAACGCGATGGCGTGAAAACGTGATGAGAATTGCATTATAATGAGAGCACGATTTCCCTCCTGAACATTCAAACTCGCCATGAATCAATTCTATCGCGAATTGTCATCAAACTATCAAATATCTTTATCCGCTCCTTTCTAAAGCTGAATCCTAAAAGAGAGCAGACTATACCCAAAACGAACATCTAACGATCACGATCAATAGCATAATCGTCTGACCGTTTGCTGAACCTAATCTTATACAAGCCAAAATTACGATCCTCTTTCTACGTGATAATTGTGAATTGGCACAATAAACCACGTCGCACTTTGCGCCACCCACACAATAATAATGATAATTCATGAGAGAAGATCAGACATGTCTACTTTGGCAAGCAAATGAAGGAAATAAAGTGATAACATGGAAAATTGTGGTTCATTCGGTTCAACGCTGGGGCGAAACACTTTATAGCCATAAAAGCTCGCTTGCGATTGGTTGGTTCGACGAGTTTATACAAAATAGACTAGCGATCTGATTGGTTGGTTAGTTTGTGCTGGTTGTCATGGGGGGGGGGGGGGGACAAGAGTGTGTCAGTTAAAAGGTCTGTAACACTTTTCATGTTTGTTTATTGGTATGTATTGTACTCAGTGTTTCCCCGGTTATCATATTTGATCAACCTAAATAACATACATTTGTTATGATACAAAATGTTGAAGATGATGACGAAATAATGATGAATAATGGTAGTAATAGAAATGGCCATTACATTAAAAGTGATACAAACAAAAACAACAACAGCAGCAGCAATGTTAATAACTACATCATCAAAACCTACAATGATAAAAACAGCAACAATACTAATAATAATATCAAGAATTATCGCATTTCATTAACAACGTTTTTGAGATTCTTAGATAGATTTCGTGAGTGCAAGGCTGTAAGAACAATACAATTAATTATCTAGAAACATTCCTTCTCGAGTTTTCATTCATTTTCTCGTAAACCTGTAGGCAAGTCCAAATTATGTTGTCCAATATACATTGCCAACCACACCGAAATGTTAGTATACATTATGAGTGCATGAAGTTGATAACTTTAATATGACTGAGATTAGACCAAATATCAAAGACATTTATCGTTTAAATGTTTATAATTACATTACTTGGGTAACGTATGTGACACAAACAACCCAATACTTACACAATCGCAAGGAGTTTCGAAAAATCAACCTATACCCCAGTTTCAATAGAATTGTGTTTCACCTATTAAAACGTGCGAACAGCCGAACACGATTCTTATAGGCAATCACAATATGGCATTAAAAATGTCATCAAGTTGATTTCCTCAAAGTCATTGCGATCGGGGCACTATAGCGTATTTGAAGGAGGGATAAGGGACTGGGGTGGGGATTTCCCCTCCCGTCAGATTTCCAACCAAGAAAGAGAAATGCCGCTTCACCTATAGTCAGCAGGTTGGGAAGCACAGTAAATCATGGAACACATTTTTGAGGTTTAATTTTCTTAATCAAACCAGTCATTTAGGGCGACCGATGCTTGCGAAACGTTTTCAAAAAGTAATTGGTAAAATTATTCATGAAAACCAGTCCGGTTACATAAGAGGTCGTCTGGCGGCTTGCAATGTAAGACTTACTAATTTTGGGCCTGTTTTTCAGAAGTGGGTAACAATTTTATACACAAATATTGCAAGTTCTGTAATTCTAAATGGTTGGTTATCTGAAACTTTTAGTGTTTTGAGAGGAAAAGCCAAGGGTGTCCCCTCTCGGCCTTATTGTTTGTAATGGCCGCAGAATTAATGGCGAATAAAGTAAGAGAAAATAAGGAAATCAAAGGTCTAGATATTGATGATAAAGTTATTGATCTGAAATTGCTGCAATATGCAGATGACACCTTATTTTATGTATCTGATATAAATTCTTTTGAAAATATTTTAATCGAATTAGAGGTTTTTGGCGATGTTGCAGGACCGAAGTTAAATAGAGAAAAGACTGTCTTGATTTGGATTGGAACAGCCTGTCAACTAAGGTCGTTATCTTGTTTTGGCTTACATTGGGCAGATGAGCCAGTAAAATACTTAGGACATCATATCGCACCTGATCTGCAGTGTGCTTTAAAGATAGATTGGCAAAATAAATTAGAAAAAATGCAAAAACTGCTAGATAACTGGAGAAAAAGAAACCTGACTTTGTTTGGAAGACTGACTATTATTAAATCACTTTCAATTAGTCAAGTTATACATTTAATGATTGTTGATACAATACCGTCTACTTTTATGATAAAACTTAATATCCTGATATTTAAATTTCTTTAGAAAAGAATAAAACGATGTATTGTTACTGAGGATTATTGTGAAGGAGGAATACGAATGATCGATGTGAAAAGGCAATAGTGTTTAGTTTTAGGCTGAAGTGGCTTGGGATGTTTTTAGATAATACAACAGGAAATTGGAAAGTTATGTGTAAACATTGGTTTGACTGTTTGGGAGGGCTGCATCTACTGCTGAATTGCAATTATACTGATTATACTTTAAATATCTTAAAAATTAGAAATGTCCCTAATTTTTACATAGAAATATTACATGCGTGGTACCTAAAATAAAAATTCACATCAGCTGAATGTCAGACACAGAAACATGTCGACGAAAATATTTTATGGTATAATCAAGATATTGTTTTTGAAAAGAAAATGTTATTTTATGAAGACTGGTATTATATACTTAAATGATATCTTTAAAAATGGTACTTTTGTTTCAGTAAATGAATTATTTATCCGCCTTAAAACTAGAAGAAGTAAACAATTTTTGATTTTTGACTAGACAAAGCTACAAAATTCAATTCCAAAAATTTGGATAAATGCATAGGGTACCTTTGGGTTTCAAAGACCATAATTTCTCTATCCCTCACTTTGTATTTGGAAAATCAGTTAAGCCTGTTAGTCTTTTGAGTAGTAAACAGTGGTATAATATGATAAGTTTTGAACAAATTAAAATAAATAAATGTTGTTTGTATTAGGAAGATGTCTTGGAGAAGGACGTTAAATGGTCCTCTGTTTTTAATAGGAATTTGATTGGGATTAAAGAATTTTGTCTACGTGAATTTAATTTCAAGCTCTTATATAATATGCTACCAGTTTGTAAAAATCTGTTCAAGTGGGGTCGCTCATATACGATGACCTTTGTTTAAAATGCAAAAAGACTGAAGATGTGCTTCATGCTTTCATTTCATGTAAGACAAATGAAACCTTCTTTGAATATTTAAAGGACTTAGTTTTACGTGCTTTCAATCTTAAAATAGAGATAGATATTGTTTTATTACTCAAAATGAATTCGCAAACCGAAATCGATTTGATAATGACGATTGCTTTTTGGTCGATTTATAAAATGATTATTTTTCGTAATAAGTATGGGTATGATAATAGAGATTTGAGTTTGATTTATTTATTTAAGAGAGAAATGACTAACAGAATAGAAATAAACGAACATTTGAAAGTACAACATATGCAATTTCCTGCGAATTTGCTTAGTTATATTTGAATAAATAATTTGTGTATTATTGATGTTCCATTGATTTGCTAAATTGTAAGCAAAATTTTGTTATTGTTTGAATATTGAATAAACACCTCTAAGAGGCAAAGTGAAGAAAAAAAATGTTGTCCAATATACATTGCCAACCACATCAAAATGTTAGTATACATTATGAGTGCATGAAGTTGATAACTTTAATATAGCTGAGATTAGACCAAATATCAAAGACTTTTATCGTTTAAATGTTTATAATTACATTACTTGGGTAACGTTTGTGACACAAACAACCCAATACTTACACAATCGCAAGGAGTTTCGAAAAATCAACCTATACCCCAGTTTCAATAGAATTGTGCTTCAAATATTAAAACGTGCGAACAATTGAACACGATTCTTATAGGCAATCACAATATGGCATTAAAATTGCCATTAAGGTGATTTCCTCAAAGTCATTGCGATCATGTCACTGGCCTTATTAAAGGAGGGACAATTGGGTGAGGGATTTGTCCCCCCTGACAGATGTCCAACCAAGAAAGAGAAATGCAGCTTCACTATTAGCATGCATGGAACACACCAAGTTGTAGACACATTTTAAAGATTTACTTTTCTTTCTCAAATAAATCATTTTGAGCGATGCCCCCACCCCCTCCTGCGACGCAATCCAGGGCCCTCCTGACGAAAAGTATAATGGCGGCATTATTATTAACCGACGAATCCGTAGAGTAATAAATACGTGTATTCGTCGGTTCATAATAACGCCAACGAATCATGGCGACAGTAAGTTGAAATGTTTTGTCCCTGGGGCCAATTTCTGGATATGCCGCTGGATCGCATTATATATCTTATGATATCATAGCATATAATATGTTCATCATTAATGTTCCCTGAATGTTCCCTAAATGTTCCCTGAATGTTCCCTGCAGGGGGAAAACACCTCTCGAACCCCGTAGGAGAGAACAACATCCTCTCTAACTTTTCGATTTCCATGCTACCAAATTTAGAAGTCATATGTAGCAAATTTCGTGGATATCACAATAACTTCCGCAGACAGGGGCTTGGCAAGCTTTCCCCTTTTTAGTCTCGATTCAGCTAGCCGGATAATTTTACCTCGTGCTTTTTTGTCTTCGACCACGTTAAGTTTTGAATTGTCAGGAGCAATCGGAACTCTAAGCTAACTTGTAGCAGATGAGTGAAGATTATCTCAAGCGAGAACAGCAGTTTCATTCCAATTTTTTAATATCCAATAAAGCAAAATATTCACATTGACCAATTTGGGTACTCCACGTCCTGTATAAGCCTAATGATTCAAATTAATGTTTTATGAATGTGTTGGTTTTGGAGAACACATTAATTGATGAAAAGCGTTACGAAATGTTAAACACGTTCGCAAACACTTTCGAAAAACCAATTTGAGGCAGTTTCAAAAGCCATGTCCATTGTGACTGTATTGATATGTTTGAACATGGCATTATTAAATTATTAAGTAATCAGAAAATGATTTTTATGGGAAATAGAACAGGGTATTAAAATTGCCCTTGTGGTGATTTTCCTCACGTCTTGGTGATTGCGTTGTTTATACAAGCGCATAAATTCAATTTTAATTCGATTCAATTTGGTCTTGTTTCTAAATCGATGTTAATCACAAACAAATGTAAATATATTTCATATACATCGATAACAGACATAACGATAAAGCAAAGAAAGCAAATAAACTACCTTAAATATATACACGTATAAATCAATCCAACAATAATATTTGGAGCCAGAATCGCTCCTGATCACGTGATCCTAGCACCCATCATCAAATGTTGGAGTATGGCCGAGGGTGATGCAGAGGTAGAAGAAAAATAAACTGAAGAAGAAAAGGTTTGTTGTAAAGCTTGTGAGCAGGCTAGTTATTAAGTGAGTAAGGTTCTGATTCATCGGGATATGGAGCATGAATGTCGAAGATTTTAATGTTCAGAAGAGAATGAACTATTCAACCCTCCCAACAGCGAACAGAGTATAGAAGATCAGTAGAAAATACATACAAGCAGTTGTACGTAAATATAGACCGCGGGTATACGTGCAATCTAGACTGCCACCCCCTCCCTAAAGACGAAATACCCAAAGCAAGTATATGAAACAAAATTATGATATAAAAACCACAAGCATAAATAATAATGGCTACATTTAGAACACAAAATTATATTTTCCATACGAAAAAGATGCTAAAGGCGCATATAGATCTACCGTCACCTTTATGTTTGCCTTTAGCCAAGCTGGTCTATGGCACTGCAAGCATTCAACGAATTACTTCCTACCATGCAGGTAACTATTTACTACACCTCAATTGGTTGAGAGTGACAAGCGTAGATCATTATCTAGCCAAAGGATATAGGCGCCGTGGCTGAGACTTGCACCGCGGACCTTGTGATCCACAGTCCAGTAAAGGTAACCTCTCTACCGACGTACCTGTGTAAAATGTGCGTCCAAAAGATGGACATAATACATTTTATATATGTTTTGTTTGATATGTAGGGGGAAATGCTAACAGTTCGGGAGCCCTACCTTAAACCATTGCGTTACCTACTCACGTTGCGTTATTTTGGAGCGTGATGTCATCCATGTTTCTCTTCGAAGCTCCGCCTCCTCTTTCCCTTCTCCTCGCCCCTGTGTCCCCTCTGAATGACCGATGGGAGGAGAGTGAATCGAAGGCTAAGGACACGTGATATCCGAGGAAGGTGGATGAGGTCATTGGCAAGAAATGAGCTGGAAAACCAAGAAAGAGGATATGGCGGAGAAAAAGGGGAAGAAGAAGAGAGAAAGAGAGAATAAGATAAAGAGAGTTAAAGGTGAAAGGTAAAGAAAGAGAGATAGAGATACAGAGAGAGAGAGAGAGAGAGAGCGAGACAGAGAGAGACATACAGAGAGGGAGATAGATAGAGGAGAGAGAGAGAGAGACGGACAGACAGACAGACATAGACAGAGATAGACAGAGAGAGAGACAGAGACAGAGAGAGAGAGACAGAGAGAGAAAGTGACGTAGAAAGGTTGATACCGTAGGTGAATTCATTCTTCTCTCTATAAATATGAGGTGTATGTCGTTCATGTGATGGTTTAAAACGGGCTAGCCAGAAGCCTTGTAATTCAAATTGAACTTTTTGTTGCGATGAACACATGGCTGCAAGGACATGTCGTTAATTAAAGGGAAAGTCCACCCCCAAAATAAGTTTGTTTCGATAGAGGCAGAATAATAAGAAAATCAGGTGAGTGAAAGTTTGAGCAAATTCTGAATGAAAATAAGAAAGTTATGAATTATTGAAGTTGTGATCAATCATATACAAATTGGCAACTCTGTGACTTATTATACGAGCTCTCCTTCATTTGCTTTGTGCATAATATTCCATAAAATCATGTTTTCTTCGTTATTGATGACGGAATATATATTTGTTCCTTGCAGGGGGAGTATAGAAACATATTTTCAATTATTATATTTAGGGTGCATGTATGGTTGAAATTTTTCTTGAGGGAAAATGAAAATTTTAGATTTTTTTAGTACTGAGCAAATGGAAGTTGAGCTCGCATGATACGTCATAGAGTTGCCAATTTGTGTTTGATTGATCACAACTTCAAAAATCCTAACTTCCTTATTTTTAATCGGAATTTGTTCAAACTTTCACTGACTTGTTTCTCTCATTTTTCTACTCCTATTAAAACTAACTTAATTTCAGGGTGGACTTCCCCTTTAAAGATGATTCATTGTAGATCACATGATCATCTCAAGCCAATCAACAGCTGGAAATCACTCAAAAGAACAGCTAACCCTTAAAAAAGAAGATTGTTATAAGATCATCATACCGTAGCAGATTTTACCGTTGTATATAGATATATATATATATATATATATATATATATATAGACTGTCACAAATTCAAAAATAGTTCATATCCAAAAGATGCATTTCTATAAATGTGCAAATCATATACCCCTTAAAAGGCCAACATTATGAGTCTCCATACTCCAATGTTACTATGAGATCACACTGATCTATTCTCGTTTATAAAACAGGACCGTCACACAAGCTAGGAAAACATTTTGTAGAATCAATAGGTATGTAGCCGAAATATCTATATTTATTTCTTTGTTTTATATTTCTTACTTACTTGTCATTTATTTATTTACACCAGTTGTATTAATGAGTTGGTTTATCAATCATTAATCAAGTTTTCATTTTAAATATGTATTTATTTATTTATTTATTAGTTTATATATTCATGTTCTTCTTTGTTATTGTGTTCATTAAGGTATTTTTGTATTTATTATCTATCCATCTGTCTATTTATTTATTTATTGCTGTTATCTCAAAAGGTAAAACAGGGCTGGGTTATTTCCAAAGATTTTGTAGCGACTGTGGCATTATTAGCTGACGTAAAGCTTTGCAAAGTTCTCTGATCGCGATGGGACCCTCGCGTGATACATAAATATTTATTCATTATTTCGTAAATACGTGCAGCTCAGGTTTCATCGTGAGAATCATCAAACATTTGACGAGATTATCGGCCTTGTTTGGAAAGACATACATCAACCTAAGCAGACATGTGCACATGGAATGAAAATAAACATAAACATTGTTTACTCGTGACTTGCGTTTTTTTATCAGGTTTCATCAATAAAATTCATCATTAATCGGAACAAACACGAGAGGACCGGGTGGGGAGGGGGGGGGGGGGGGGTTATACCTTGGCTTAGATTATGAATCATTGCTGATGATAAACTAACTTTGTAACGAGTCAAAAAATTACACGACACGCTAACGACTTGATGATAAAGGGATGCTATAGACTGTGACAGTGGCGTAACTGCATGGAACAGGGAGGAGTACACGCCCTCCCCTATTGGGTGGTTACTAAGGGAGTGGGGTGGGGGTTGGGGTTGAGAAAATTTAAAAGAGAGAGGGGGAACATGAAAAGAAAACGATATGACCCCTTCCATAACCTCACATAATTTATTATTCGATTGCCTTGCTCTCTCGCATTCTATCCATCTGCACGGATGGGTACGTGCCCCCCCCCCCCATCTGATGGTGCCCCGAAAGTGGGAAAGGGGAACTTCAGAAAGGAAAGAGACAGGGAAGGGAACATGAACAGAAATTGATACAACCCCTTCCCAAACCTTTTCTCGTGGTCTTGTTTTCGCATTCTACCCGTCTAGTACAACAACCAGCCACCCCTCCCCTCCCTCTAAAATGACACCAATGCCCCTTCAATAGCTGGACTCTCGCTACACCACTTGTGACACAACCTCACTTCCCTAAATTTAGTTAATCGCAACCGGCTTCATCAAGACAGTGAACAAGTCGCATACACCTGGGTGCAGAGAGACAGCTGCACAGGAAATGCCTGTGAACGAATACGTTCAGAAAAGAACACACAATCTTGAAAATACTGTCATTATTTAAGGTCACGGTCAAAGTCTATCGTTATTTTCTACGTTTGAAAGACAAAACTTTACAGGGGGCCTATAATTCTGGAAGAAATATGAAAGGTATCAGCCTCAGAGTGACCTTAGCTTGCAGGTACAATGCAAAACTTTAAATCGAATAGTAAGGACAAATGTATTCCAAAAAGAATGATACAAAACTTGGCTATAGTATGGAAAAGAGCATATCCTTTAAAATAAGCCATTCCCAGAGAAACACAGTCGGATGCTAAGTGCGGAGTGGGATCAGGAGATATAAATAAAGATTCCTAAAAAAAAGGCGATAAAAAACCGCGCTTTTTTTCTCTTTTTCCTGATCACATAATAGTGTCAGCGAAAGGTCACGTGTAAAACGGGAAATTGACAAAAATGTCGGTGGAGTGACAAAGCCAATAACAGGTCACGTGTCGTGAGTCACTTTCATGCTTTAAAAGATGCTTTCTCACTGTCCAACTTGTCGCAGATACTTTTACAGAATGTCTATATTTAATGATTCCACTTCTCGATGAACTGACACCCCCCCCCCCATCTCTCCGATTTCTCCCGCTGAGACCACGATATAAATTTAATATCTCTACGAAAAGAATTCAAGAGTTTTGGATTTGACCGATTTGGCCGATCCAGGAAATGATAGGGGGTCCAGAAACTTACACAGTTGTGTGGGCATTTGTTTGTATGTACTTAAAAGTTATACCATGTTAGGTTTCCAAAGGTGTACAGGTCCAATGCTCCCCCCCCCCCCCCCCCATCAGCAGGCATCCGCCTATTCTTTTTGCCACTGAGATTAGTCACGCTTTTTATGGAACTGAAACAAGGCGGTTACACACTCAACTCAATTGGTCACTTATCTTACTTGAAATAAACCTCTCTCGTAATTAAAATGATGTAATTTCATGGGAGTAGAGGCCATAACGTCAATTGTTCGCAAGAACATCGTAAGACTAAGATATATATAGTGTTAATGGCAGCAATGGCCTTCTTGCAGGCAGCCATTAAATAGAAGTCTTAGCAAAATGGAGTTTGAGCAGTGTGGACAATTCTTCCCAAGCAAACGCATTTAGTACTCAAGATAGATTCTTCGCAAAAATAGCTTACTACGCTTCACAAGGAAAGGGATAAAGGGCGGGAAATAACGATGGCAAAAATTATTCGAATCTTTTTAACGGGAAACACGGTGGGCTTGAGAAACCGCTGAAGGACTCATACGTGTACTTGAAAGCAGGAACAGAAGCTGAAGGGGAGGGGTATGAGGCATGATTGGAAAAGGTCAGTTCGATCTAGAGCAAGTGCCAAAAATAGAGTAAACTTAAATGACTAAATATATGATTTTAACTTGATCTCGTATGATTTTATTCTGAATGCTTTTTCAGTTACTTGGTAGAAAGATCTTAATAATGCGACATTTCTAAAGTAGGTACCTTTATCGTGTGGAAAATTTTGAAAATCAAGAAGACTAAAAGCGGCTTAGCGAGGGTCCAGCCAAATATTGAGGGGCCCTGACATCATGAGGAAGGGGGAGGGGCACCATTTAATAAAATGCGATTTAGGAAGTCTATTGATTAGAGGTAGGGTGTGGGAAGGGGGTCTTATCATTTTCTTTTACGCCCCTCTCCTCATCTGTTCTCTCTTTTTTAGCCCCCCCCCCCCCCACATGGATACGCCCATGAAGACAGATAACGTTGAGAATGTTCACGATGAATGAAAAAGGAAAGTCAATTTATGGAAAAAGTTAAAGGAGGAAATATAAGAGAGAGAAATTTCTTAAAGTAATAGATACAGAGACCGCGATGTAAGGAAAGTGTAATTGGAGAGGAGGGAATCTTTGAGGATAAACAGTGAATAGTTTGAGGAAGAAAAGTACAAATCCACAAAGGAGATATAACTATACAAATTAATAATCACAAAAATATAGATTATAAATGTGAAATGAATCTTCAGCAGTTAATAGCATTTCGCGCCGATCAACCCACTCAAATAAACAGCTCCTAATTGGAAACACTGTCGAAACAATCCCCAGTTAAGCCTCTATCGTCTACAACTTGTATTAAAGTCTCGGCAGTGAACGGATATGAAACCTGAGAACGAGAAATGACGAGGAAAACTTGTTTAATTCTCTAAGAAATTATTATTGTCCATATTAGTGATACTCCTGGCCCGGGAACGAATTCACTAAACCCGCATGACGACGCTGAATTTGAGCTTGTTTGGACAGAAATAAAAGAGTTTGGAGGAGAGTTCGATCCGCGGGTTCTCAGAAGACCTTCAAATGATCGAATTACACACAAACAAGAAGGGTTCATCGAGATGCCAAGTTAAAGCACATGATTCAAGGAGAGTCAGCAGAAAGGGGCCACTCTGACAACCAGATGAACAAAATTACAACCAAAACAATAACAATGAAGAGTAAGATACCACGTTGTGAATAAAGTTAGAAAGGAAGGGACTTTAGAAATGTAATTTAATGAGGGATGTATTTGGTTTAGGCTATATGTATTTGGAAATTAAGTTACAAGTGGTTGCGATGGGAATTATGATATCAACATTTTAAACAAACTTATTTCATCTAATTGAACTTAATTTGTCACTTCCCTGCAACAAAATAAATTTAAAAAATCCAACATGAAAGATCATTTCAAGCAACTACTTTTACAATTCGATAAAAAGTGTTTTATAAAATAAAGGGAGTTGTAAATATAGTGAGTTTGATGACGATTTTGGGACTGAATATAGGGGTTTAAAAAATAGGTCTTAAGTTAGTAGGGGACGATAACAATTAAAAAATAATAAGACAACAGACTAGAAGAAGACGAGAAGAAAGTGAAACTTATTTGAAAAACAAAATGGTGAAGAATGAGGGAGAAGGAGAAGGAAGGAGGTAGGTGAGTGGTAGAGAGAGAGAGAAGGACGGAGGGAGTATTATGAAGACGGAATGACAGAAGAAGTAGCAGAACATTTGAAAAGACGTTTAATATCCAAGAGAAAGGCAGAATCCAAGAAGTGGAAAGACGGAACAAATCGAGGAGAGATGAGAGGCAAGCATTCTCGTATACGTCTTGAGAATGACGTAATCCTTCAGGGATCACGTGTTAATCACATCGAAGGGATCACGTGACTTCCACAAAGCAACCAACCAACCAAAGCTTTTTCCTCCACTGAGTCGCTTCTCCCACGTGACACCGATGCAGGGAGAGATAAGAGAAATTGATATATTTATTCTTTGTACAGTCACTCAATAATACTTTGTCTTCAGGGATAACGTGATTAAACGTGACGAATAGATAGAGAGAAACAAAATGAGAGTGTGCATGAGATGGTGTATGAAGAGTAAAGGTGGAAGAGGAAAGGAGTAAGAGGAAAGCGATAAGAACAGCGGGAGGGAGAGAGAGAGAGAGAGAGAGAGAGAGAGAGAGAGAGAGAGAGAGAGAAGTGGACAATAATCAACATCACTAAATATAAGAGGAATAAACACGATATTAGTGTACAACAAAATAATATTCAAAGACAATATTTTTCCACACTGTGATTATCTGAATCATAACCATGCGACGCTGTTATTGGACTGTAATCTTTGCTGACTGCGCAAAGCATCTTAAGAATGATTTCAAATATTGACTTTAAATCTTCTTCTTCCCCATTGAACTCATTAAAACTGGAAAGCAATGTACACATGACCTACAATTCAACCATAATCGATTGTGACCATTATCATCTGGCAACTGCAGGTTGATTCCTTTTACTTACCTTTCCACTCATTATTTCTCTTTCTTCGTTTTCTGTATTATTTCGTCATATTCTTCGCCTCCCTCTTTCCCCGATGCTTCCTTTCTTTCCTACTCTATCCCGTTTAAACATCCCCCAAATCACCCACCCGCTTTCCGCCATTTATAATATGACTTCATCTCTCTCTCTCTCTCTTTCTCTCTCTCTCTCCCGCTATCTCTCTCTCTTCATCTACCTAGCTCTCTTTCTTTCTCCTTCTCCTTCTCTCTCTCTCTCTCTCTCTCTCATCCTTTTCTCTCTCCATCTATCTATCTCTCTCTCTCTCTCTCTCTCTCTCTCTTCTCCAGCTTTCACATCTATCCTCTCTCTACTCATTAAATAATTTTCACTTAACTATTGCTAAATTTACATAAAACCAAAGGAATTGACTGAAAAAAGTAGATGCATTTGCAAGAACGAGAAAAATATAAACCAAATGCTGATTATGTGTTTAAAAGATGAAACGTATATGATCAAAGACAGTCTTAGCTAATTAAGAGGGCCGAATGGAACTGTACCTTTTTTTAAATTTGGAATTAGAAATAATATTTACCATCAATATCAAAAAGATTTGATAACCTATCCCCCCCCCCCTTCCCCGTATATAAACAAAAAGAAATTATGTTGTTTACTGGTTGTTGCCCGTAGTGAAAATTTCTAGCTACACCACGGGCGGGGGGGGGGGGGTGGATGGGACTGTGGTGCGTAGAAGGAAAATAGACTGGCACTAAACGAGACGGCTGGTTGCAAAGACAAATATATTGTGTTCGACGGGTAATGGGTAACTTTTTCACAAAAATATCCCTAAACATGGGTCCGATTTTTCAAAATTGTGGAAAATTGTCGAGAACCCCCCCCCCCCCCAAAAAAAATATCCTTGAAAATGGGTAGGGGTGTTCAAATCTGAACACCCCCGCCCCCCCCCCCCCCCGGTGTGACTGTCGCCGACTTGAAGCCTGACAAAAAGCGAGTCACAAGTTTAGAAATCAGTGTTTGCAAACTGCCACCATTGTATGAAGTACCATTTAGAGAACTGGCAACAACAAACAGCTTATTTAGTGGATATCTTGGCCCCATTTTGAAACTTGAAATTTAGCATATGAATGAGAATTAAGTTAGCCAAGCCCATGTTTATCGGCCTACTCGTGGTTCAAATCACTTGTACTTTGTTCATTACTGTGTAGTTTATACAGGCCTACTCACCTTTAGATGGATTTCTTCCTTTTGTAATATTGGCACGTGATGCTGCCCTGATCAGCTTAATTCATAATTACCTCAAAATTCACAGACGTCTTTAGTTACTTCAGTAACAATACATATTTTTAGATAGGATTTGTATAGGCCTAATAAGTAATATCATGACGGAGTTAGTTCAGCTCATCTTTACCAAAGCACTTTGGTTCGAAATCACACAAAACGCGGTCGCAGAGACTTTCGAAAATTAAACTCAAGTTGAATTGCAATATAGTTATACCTCATAGAAATTATGTTAAGATTACGTAATAAGTCAATGCAATTCTCACACATTTCAATAGGTGACGCACACGCCTACTTAATAATTGCCTATGGTTGAGTTCTCGAAAGTCTTCACGATCCTGTTAAAAGTTAGTGACTTGAGACAAGATTTATCGAAAAGTTTATATTCTGCACGTTCCAAAGTCATTTTGATAGTAATTCGTTTTTATTCCATCTCTGACCGGTTACTCAAATACAGCCATAATCATTATGGTCGTTACAAAGTTTGCACTTATTTCAGACAGAATATATAGGGGAATTAAGCAATTGAAGTATATATTATTTTCTCGAGATGCCTCATAAAACGGCATGTTTACATGTCAAAGGTCTGAAGTTGATTTTGGTAATGCATTTTGACAATTTTAATCTTAGTGCTGTCCGTTCAAGAAGCATAGCATAGTTCAGGGTATATTGATATTAAAGATACAGGGGATTAACCCTGCCTTTTAACTCAGCTATTTCTCGCACTTTCAATTTAATTCAATAAGGGAGTTTACAGATAGCACATGGTACAAATGACCCCAAATATCCACAGATCTTTTACACATGGAGAAGTTCCACTTTGAGCATCTTAAAATAATAACTGCCAAAATCCTAGATGTGCTTCATGAATACCTTTTGTTTGCCCTCTTGAAAAGAATACTTCCACCTGCGTATCTTAGAATGTACCGTTGGGGCATAAATGAATAATGTTACATAACTTTCATGAGCGCATATCCAGTATTCATCTCTGTAGGTTTTACCTTTTTCGTACAAATGACCTTTATCTGCTCATGCTCAGACTGCAACCGTAAACTGGCTTATTCAAATGAACATTTATTTTCTTCCATTCAATTTGGCAACATATTTTACATTTGTTCAAACAATACAGTTTATATGTAGAAACGTAAATATAATTTAAGAACTTGTATTACAAGGCAGAAGGGGTGAATCCCGGTAAGCAGTAATGGGTATGCCCGAATACACAAATACATAATATACATTATAAATAGAAGAAAGGAAGAAAGGGATAGACAAGGAGGAGAAGAGGATAGAGAGCTTGGAGAAATAGAAAAGAAGAGGACTGCAACATAGTAGCAATGGAGTGTATGGCATGCATAGACAACATAATGGCAAGATGTAGGTGAAGGGTATAATGTGGAAATATTAGACTGCATTGTTATAGGATAACACTGGATTTATCACCCCTACTTGCATGTAGGGGTAGCGATATAACAGCGATAAAAGACATCCTTATTGAATAATAATTTTTTTTTTATAGTTTTAGAGGATAAATATATTTTGATATGTTTTAACAAGTCTCTTTCTTTCTTTTTTCTTTTCTCTCCTTTTATTAGATTGGTCTTTTTGTTAGAAGGATCATTTTTTATGTTTTATCGACACTAATTTGGTAGACTGTGCGTGCAGGCAGGGCCCTCAGAACATGGACCATCTACTGTGCTGTCACATGCTGGCTGACACATACACTGGGAGGAACCTGGCAGAGACCAACGACGTGGTTCTTACTTTTGCTAGATATTGGGATGTAGTTGCGTGATGAACCGAAATGATGATGACGATGAATGTTTTCATCTGTAATTTCATTTCCAACTTCTGTTCCAAACAACGCCTTTAGATGAATCAACTAATCTAGAACAAAATGTACTATTATACAGTGAAACCTGTTTATAAAGACCACCCAAGGGAGACAAGAAAAAAGGTCTTTATAGGCAGGTGGTCTTTATGTACAGGTTCCTTTAGTACATGTTTCAATTAGAAACTATTTTTTAGGGGAACAAAAAATGTGGTCTTTGTAGACAGGTGGTCTTTCTATAAAGGTGGTCACTAAAGCAGGTTTGACTGTACAAAGGTAATAGAAAACATTAACATCGTATGAATGAATGAGGAATAATTATAAGAAGGACAACAATATTATTAGTAATGTGTTGTACAGGCTCTGTGTATTACACTTCCTCAAGGGGTCAATGTTCATGCCCTCTTTATCGAGTAGGACAACCTGAAATTATATTTATAAAATGATAGCATTTAGATAATACCTCAAAGTAAGAAGTGTGGTTGAAATATCCAAATATATTTCAAATCGGTGTTGATCAAGTCATTAAGAACATTTTCTTTGATCATGAAAATGTAACTGTTGGTTTGGATCAAGAGGATCAAGTACAATTATAATTCAGTCCAATTTATTCACAAAGAAATCCTTTTCAGAGTGGACGGGTTAAGTGACTTGTTTCATTTCACATTTAGGATAAGAAAATGCCACTTTAATTAGTAAAATTATATCGTGTAGCTCATATTCACTGTTCATCTGAAAATTTGATCAGTGTAAAGAAGCAAAATGTGCTTTATCACACCGGCAAACGTCATGGAAAGAGTTCAATGTCAAAATATTAAATGGTGTAATTTAATGAGATTCTTTAAAAAAAAAGTATCGTAGGCATGTTGACAATTTTAATCCAATCTAAAATTCAAACTCAAACCTAGTTTGGAACCAGGAGGCTTGATGGCCCAGTGGTAGACCAGTGGTTCGGTGCCCGGGGTCTCGTGTTAGAAACCTAATCGATGAACTTTTAACCTGTGGAAAACATTGATCCTTATATGCAAATTTCTCGGACAAGTCTTAAAACCGTAATTCCTGTGTTTAGGGGTGGGGCTTATCTACAAGCATATGTGCCTTCTCAAAGTCGGAAAAGGTGACCACGAAACATGAAATCAATTATGCCGTATAATCTATTTTACCCTTGTTACTCAGGGCGTGGGTTTTAAAGAAATTGCACTTACGTCTTCAAGGGCGGATATTCTAGAAAAAACTGTTAAATCCCTTTTGTACTGAACTATTATAATCACCATACACCCACGCAGAGGTCATTGTCACGTGTATATTGTACATGCTTAACCACAGACCATCTGGGGCTTGAAGGGGCTATTACTTGTTGGGTAGAAAGAGAGATAGATAGGTAGAAAATAGATAGATAGATAGATAGAGAGACAAAAAGAAAGATAAATAGATGATAAGGATGATAGATAGAAAGAAGGAAACAGAGAAAGATAGATAAATAGCTAGATACATACGAAGATGAAAAGATAAACAGAAAGAAACGAACATTAAAAGATAGACAAAAGAAAGATAAATAGCCTAGATAAAAGATAGAAAGTAAAAAAAGAAGGGAAAATAAAGAGATTTAACAATTACATGTATATTTTAAAAAAAATATGTGAAACAAAGATAGGGAAATAAAGAGACAAAAAGAGAGAAAAGAAAAAAATATAGATAGATAGATAGATAGATAGGCGGTTAGGTGTATCTTTTACCGATTGAAGTTTTACCGGACAAATTTCTGGGCATTGTCAAGATGACTAAATCTTAACCAAAACAGTTTTTCTAGAGTTTACAAATGAATGAATAACTCATTGTCAAACGATCCCCTTTTGATTGTGTCATTAATTGCGATAATCAAGCCAGGGAAAACAATTAGTGCATATAAGCCATACTTTGCAATGTTTGCGCGGATCGTTGTGCTGTCATTTTATTTCATAGTAAAGTCTGGCTCATATACAACTGGTCAAAGAGCGTGCTAGTCGGCGACGCATTACAACGCCAGGCAAATGACACCTCAAATGCGTCGGTCATAATGTCTCCGTTAAATTGAACACACATCTTCCTATATATAATGCCATCTCCAATCAACACATGGTATAACGGATTCATTGACTATCCTTTGTGATAATCCAGGGCCCTGCATTCTTAAAAGGAGTTGATACCAATCGCAGCTATGTACATAAGATACAGGAACCTGCAAACTTGCAATTGATTGGAGGACTTGCGATTGATTTGGGTCAATCGCAACTCTTTATAAGACGGGGCCCAGGGTCATTGTGACTTTGCTATTGTTAAAATGAAAATAAACAACGATCATAAATCAAAATCTTGAGATTTTTTCAACGATTCATAAATTATTTCATTTGAAAAATGCTTTCGAAAATCAGCTCAAGGGCAATTTCAATACCCTATTTGTATATCCCATAAAAATCTTGTTCTGATTACGTAATAATTCATTGCAATGTTGGGAAATTTCAACAGGTGATAAACCAACTGTGAACATGGCTATTGAAATTGTCTGAGGTTGATTCACCGAAAGTCTTTGACATCGTGCTCAAATTAAACACTTAACATTTCCATAAAGTATGTCCAAGTCGTCAACTTGACAATACACTGGAGAAACACGTTCAAGAGCATTTCTGTTGTGCTGACGTCATCAAGCTTCGACCTTTCAAGTCACACCTATAAACGAACAATAAGCACGGGACAATTTGTACCTGATCCCATTTCTCTCCTAAGCCCTTATACTCATCTTTCGTCAGCAAACTTGAGGACTTATTCTAGAAAGAAAAAAAAAACGTGTATCGAGCTGACATCACTCCAGTTACGTAGACGAGACACACACCAGGGCCCCCGTCTTTCAAAGAGTTGATATTAATCGCAACTCATTTGCCATTGAATCGCAAGTATGTACAGAAGAGATAGGAGATTGCTAAATTGCGATTGATTGGAGGACTTGCGATTGATTTGGATCAATCGGAACTCTTTGTAAGACGGGGCCCGGGATACCTAGTCGATGCGCCAGTGCCCTCTAGGAAGGCATAAATCCGTACTACCAAGTCCATCGGAGAGGACTTAAAGCCGTCAGTCCTCAGGCTGCTTATTTACAAGCAAACAGTTATTTCTTAGCAGTCCGTCAGGTAAAACAAAACAAACCAACTAACCAAACCGACTAAAGCTCAATTAAAAAATTAAAAAAAATTATACCCCGAATGGCCAAGTAATTCCCTTTGCACACGAGGCGTCATTTGTCTGACGTATGTCTGCGTCAGCGACTGCGTCAGTGACTGGCGCAGTCCATAACGCACCGTGTGAGAGTAATATTGTATGAAAGGTGAATGCGCAACGAATGCCTACCTCGCATGCAAATACAGGTGCGTAGGCCCCCTACATTGATTTCTTTTATAGATAATGACGCAAATATTATGTGGAGGTGTTGTCACCGGACTATGGATTACAATGATTTGCGGTTCGAGTCCCGCCGCGTCACTATTCTCCTTTGGCAAGAGATTAGTTTTATATTTGCCACGCTTGACCCAGGTAAGGTGGATATTAATTGTTGGGTGCCAGGAGTGCCAAGTCTGATATTTCTATATAAGGAACCACTATCATTTTCATTGAAATGACTTCTCGTGTGCAATGGGGATTACTGGTCGACGAGACTGGGGTATCAACATAGTGATGACGTATTAGCATCGTGACTGGTTCAGCCGCGAGGGTGACTTATCTCATTAAAACATGACGTCCTTTGAACCTTGACCTTTCCCTCATGATCTTCAGTGTCCATCAAAGTGTGACTGCTTTGAAAGGTGTGATAAGGTATCATTTGATTTTCTCTGGTTGCGATCAAAATGAGGATCTTACCTGTCAGTGCTATCTACCGAAGTTGGGATACCTCCAATTTAGCGACACCGTACTGTGAATTTCCTCTTACGTTTTTGGAAAATTCACTTCCTTTTAGACTGTAACTTTCATGTGACATTCATATAATTAAGAAGGGTGTATATGGAGTAGAGAGAAAACTAGGTCATATCGCCCACAAATTGTTGCAAAGACTGAATGCAATGTTTGATGATGAATATTATTATTATTGTACATAATATACACGTCAGCAGATTGAATAACAATGACTTGAGAGAAATATATGCAAGATTGTCACTTTAGGAAGAAAAAATCTTTGAAGCACAATGGGACAAATTATTTGTATAAAGATTTGGCGACACCTGTGCCTGGTAGGCGAAAAGCGAACTGAATCATTGGCACTGTAACCCTCGGGTCTCTCCTCCTGGTATAACTGATTTGGGGTGTGCAGTTTGACCACTACACCGGGGTTTCCCCCTACTCTATACGAATAGTGAATAGATAGATATAGGTGGGAAAAGGGAACAGAGAGAGAGAGAGAGAGAGAAAAGGGGAGAGACGAGACAGACGTACAGACAGATTGTCTTTCTGTGTTTGTCTCCTAATCTTGTTTATACCCTTCTTTTTTTGTATCTGTCTATCCCGGCCCCCCCCCCCCCCCCCCCCCCCACTCAGTGTTATTTAGGGTACGCATATGCGTGTTCCAACCGACCCCCCCTTTTCAGCAAAAGTCCGGTGTGTAAAGTCAATACGGCTCGACCTTTTTCTTTTGTATACGAGCCTTTTTCAGCATCCCCCCCTTTTCAGCAAAAGTCCGGTGTGTAAAGTCAATACGGGTCGACCTTTTTCTTTTGTTACGAAAAGGACATTTTGGCAACACGCATGCGGTCATTTTGAAACCTGAGTGGGGGGGCCGGGCTGTCTATCTGTTTTCCGATCTTCACGTCTATCTTTCTTTCTTTCTCTCTCTCGTTCTTTCCGTCTGTTCCTGTCTCACACGTTGCGATGTTTGCATATCAGTCTTCATCCATCCACAATAATATGTGTCTACTTTTATCTACCCCAAGTAGGCCTATATCAATAGTACTTGGTCTAGCACCTCAGTGGATGGTGACGTTAAAGGTTGGCCCCCAGACGTAAATAATCATATCTGATTGATACACGTCTGTAAAAACCCGATTAAACACACCTACACCTCAGTATAGTGCGAATCCCCATCCGCCTTAGGAGTTATATAATATAACAACATGGCTCTAATAGTTTTCAAACTTTTTAATTCTATTTATTGGATTAATATCCGCAATGTATGCACCATCTCCAATCGTTGGTAAATGTTCCTACCCACGGTCATTTTATCCATATCCATAGCCATATCATACATCTACATGTATTCCCCTCATATAACCTCTTTCTTTATCCGTATTATTTTCTCTCTCTCTCTCTCTCTCTCTGTCTCTCTCTCTCTCTCTCTCTCTCTCTCTCTCCGTATATCTCATGACCATTCCTCTTACTCATCTCTGTCTCTCTCTCCCTCCCCTCCCTCCCCTCCCACCGCCTCCCATCCTCTCTCTCTCTCTCTCTCTCTCTCTCTCTCTCTCTATATATATATATATATCTCTCTCTCTCTCTCTCTCGACCTCACGTTACGTTTTTTACACCACACTTTCTTGTCTCTCCCCTTTTCGCTCATTATTCCGCTCACCAAAACCCCTTTCGCTATAGCTACCAATCTTTCTATTATAACATGGACTTAATTCTGGAAGTAACTGTGCATTAAGCATGGTACCAAAAGACGCTAAATGGATTACCAATTCATGCATTATTATTCTTTTCCCTCGGGATCTTCATTCGATTTAAAATGACAAAATCTACGACAAACATGTACATCTCACAAAATCACATTACGAAGTAGGCGATGACAATGTTGAGTAATTCATCCTATGAAATATTACTTCCGATTCCAATCAACTTTAAGACGGTTATCTGGCACTGTCTCGGACCCATCAAACCCAAAATAGCGCCCGATGATGCAAAATTTAGAACTTTGTGGTCAGACGGCAGTATTAAACGTCCGGGTCTATATTTAGAGCTGCCTTTTATGACCATGGACCTGACATACATTCTTGTGACAGCCATTTTCTTTTTTACAGTCATTTTGTCATTTTTTGCGATGCACGTGATCTCTCTGTTATGTAACAGTTGTCATTACCATCAAACGTACTTAAATCTGCATTTTGATGTTAGGGAGATTCATAGAGGGAGAGAGGGAGGGAGAGAGAGAGAGAGAGAGAGAGAGAGAGAGAGAGAGAGGGGAGGGAGAGAGATGGGGAGGGAGAGAGAGAGGTGGGGAAGAGAGACACGGTGATAAAACACAGTCAGAGAAAGGATTGTCAGAAGTGGAAAGAGAGAGAGAGAGAGAGAGAGAGAGAATAGGGGGTGGAGGGGAAAGGGAGACACACAGAGGTATACAGACAGAGAATTTTAGGCAGGGGGGGGGGGGGCGAAGAACTTCTCATTAACAAGGTAGGTATTATGACCTTTAAAGTGATGAGTATTTATCAGCTGAGGATGATGTTCACGGGTATACTCTTACTTTTATATACCCTTTCCTTTCCTAACTGTGCACCAGTGTTTCTGTGGTGGTATTTAATCAATACACTTCCTCCTTTACCCCCCCCCCCCCTCCTCTGTCTCTCTCTGTCTGTCTGTATGTCTGTCTGTCTCTCTCTCTCTCTCTCTCTTTCTCTTTCCCTCCCTACTTTCTTATCATCGATTAAAAATATATATATATATTTCGCCAGTCTGTCTGTCTATCATTTCCAGTGTTATGTGACCATGGCAGTGGTTGACCTAGATAAAAGGTCTCGTTTTGGCGTCTGTCATGAAATGAATAGAGATTTTTTCATTGTCCTTAAAATGATGAGAGCGCATATTTATTTGTCTGACAATGGTAAAGCCCCATTGGTTTGTAGAGATAGTTCGATGACCTTACAGTTAAAGAAAACGAATTGAATTCTGAATCTGAATTAGATTTGCCATATATAACTCGACATGACAGAAACGATATAGTTTTAGCGAGGAAGAAATCTCTCAATTTTTTTACAAGACATAATCATATGGGTAATTCCAAGTTATCTCGTTTTGGTCTCTCACAGCAGCTTAAACAGCTCATCACAGCTTTAAACCTCTCTCATAACAACCAACTTCACTTCACATATTTTTCTTCACTTTTTACACCAATATGCTAGGCCTTTTGTCGTCATAAAAATGTCAGATGTATTCGACCATCCAATGCTAATTTATGCATAAGAATGTAATTTGTAACGTGTACTCCGCAGTATCCAGATTGTGGCATGCCCATTGCACCTACGAGTAAACCTGTTCACTAAGTGTTACTCTTAACAACTCAAAAACTTGTCAGAGGCTTGCTAGACAAGGCAACAGTTAGTGTGGGCAAAATATTCCATCAATAGAGATGTCACGATGTATAGCATGGGAATCAAAAGGGCAGTAACCAGGGATGCATAAAATCTAAATAAAGTCAAACCTGCTTTAGTGACCACCTGTCTACAAAGACCACAATTGTTTGTTTCCCTTGAAAATGGTTTATTATTGAAACATGTACTAAAGGAATCTGTACATAAGGACCACCTGTCTATAAATACCACTTTTCTTGTCTCCCTTGGATGGTCTTTAGAGACAGGTTTCACTGTATATTATTAAACGGGTCAATTACGCTTGTCTTAACCATGCTGCCACAGAAATATTTACTGATATATTCCAATTTATGCTTGTTGCTCTCCAGAACATCACGATACCAATACTTATTTGATTCACTGGCTATGTAAAATTGCATTCCTAAAGATTGAATCCATTTTTGCATTCATTAATTGTTGCTATGTCGGACAAACTTTTGGTAAGCTTTTCAGTCTTCAAGAGAAGCTTTGATTAAAAAATATGCGAAAATGCAAAATGCATTCATTAGTTGTTGCTATGTCGGACAAACTTTTGGTAAGCTTTTCAGTCTTCAAGAGAAGCTTTAATTCAAAAGTATGCAAAAATGCAAAATTATTAAATAGGACTATTTAGACTGATTGTTGTCATGTACAAAGTAGTCTAAAAGCAGCATTTTGATTTGATGATATTATTAAAAACATCCAAATATAGATACTATATTTAGACCACATAGACTACTTTTTACATGAAAAAAAATCAGTCTAAATAGTCCATGTGGTCTATATATAAATATCTTTACTTTGATGTTTTTAATAATATTATCAAATCAAAATGCTGCTTTTAGAGTGTAATAAAATATGTCGTTCCAACACAACCCTTGAAGAAAAAAATACACGTCGTGATCTGCCTTTTGGTTTGATATCCGTCTATGAAAAGATTTGAAAAAAGACACAAGTTGCTGTGCAAGCAATTTTTTTTTTGATTCGTCATTTTGCATACAAAGCATGTGCACGCTAAACATCGCAGCTTGCACAAAGAGAGCGAGGTTTAGTAAGTAGCTCACAATTGAATGTCCTCTTTTTTTTAGAGTAAAGTTCACATCGGAAGACTCGAAGCTAGGCTAATTATGGCTATTATAATCGTGCTGCCCTGAAAAGAAAAAGATATTTGATACATGATTGATTGAGTATGATATGCTGAGCAAGCACATTTTCTGTCTATTATGGCAGCGCCTTTTGAAAAGATATCCGTAATGCGACTAATTCCCATCCAAATAAAGTTCTGTCATTTTCTGACTCTAAATCTAAATTTCAACGGTTCGCTTCAAACTGGTTTCGATAGGTTTGTACAAAGTATATCAAAGTAATGATATTAATAGAATGTACAGTGAAGGGCACTTTTGGGTAGTTCCGTATTACAACAAAAGAATAGATTTTGACAATAAATGAATTTCATATGAAGATTTATTTAAGGGTACTCATTTCAAGTGATTCATCTTTTTGGGTGATGTAAATGAAAGTGGGCACATGTCCCGACGTATCCCCATTCATTCGAAAACGAAAAGTCAGCCGATATTATGGTATGTTATTTGTTTATCAAAGTTATGCAAACGAGTTGTCATAATAGCCTTTCTTTCTTTCACGGAATCACCTTAGGTTTAAAAATAGACAGATACAGAAAGGAGAATATGGAGCAAAAGTAGGACATGTGAATAAATAGAAGAAAAAACAAGGACTCATACAAACATATACATACAGACCATAGCAACAGTCGTTATGTGCATGGTATTATGTATCATATGTTTCTTTGAGGCAAAAATGATTATCTATTACTTGTCAGTAAGTCATATACATTTATAGGAAGATTTATAATTCATTTTGCAGAAGAATTTATGAATAATTGGGAAACTTAAAGATCTAAAAGATGGGAAACGAAGTAAAACATGGGCAAAATGGAAATTTTTTGAAGCATTCGTAGCTAATTCAAAGAAAGACGATGTATATAGAGATATAGAGCGAGATGGCCTAGTGGTAGAGCAGTGGTCTCGTAAGCGGGAGGTCCCGGGTCCGAATGCAAGTCGAATCGCTAGTGCTCTTTGGTATATAATAGGCTACATTAAGCATCATTAACCTCGGATAGGACTTAAAACCGTCGGTCCCCTGGTCGCTTCCTTCAAGCACACACATATTTTCTCATCAATCAGATTTGTTAAAAGACCGTCAGTATATTGGAAGCAGGAAAAAACATATTTGAAGGGAAAAAAGTTTTCGATACACAATTCTTCGCGAGGATGTCGATTGAAAAGAAATCATCCGTATAAAAAAAATACTCAAGGTATATACAACACTGCAAAGGGGATATGAAAGTGGTATCTTAAAAACTAACAGTTTATAGCAACACTATGACAATGGCCAGAAAAACACCTTTCCCCCTCCCCACAACATACATGAAAGTTTATACAAAAAGAATGGGCATTGATACAGGACAACGCCCTTGATACATACAATAAGCTACTTAGTGGGGAAAAACACAAAATAGCCTGCCATGCATGACGGTCAAGTTTCTTTGCACATGCGATGATGCTGTTAATTGTTTCTCTCTATGTATTGGGCGAAAGGGTTCTTTTCTTCAGAACGGTCTTTAGAAAATGACCAGGTCTAAGAACTTCGACAAGAACAGTTTCCTGGATGAGAGGATTCGAACACAGGTAGTGTCATTCATGAGATAATATGCTGGCAATTAGAAAGATAATGGGGGGGGGGGGATATCATGAATGTACACTTTGAGATAAAGCCAAGCAAAGAAAATTCGTTACTCGTTCAAGTGTAAGTTTAGGACCAGGTTCGGTTTCACTTTGTGCATTAGTCCCGACTAAATCGGGACCAAGCTTTCTAACCACTGGGGATAGGTTCTCATTAGGAACTCTCGTAACATAATTAGTGAATTTTGCTTAGGATCTTCAGCACCAACTGGTCAGAAGGAGAGAAAGGATAAAATCAACAATTTTACTATCAAACTATTTTACGTGCGCGGCCAAGTTCATGGACTAATTTACGACCATCACGCCCAACAGTACAGCTAGAAAATCATTGGATGAACGAGGTAGGAAAAGTGTTTTTTTTTCTCCACACTTTGCACGTATTGATGACTTTTTAGCGTCAAAACCAGGAGTGGTATTTTTGTATTACATCGTATCTAAGAACTAACACGAAATTAGAAGGCTGTATGACTAATACATGTTTGCATATCAACGTGGACAATTTCTTGATTTTTCTCTTATTCTACAAACTTATAGGTATCTTTAAATAATAGTTTTCGAAGCAACTTTAGAATACTTCGCCACAAAAAAAGGGTGGGGGTAGGGGGTGCGCGACGGGCCCAACGGCTCCAAAACACGTACAAAAACGTAAATTTTACCTTTTTAAAACAAAACAAATGTAAATGGCCCCTGGCAACAACAACAACAAAAAGTAAAACAAATTTCTTTTTCTGCAAATGTCGGGGGCAAAAATAATTGTTTTTGTTTTGTGAGTGTTTACTGCCCCCCCCCCTCCCTCCCCACTGAGCGAAATATCGGTTGGGTCAATTTTCAAATTTCGGGGGCAAAATGAAGAGAAAACCAAATTAGTCCCCTCATTTAAAACATTTCATATTCAGGCGATCGGTCACCTCACAATCTGTTGCATCACAACCCTGAATGAGCAATATTCATAACATACAGAACTCATTACAAATATTTGTGGGTATGGGTACTCGGAAAGTTTGTTCACCCCGATAGAGCCATAACTCCTCTGGTCAACTTTCCCTTTCATGAGCCAGTAAGAAAAGAAATTAAAACTTTGATCGTTCAGAACGCCTTCGATGAGAAGAAGGTTTGGAAGCTCTGACGCAGTTTGGTTCCAACCGTTAATCATCTATTCTTTCCAATCCCATCCAAATACCAGGATCCCAAGTCCCTTTACTAATCCCTTCATTAATCCCTTTATTGATTCTGGACCCGATGTTAATCCGTAATTCCAGTCAGGTGTTCGTATTGTTCCGGTCTTGTAAGAGCTTTTTGCCTTTAAGAGACTTTGGGAAGGTAAGAACAATAATAAAACTCACAATGAAGCAAGAAAAAGGTATAGGGTGACGTCCAAATATAAGTTGATTCCTGTTGATGTGCAGGGCTGCATACAAAGCACAGCTTTTACTACACAGCCAGGATAGTGATGCTCCTATGTGTGGCATACATCTCATACCGGTATTTTGTTATTCAAAAATCTAAATAAATTTCATAGATATACAACATATCGCGAACGCTTTCAGATTCTTATCTTTTCCTCTTCCTTTTTTAAATTTAGAAAAGATGAATCTTACTAAATTCATACTTATGTTTGTTTTCTCTACAGAACTGAGAAACAACTTGAACATTATAAATGCCAATTTTCGAAAAGAGATCGGAAAATTCTCAAGACAAGGTAAGATTTAAAAATATCACATAATCGTGATGGAGATTTTCTTACACTCACTCATGTTTCGTCAATGTGTTTCTGAACTAACATCTCTCCACATCGGCATAACATTCATCAAGTTTATTAGAACTTTGATATCTACTCTTAAAGACTAGCTATACATGTATACTTGACTTTAATTTATGTACAAATTACATTACTCAGTGAAAAAGAAGGAGAAAAAGCTTATATATGTTGTATATGTGTCTGATCGAACGAATAACTTTTTTGTTGATGCTTTGAGTATAGCAAGTATGTCGTGAAAAGTATTTCGGATTGCGATAAGGGTTACAAAGGTCAAAGCGACGGGTCTAGGGCGTGAGTTAAACATTTGATTAGTGTTCGAAATTGACCGCTAAACATTTTATTTTTACTGAAGTACTACATGAAAACGGAAAATAAAAGGGTGTGGTCAGTAATAGTCTAACAGTAACATTCTAAACGGTAAAGGTCACCGGTTTCGTTTCAAAATACAATCTACTTTTACGTGTATAATATTATGTTGAAGAAAAAAAAACCTGACATTAGGATTGCACAATTGGCATGGTGAACACTATCTAAACTATCTAAACATGAGCGAAATAGGGAGAGCGAGAGACATACAGACAGAGAGGGGAGAGACAGACAGGCAGACATTTTTTTTAAATTGAAAAAAGAGGTAGAGAGAGAGAGAGAGAGGAGAAAGAGTGAGAGACAGCCAGAGACACGGGGAGAGAGACAGACATAGAGGGAAAGAGAGCGTGAGAGACAGAGATAGAGATACAAGAGGCGGACCAAAAGCAAATGTACGCGTCGTCACATGAGATGGTCTAAAACTAAGTTTTCTCATTATTTATGTTCCCATGTTAATAATAGTAATAATAATAATGGCTTCTAATATAGCGAACATGTCCGCCATGTCATGACGCTCCTGGCGCTGCCAGTTTATTACTCTGGCTTTAGCAAGGCGGTCATTACGGCGCTCTAGCATTTCAAGGCATTTATTTCCTGCCAGGTACCTAATTACATCACCTGGGTTGAATGTGGCAAATGTAGATCAATGTCTTGCCAAAGGACATTAGTGCTGCGTCGGGAATAGAACCGCGAACCTTGTGATCGACAGTCCGGTGACGCATCCACTCACCACGAGACCTCTATTAAAGAATAATATAAAAGTATTCTCCTAAATAAATGGATTGCGCTTGAAGTTCTATTATGACTAGAACATATTAAAGCCCTGCTTTAGACCTATTCTCATGGCACGTCATGTTTGAGTAATACCGTGTGGCCAGTAAGTACCTATTTGTTTGTGAAATTTCATCGGATTTAGGTCTTTTGTGGCAATTTTGATGATTACAAAATCTAATGACATACTCAATAGTTACCTGAAGTGTTGTGATGTTTTAAATAGTGTCCAACTTTGGACCAAATTCCGATTACACATGCCATCTTCGTGGAGTCTCGTGTGTCAATGATGTCCAGTACTTCCTTCATTGTAATTTTTCAGCATATTCATAGTAGCAAATTTGGGTGTACCTTTAGTGACTACAAAAAATCTCACAACCCAACGTTATTCATATTTACTTAATTAGTGATTTGCTTTGTTCTAGACAGCTGTCTATCTCTCTATCCCCCCTCTCTCTCTCTCTCTCTCTCTCTCTCTCTCTCTCTCTCTCTCTCTCTCTCTCGCTCAATTAAAACTACATGACTAGTAGTAGTACACAGTCTTCTGCATAGAGAGCAAGGGCAGTAAACGGAAATAACACGGATTGACCCTGTAACGTCAGAAAGATTCGTGACGTCACGGCTTCTGCCTTTCCGACCGACCGGACATTAATTAATGTGGGGTCGCATGTCACGTGATCCGAGAGAATCCATTAAAAAAAAGTTTTTTATGATTGATAGACTACTAGGGCGAATTCGGATGTAGCTTCTAAAACACACCCTTCCAATGCTTCATAGTAAACGTTCTACAATTCACGTGAATATGTGTGTGTGTTGCGCTCGATATAGGGGGAAATACAGAATAAAAAAGAGAACCCCCCCCCCCGGTCAGGGGCGGCGATCCCGGGGGGACGGGGGGGGGCACGTACCCCCCTCAATTTTTTTAGGGGGGGGGGGGTCGTCCCCCCTGAAATTTGAAAAAGTGCATAAAGAAAATGTATAGCGAATACTAATTAAAGACTGCAACATACTTTAAGGCTCTGGAGGGCCCAAGAGTGCTGCGTTTAGACCTAAAAATGCAAAAATCTTCTAGCTCGGTCGCTTCGCGATCTCGCATAATATCCTTTAGAATCTACAAGTAAATATTGTAGAAAATCTGTATTCCGTTGGTATCACCGTGATACCCACTAGCGTACTGATGGGGGGGGGGGGAGGATTTGCCTCCCCCAAATAAAACTCAAACTTGTTTTATTTCTAATTCGATACCCGTGATTTGCAAATGTTGCTGAAATGACATGATTTTTCTTAGATGCTGCTTGTAAGTGTCGGCTTGCATGGTGATGTAGATATACAGTAGGTTTGCGGTTGCACCATGTGAGAGAGAGAGAGAGAGAGAGAGGTTTGAGGAGTCCTGAAAAGGACTCTGACTCGGTAATCTTTCTTAGAGGAGTGTAGTCCTGAAAAGGACTGTTTGTTATCTTTCTTAGCATATAGTTCTCAGGAGAACTATAGCGCTTGGAGAGGATGAGTGGCTCGACGTTTTTTTTTTCTTGACGTTTCCTCACTTTTGTCTAAATTATACGTTTTTTTGCGTTTGTTGGACAATGAAACATTCCCAAATTTACAGTCAAGCAAAACATATGCTTATTAAAAAGCCTACATGTCAGGGCGCACGGAACGGAAGGTTAGGGGGCTCGAGCCCCCCTCCCCCACTTTTTTTTAAAAGTATGTCAAAGATAAATAGAAAGAAAGAAAGAAAGAATATTGGCCTGCAAGTGTCCAGATAAGGTTTCAAAATATGCTCATCCGACCTTAATTAAAGGCCTAAAACATCTGAGCTTGCAGAGGCTTTGTCCCCTGGACCCCTCAAGGGGCCATATGACGGGCCCCTGGATGCCCATCTGACCGTAATTTAATGCCTAAACCCTTGAAATGTTCGCCCCCTGGATCCCACGCCAATGGTTGTCCTTCCAGTGTTACAAATAAGGTATCAAAATATGTTCAGCTTACTGTAATTAACTGCCCCAAACCCCCAGCTTCCGGTGGCTCTGGACCCCACCAAGGGCCACAGGGTGGGCCCCTGGATGCTCATCTGACCGTAATGTAATGCCTAAAGCCCCTGAGCTTCACGAGGTTCAGCCCCCTGAACCCCACAATTAATGACCTGCCCGATTCACTAATAAGGTGTCAAAAATATGCTCATCTGAACGTAATTAAATGCCTAAAACCCCTGAGTTTCCGGGGGGCTCCGCCCTCACCACTTGACTTCGAATCGCATTAAGTCTTAAGAGATGTAACTGTTTAATTGATTAATTGCTGTCAATTATGATCATTCAAATAGATGAGTGAAAGGACCGGGAATATGGAACGGGGCTAGGTAGTAGTAGCAGTAGTTGAATGAGTAGTAGTAGTTGTTGTAGTAGTTGTAATATAAGTAGAAGAAGTTACGCAAGTTATCCAAAACAAGACGAATATGGCGTGACAGACTTATGGGGATTTATCTGTCATCATATAACGTCAAGTCCTAGTCTTTGAGCTGAGAAGTCTTATACAATTATATTTGTTTGATTAATTAATTGCTGCTAATTACGATTGTTCACGTAGCTGCTTGATAAGACAGGGAATATATTATATCAACATCAATTACCAAAATTAGGTAAACAACGTGTGACATGCAGCGTGAAATATCGCGATAGACTATCGGCTTTTATCTATTATCGTATAACGTTCGAGTCATCAAATTAAGAACTCTTATACGTAACTGTTTAATCAATTGATTGCTGCTAATTATGTCTGTTTATACGTAGCTGCTTGATAAGACAGGGAATATATTATAGCAACATTAATATCAATATTTGATAAACGGTGTGTGACATGAAACATGAAATATTATTTTCTAGAGAGTATTTCCATGTTTTATATTCATATTTTGATATAGTCTGAAAAACAAAGAGTATTGAATACTCAAATTTGCATCCTTTTTAGGTTTCACTTTTGTTCCATCAAGAATGCAAATTTGAACATTAATTGTTTGTATTAGTCTGTAGAAGTAATCAAAACAATCAATAATTAGGAAACATATAAAGTAGTTCTTAAAACTAAAATATTATGAGTATACTCGAATGATTTATAAAAAAATTGAATGTTAGAACAAAGAAGAGATTTGCATATACATTTAAAGCTTATCGTTAACAAAAAACAGAACAAAAATTAAACATTAGAATGAAGAAATTTATGCCATACCGCACCCGTCCCTCCCGAACTTTTCCCCTCGCTCTCACATGTTTTCTTCCCCTCTTTCTGAGGGTAAAAGCTGTAAGTTAAGATAGGCAACCTGTTTTTCCAGACGAAAGGCAAACATTTTTGTTTCGTCACGAATACTTTTGATTAAAGACTGAAAGACTCTTCTCTTATCTCCAGAATGACGAGGCGAGTTTTTCTATGAAGAATTCACAAATGCAAGGACGTAATGAAGCTGAAAATAGCTCGTTAGTCTCATGCTATATTTCCATAAAATATATCCCTTGACTCCATTATGTTTTCTACACCCATTCCTGAACTTGTAGACTTATAAATTATCAGATTTATGTTTCTTTGTTTATATGTTTTTGTGGGGGGGGGGGGAGGGTCTTCAAAGTTCTCTCAAGTATTGGGGGTAATCAACTAGATCACCAATACGAGAAACTAATTGATCAGGTTGAGAGAGAAATAGAAAAGGTAGTCCAAACAATAAAGTGGGAGACATACTTTGGAGACATGGGAGAATATTTTACTGATATAACAATGTAGTAAACAAATCTATTCGTTTTCTCTTTACAAAGCAAATCAAATATGATGTTGATTATCGATTGCAACCTTACAAACATTTTTTTCAAACTCCCAATGAATTGGAAGGCTCATACTTTACGCCACAGTTCTTGTTTAGTATAATTGAATTAAAACAATACATCCGCTTGAGGTTATAAAATAAATCCAACGTCATTTTGATAAACAATAGTTGTCATGGGAACGATAACGCAAACGTAAAAACAATATGGATTATCCACGTCAGCAGCATCATCATCTTGTATTTTTTGTTTGTGTATTCTTGCAGGGAATCAACAACCTCGTGATTCATTAATATCAAACAAGAAAACTACGTCAATGGCTTGTTTTGTTTTCTTCAGCCTAGTGTTGTTTTTGTTTTTGTTTATTTCATTCTTTTACTATTCATAGACTTGAACGTCACTTCTGAAGAAAGACAAACCTGTGATGTCTATAAGGGGGAAGGATTGGCAGTTTTGTTCATATTTAAATCTAAAGAGGAGAATTGCAGCTTATGTTATTGGTACTATCTTTTTATCTATCAATTTGTAAATTTGCAAAACGTAAATAGACGTTAATGCTTTAAAGGCAATGTAAGCACTAGTCAACTTTCACAAAATATTTATATAGAATCTTACCATTTTGTGAGTGAAATACTACAACTCTTTAATCTAGAAATGGCATGGGGCATGTCGTGGAACAACTCACTTTGTAAATGTCATAAGTTTGGGTATGGGGGGGGGGGGGGGGGTCTAAATGAGAAATGTACCCCAACACCTAACTTTCAACTTTCTATCGTAATGCCGTTTACGGTGTAAATTCTCCACATGAGTGATGTGATAGGAATTTCATTCATTTTTTTCTAACCTTTGACCTTTACGGTCAGCGGATGAATTCAGAGATAAGAAATATGAATAGATATGCGAGCCCAATGGAAGAATGATATTAATCGATCTATGATCCCTATTAAAAATGAATAAAAAATCAGCCATTTTTAAAATGGCTGATTTTTTATTTTCTATAAATTATAGTCGATTGGAGCAGCTTGTTTCGAAGGGGTTGCTGTGAATCGTAATAAGCAACAGTCGGTAGCTGAATAAGGCTAGCGTTTCATTGCTAATCTAGAAGATTATATAGATTAGCTATAGGCGTGTCAAGTAACACTTCATCGACCACTGTCTGTACGCTTCAAACTTATTAGAGAGATGGAGAGGGAGGGAGAGAGACGATTTTATCAAACTTTTAATACATTTTGGAGACAAAGAATGTTCACAGTATACTCTTTCTGGCATTTAAGGGCAAAAACACAACGTCTTCGCCTCGTCGCAACAAGAAAAGTGAAAAATTAATATAACTTGTAGATACGAAAAAGAAATCTAGTTATCGAAAAAGAAACATCAAAGGGCAGATTGTAGTACCCATGGCGGGGCTGATCGTCCAAGGAAGTATCATGGTATAAAACTTCTTAAATCGACGAACTTCGACATAAATATAATTTTAGTGCCATAAGTCCATTTGTCCATTTATGTGGGCTGGAATTTTCTTATCACTTCTTCACCGAATCAAATAGTTTTACAACCTGATAAATGCCAGTAAGATCAATAACTTATAGGGATGCCGCATCTAGGGTGCGATAATTTTAAGTTATGATTATCAATATTGATCTGATGTATTTGACATGCAGTCTTAGGTGAACTTTTCCTGAACTGTTTCGTCCTTTTCTTGAACAGTGAAACACGCAGCTGCAAAAATGCAGGAAACACGTGATAATGTGGTGTTCAGATCTATTTAGACATAGGTGTGTCGCTATGTATAAACCAGGGGCGTCGGTAGGGCATTTTGAATCGGGGGTTGGGGCGGACGTCGGTCCAATCTATTTCGTTAGCCGAAGTAGTCAACAAGTAACAACAACAACAAACAAACAACAAATCAGATTTTCACATTTTTTACAGAATTAAAAAGGAAAATCCCCCAAAACCCCAAAAGAGGATAAAGAACGAACAAAATATAATTCAATTTTTTGCAATTTATCTCACCAAGGCTCGATAAAATTCAATGGGAGGGGGGGGGGGGCACACCCCATGTTTTCCTCCACAGCGTCACTGTCTATAAGACAGAGCAATGACTGTTCTTGCTATTGTTGATTGTTTCATGTTTCCTATTTTTGACTAGGCGAATACGTAGGTTACTCATTATTTTGTGGTCGGTTGGCAATTACGCAGTTTCCAGTATATTATTTCATGTTCTATTTGGATTTCGATGTTTTGTTGTATTTTTAGGCATATGTAGTTGAAATAGAAACAGACAAACGATATGAACAACGTAATTGATAAATTTTCTTAAGGAATTTTATTGCCGACATTCCTTTGATAATTTGTTTTTGATTTTCATGTGCTAACAAAATAAAGATGCCCATATCCAGGGATTTCAGCTTTCAAACAGTAACGAATTTCTTACCGTTTGTCTGTTTCTTGTACAACTACAAATTTGATCTTTCAATGTTCTGCTGTCTTTTCAGCTCGAAATTAAGTTTGGAAATCATGGATTCATTTCGCTTTTATTTTTGTTCCTTTTTTAAAATTTTAGATTGAGCAGAATAATTGTAGTACCACAGGTTCGCCTATAGCCAATATTACATGAGAGTAGGAAGCCGTTAACGTTTTAACCTCGATTAAGAGGCTAACATAGAATATCTGCCAAAAGAGAGATTTTCATTTATTATCCCCTAGAAAGTGTGAAGAAAAAAATGGTTGCGAATGGTAATAACTGGATGGGCAGGAAATAATGGATAAAGTAAGTAGAGTGGAAACAGGAACAACGATAATTATGTCTAGGATAATTCTTGTCTCTTCTATAAATATCCTTTCTCTGGTTCCACTTCTCCTCTCCCCTGCCCCCTCCCATCATTTCCCTTATACTTCCCGTGTCTGCAGCTGTATGTTCTGACATTATTTAAACATTCGCTGCCCCTCAAAAAATCCCTTCCCCTTTCGTTAAGGCTTGAGCAACCTCGCCATGATATAATCAACCGATAAGTGGTAAACAAGCTTGTTACATAATTTGCACGAATGGTATCAACTGGCAGAGAAGTGATTCGGTGGAATTGTATGATAAACTTTAATTGAATTGAAAAGGTTTATTCATTGAAAAAAGAAGAAATGTAGAAGGAAAAAGAGAGTTGATATAGTCTAACAAAGCCTGAAGAAAATTAATCACACACATGCAATCGTGAAATCTTGAAAATGTTTAAGCCTTGGATTGGATCAAAGTGCAGACCAGGTAGTTATTGCACGTGTTTTGTTTACCATAAAGAGTTGATTTGAACATGGTGGATACGCCACTGCTCCATCACCCCACCACCACCACCACCACCAACACCACCACCACCACCACCACCACCATCAACACCACCATCACCACCACCACCACCACCATCAACACCTCCACCACCACCACCACCACCACCACCACCACCACCACCACCACCATCAACACCACCACCACCATCACCTCCACCACCACCACCACCACCACCTCCACCACCACCACCTCCTCCACCACCACCAACACCAACTCAATAATTGCAGATCATCTACATCAGTACCCATTTTTGTATGCATGGGGCATGTTTTCTTAATCTTCATGTTCGCAATTCACTTTAAGATTCACTCACAAGAACCAAGACAAATGTATTCTATGGTGAATTATAAATTGGGAAAAGAAACCTACTTATTATTGACAAAGGTTAATACTTTGTTTTCTTCAATTCAACATGGATGCGAAAGTTATTGAGATGCATTTTACAATGCGTGTTTGCCACATGCCCCAGACAGCAACACAGTGTGAACATGAGATGTGACAAATGAAGGAAAAAAATTACTTGAATAAAAGTTAGTTTGTATTGCTATTTTATAAAAACTGAACGCATCGTGTACATCTTTTGTATTGCCTTACATTTTGCCAAAATGCTAAAGACACAAAAAGAAATTCGGTTCAGAAAGGACAATAGACTGCAATGTTACGTGCGTGTGTGTGTGTATGTGTATGCGTGTTTTTTTTGCCAACCATTTTTCGTGAGTTTTTCGAAATTAGCAAGTGCTCACTTGAGCGTAAAGGATTGTCGTTATATTTAGTGCCATACGATTGAATATAGACCATCACCCGTAATTTCATTAGAAAAATATCGCGAATAAGATGACAGAGGATACTTTCAAAGGGTGTACTTTTTTATACCCACAGTAGATCTCATTCGTTTCGTTTACAAAAACACCACAAAATCACCTTCCCTATTTACGTCAGAGACTATAATCAAATCATGATCTCGATGAAAACATATTGTTATCATTCCAAGGATTGAAATATTTACTCTAACAAATTTAGTGTTTGAAAGTGCTTGCGTTTTTTCCTCCCTCCCTCTTTCCCTTTCTCTGTATTATCTTCCCTCTCTCTTCCTCTTTGTTTCAATTTTTCTTCCCATATCTTTCTTGCTATTTCTCTGTTTCTTTCTTTTCCTCTTTTTTCTTCCATCTCTCTGTTTTCCTGTCTAGGTTTGTATCTCTCTTGATCTCTCTCTCTCTCAAGAAATCGAATGTCATATATAAGATGAGATGAACTATTGAACTTCGATCTAGGTCTTGTATTATGGGGAATTTGAGTCGTTTATAATTATATAATTAAACAGTGTTATCACACTCTTATCACATTCTAAAGTGTGCTGAGAAGAATAAAATGGCAGGTCGCCAAGACAGATACAAAGCTTGCTACTACCACTACCAAGACCTCTTCAAAACCATCCCCTGATTCGAACCAGAATTATGTTCCATGTATTCTGCTATACGATGGGTCTATTAAGTCGTATTCAACAACAGAAAGATAGAGCTCTTTTTACGTTAAAAATCTACTTTAGACCGAGCTTGAAAAAAAAGCGAAGGGTTGAAGTTTTAGTAATCAGTTCCTCCGGGCCCCGTCTTACAAAGAGTTGATATCAATCGCAACTTATTTCTGATTAATATCAATCGCAACTATGTACATAAGAGATAAGAGACTGCAAACTTGCGATTGATTGGAGGACTTGCGATTGATTTGGATCAATCGTAAGTCTTTGTAAGACGGGGCCCTGCTATATACGGTCTAAGTCTAAGACTTCACCACCAAATTCTTACCACGCTGAGCTATCCCGATCGGTATGGACAGCAAAATCTTATCGTGGATATCATTAAAAAATGACAATATCCTGTCCAAATGGCATTTGAGATCCCTCACCCCGTGTACAGCTAAAGGTCATCTCAATTTGCATGAAATCACACTCACTATGAAGTACTAGACTTGACCAAGTAAGGCTAGTACTGATCGAAGCAGGGCAAATAAAACCTGGTATGGACGCAACATCTGTGACAATAGTCACAGAATACGTCGAGTTAAAGTTCTGTAGGGTTCAGTAAGCAAAGGGAATGAATTTGTGAGATAAAGAGATTCAAAAGGTAAAAGGGCGAACTTAATTTTCATGACGATTGCATAGAAGTGATAAATGGGTAACCCATAGAAAATGAACAAAGAGAAACGTGTTGCTTTTCATTCAGCACGCCCCGGATCTGTGCTCATTGCAAACGCTGCGCATGTTATTTTGTTTGAATACTATATACAAATTGATGTTTAACTTTTTATTTGTTTCAACAACAACAACAAATACAAAACAAAAACAAAACAAAAAACGGTATAATGTGACAAAGATAATTCGTTTTGGAATAGAAGTGTCCGATTTATTTAAATTTCTTGAGGTTGCTTGTTGGTGACCCCAAATCGTTTGTATCATAGTATATGATCATAATAGAATTAAAAATGAGCTTCCTAGTGGAGCCCAAAACAAAATATAAAAAAATACAGCGACGAAAAATCACGCTGATGGAATTGGATGTTCTAAAACAGATAAACAAAATCTCGTGACTTTAGACCTGCACAGAAGACGATACGAAAACATATCGCATGAAAGAAAAAGCTTCAAAGATTTGGAACACTTTCAATGAGAAGAGATGAATGAATTTAGCACCGTTGGATGATATAGACGAAAAGGTGTACTGATATGGAGACCCACTGCAGACTGTCAGACTATAGAAATGTAGTGTTTTAAAAACGACCTACTTGTACGGTAGCCAATGACTTAAACCCTGATTCAAATAGGAAGTTTGGTAACCTGTAGTTACCGCTCCCCCGCTAATTGAATTAGAGGCAACTTCTTACTGACATGTCGATGACTCGTGACACACTAGACGTGACCAAACAACTAAGGCTACTATTGGTGTAGTGATTTCGTCATTAAATCGGCAACGCGAACAAGTCACGGCAGAAAGTGGAGGCGGCGCGCGCATCTTTCGCCAGTGACTACTATATATCGTCTGCTAGCACCCATCCCCTCCCCCTATAGGGTCTCGTGAATCCGCGGCCCCATGCTGTACCCGTTTCAGTCATAGCCTTTTGTAGTAGGCGAGCAGGCTCGGCTAGCTATACCAGAAAACGGGGGCCTCTTGTCATTTGTGAAAAGATTCAAAACCGAGGTGTAGTTAGCGGAGAGCCCACTTCGAAAGCCAAGCAGTGGACGATTAACACCCAGTGGGAAGCCTCCTACTCCTCATCACTCTTCCCCATTTCCCCCTTTGCTTCTCTGAGTCTGAGAGAAAGAAAGATAGAGGTAGACACTGACGGAGTTGGTTGGTAGATCCACTGGCTGAATTGTCGAAGTCTTATTCCTGCCTTTTTGCACTCGGTGAATATCTTCAGTGCCTCTGCTCACAACCATCTCACAGGATTCTTACGGTTGTCACCCTTCCCTATTGTCACAGGTAAGCTTCTTAAGATCATTACGACATAGGTTCGAACATGTATGACTGTTTAATGAGTTAAGTACCATGTAGGCATCATGGCATGCACAACATCATAGTCTGCTACTTGTCTTCTGGGGGGAAGTGAGCAATCAGAAAAATCTAGACCCAAATCTGTTTTCACTTTCTTTCGAGATGCCTTGTAATTGGGGAAGATATTGAACACTTCGCGGTTTGATTGCTACTTCTGAAAAAATCTATTCCCGAAATCGTATCGAAATTGTTTGATTTCAGTCCTACACATTTATATTAAGAGATGCATTATGTCATCATTAGTTCAATATTTTGATATGCAAACTGCCATTGGACGAAGAACTTACAAGATATTATGTAATGCTTTTCATGAAACACGCGTGTTCAAGCGCATGCGTATCGACAGACGTCGCTGAAAGAGTTTGCGTATTCGTTTGCCAAAAATCGAAAGTATTTCACTACAGTTTATCAAATTGTCAAATTTGACTATTGTCGCCTTCAACTTGTAAAGGAAACAAAATTGGTTTCCTATGTTAACTTCTCGTCATGCTTACAGCTGATTGTGACAGTAAACGTCACCTCTTCGAGATTTCATTTGTTATAACTTGGCAAAGATATCTTGTCTAAGTATAGTGTATGCGTCAGAAATGACTTGTGAGGACTTTCGTCTGAAAACCCAGACATTTTTCTTCCAGGACTAATTTTAGAACGTGTATTTCAAAATCTTAAAAGCTGTGTGTACGATCGATGTAATACAATTCTACATTATTCTTTCAATGTCTTAATATAAGTTGCTGTTTCAGAGAGTGTGCAACCACTTTTCAGCTCATTACATTCTGAAAATCAATATTCTGAATTGTTTAAGAAAGATATGTGGACAGATGATGAACCTTATTATTCAACTAAGTAACCAAAGAAAAATGTAATTGCCCATTACAGGAACAATAGTTCTGAGTTTTCATAATAGAATCTGTTTTGAACTTTGCTTGATGAGCATGTCTGTGGCATTGTGTAAATACCATTTTTATTCCGTCGGGCACCACGGGTTAATGTGTACTTAATCCATGTCAGATACAAAATCTTTCTTGCAATTTGACAATTTCCTCTTTTGGGGGTCTAAATGTAAAAATCTAAACCACAATAATTGTCACATTAATATGTCTATACATGTAAATGCTAACAATCCTAATTGAGAGTGTAGGAAACGTTGATGATGTTCAGCTGACTAGCTAATTATAACATCCTATTATTTCTCAAAAACGTTATTCATATCAAATCTCCAGGGGAAACATCAATTTGTTTCATAATATAATTGTAATCGTTATGTCATGATAGCCCGGATACTAACGTGATAATTCAAACCAAGTTGGTCAAGTGAGTTTCAAGGACATTACATATTCTTTAATCTATGATAGATAATAAATTATCTTCAACAATTTGTTTTGGAGTGTTTTCGTTTGTTTGCGTAAGACAACGTATTTGAGAAAGGTCGTCAAATCGCCGTTAATCGTGTTTATTATAACTGATATTGATGAAGTATGCAAATTTAAACTTCAGTGCTATTGTTATACCACTTTAGGACTTGTCATTTATCTTCAGTATCGTACTGTTTGTGTTGGTCTTACTATCTTAGGAAATACGACAAAGTATGGCTCTCTTGTATTTATATACTGTTCAGTAGATGTTTAATATGATCATCGGTGAGAAGAAATTATCAGTGCTGTGTGGTTGTCATTTGAACTCTAAAGTTGTATATAAGAAGGAATCATCATGCTCGATTCCGAGGGAAGTCACTTGATAACTAAATATTTGATATAGGATACAACCTCATGAGTTACTTTTGAAGAAAAATTAAGACAATGCCTTTGCCAAGATAGTAGATATTCAATTTCTGGTGATAATCTAATTGATGTATATTGAAACATTATGATTAATGGGTCGGCAAAGTTTATATCCTACCGTAGTTTCGAGACGAAAATTGATCTATTTAATGCGCGAGATTACGTGGAGTGCCAAATAGACGCTTCTTGCTGTTGATTGCCAAATCCAATTTTACAGATTGTTGTCTGAGCAAGGATCAGGCTAATTGACGCTCTGACTGAAAGAGAAAGTTGAGTTCTGCTGAAGATGGGAAAATAATCTACGAGTTTTCTCATTGTTTGTAAATCATGTGGAAGAAGATGACAAGAAGAAATAGCTGTTCTTCAAGTGCCGTGGCATATCTGAAATATGAAGGAAAGGACGACAGCAACAAGATTTTCGTTGGTTTTGAAATCAAATTTCAGTACGTCCGATTGAAAATCCTGTCATTTTTAAGCGAAGCTTCTTATGTCTTCTTCGAATACATAACTTGTTTATATCTTAATTCGAAGGGTTGGCAAGAAAAGACTTTAGCTGTTGACCACTATCTTTTTTCTTAAAAGTGTATCCTTTCTCTTACATGTTCAACGATGCGAAGAAATCGTCGACTTCAACCTTTGATCAAATTATTGATTATTCTAGTGGATTTTTTTTAGCTGTTGATCATCTCATTCAGATCAATGGATTGGGGGTATTCAGGTGGAGTTAAGAGGAAGAAATAAAAGTGAAGTAATGATATGCAAATTAAATCCGTGATATAAGGGGACTTTTATTGTCCTGATGGCTTTGAAACGTTGGCATCCCTTGTTAAGCTTATACAAACTTGCATTTGAACTACTTTTATAATCAGCTGCTAGGTTGAACAAGATTTACCGCTATACTGTAACGTGACGTTAATTACCAGACGGAAAAAACATCGACTGAAGTAAGACGCCAAACATGCGTCGGCGGTTGCCAATCTAAGGAAGTTGAATTGTTGACACCTGATTAGCGTTTAATTTAGGACTTGAGAATGAGAGTAGAATGGAATTAGAAAGGGGTTAACGACTAACAGTATGCAATGCAAGTTGTTACGTAGGCTATATCAAATTGCCGTATAAATATATGAGAATAGACGGTGAGATCATTCGTCTTCTGGCCAGGATTCAAGTTCAGTTTAATGATTCACTGGATACTCCAAACATTTTTCATTAACAAACCACATCCCAAGAACAAATTATGATAAATGTTTAAATTATTAAATGGGAATATGTTTTATACGGTCTGCTTTACTCCAAACTTGAATAGAGATTTACATGATATTGGTGAAAGAACACAAACACACTTTCCATTCACGTGAATGTGGTAAACGATTTTGATCTTACAATATCATTTAGTGTCGACAATAAACGATATTGCCACAAATATGACTTTATTGGTATATTTGTACTATCTAGGACCGACAGGAATACATCAAAAATCGATTTCTCCAAAATGTGGTCACAAAGTCTCCCTATATATAGCCATAAAATAACCTCATCCTCTGTAAATAGACCCAGTAAAAATAGATCCTGTATTGTTTGTTTTATTTCCGAAAATCATCATAAAAAACAATAACACAATATAACAAAATCAAAGACTTATATAACAATGATAGAATGATAAAACGGTTGGATAGTCCATTTCAGAGCCATTAACCTAATGGCTCTGTTCTTCCATGGAGTCCAATATATATATAATGATACTATAATAAGCAATGATATAACAAAATAGTAAGTCGTAATTAAAAATATTTTTAAAAAAACAACAACATTGTACTCGTACTTAACTTAACTAAATCAAATTAAATTTAATTAAACAAAAAACACTAACAAAAAGCATTAAAATCTATTCAAATATCCCCTACCATCCCTAATTTAACAAAATACGACCCCACCCTTATCACCCACCCTGCTAACAATTAACTTGATTAGTTTTAAAATATTCTACACATTATCTAATTTAGTCTGTTATTAAATTGGTTATGTTTATGGCAAAAGCCAATGGGATTGCGAAATTTAAATATCAAAATAATTGAAGTATTTTTGAACATGTTTATTAAACAAATTTAGTGTGCCTAACTGACGGAGCTTAATAGGTAGTTCATTGTATAACACGGATCCCCGATATAAGAATGTACGTTTACACTGATTGGTTCTTGGTTTCGGAAGCATTAAATTGTCATTATATCTTAGCCCGTAACACTTTTCGTTAAATACAAATGTATCAGTCATATATTTAGGTGCTAGCTCATGAAATGTTTTAAACAGTAACGAACACATATGTCTCCGACGTCGAGATTTTAGGGTTTCCCAATCCAAGGTATCGTGAATCTGCTGAATAGATATATGTTCACCAGGTTTAACCTGAAGAATAATTCTTCCTGCTCGATTCTGAAGTTTCTGAAGTTGATCAAAATGATTATTATTTGCAGTTTGCCAAACAGTATCTGCATAGTCAAAGTGAGGCATAATTACAGATGTATAAATTAGTTTCAGATTTGACTCATTAATAAAATACCTCAATCTCCTCAAGAAACCAATCATTTTCCCAATTTTTTTGTTCAATTGCTCTATATGAATATTCCACTTAAGTTCACAATCTACATTTACTCCAAGATATTTGAAACATTTTACTTGAATTAGCTTAGTGGCATTTATCTCTAAATTGAGAATATCATGCTTAGAAAGCATAAACTTTGTCCCTAAAAGCATGCATACTGTTTTACTGGAGTTCACAAGATTGTAGATGTCCTAGCTCTTCGTTTAAAACTGATTGAATCACATCTACATCTTTGTGGGAATAATACATAACCGTGTCGTCGGCATAAAAGTGCAAATTGCATTTCGTGAAAGACCTAGGCAGATCGTTTATACAAATTAAAAATAGCAGTGGCCCCAGTATTGAACCCTGAGGTACGCCGTAATCAAGGGATAATTCCTCTGACAATGTTTGTCCTATGGAAGTTCTAATACGTCTTTTCATTAGATAATCCTGAAACCATCTTAATGAGGTACCTTGTACTCCAATATCATAAAGTTTTTTAATTAGAATTTGGTGATTGACAGTATCAAATGCCTTATGTAAATCGACAAAGACACACCCAGTATATTTCCCTTGATCAATTGCTTCAAGCCATTCATCAGTTACTTTAATAAGTGCAGTAGTTATGGAATGTTTCGATCTAAAGCCCGATTGCTCCTTCACTAATACATCATTGTCATTCAAGTAATTAAGTAATTGTTTTTGAACAACCCTCTCCAAAAGTTTGTAGTACAACATTAGTATAAATAAAGAGTCTAAATTCGAAACATTTTTGTTTATGTCGAGGGTATTGCGATGAAAGAAACATTACGCCACAGAAAGAATCTTAAAAATCAAAGTTTATTGCCCAATACAAATTAAGATTTAAACTGTAACCGTATAGTTTGACGGGAAAACTGATCGGTTTCTAAGCCTGAGAAAAGAGTGGATTTTGCAAATTTGTAGAAGTTAGAAGGGGAATTCATGGGGTTATTCTACTCTTTTAAGTCTAGAAAAGCCAACCAAATCTCTGCTGACCCCTGTTACTTTTACCCAAACCGCCATTTTACCGGGCGTTTCATAGTATCGAGGTCTGATTGATTCCCTTGTGTTAAGCAGCACGTTTGCAGGCTTGTGACTTGTCAAAAACAATCACAATTTGGCTAACTCTCTTCTCCCATCTTCCTAACCGACTCTAAATCTATCCCCCATCTTGAACGGGTGCCAGCGGGAGCCCTGACACCCAACTTGTGCCCATTTCCGAGCTTAGGACAAATTTGCGGCAACCAGGTCTAAAAATGGCGGCGTGACTCACGAGCGCGCTGAAATGAACAGCTTGTATAACCTCGCGCGCTCTCTTTTTCTCTACTGACTGAGACTTGAGTGAAACTAAGCCATGTTGTCTCTGGGGCAGGCTTGTCTGCCTCGTCTATCTTTTTTTACTAATTTTTGTTAAATCACCAATTTTTGTCAAATTACCAGGGGAAAAATCAGGTGGAGAAAAAGGAGCCGTATGGTTAAACTTAAGCAGTCTTTGCTGTAATCTGCGCCATTTTTTTCTTCTAATTTTGTCCGCACATTTGGGACCACTCAGTGTGGCAAGATATCTGTTCCCCATAGGTTCTGATCAAATGTAGATTAATGCGGGATTGAAATACTTAGATTATCACGTTAGACACCGTTTTATGAATAATAATGATAATGTCACTCAACTAGAATATATTTAAGTATAGAAATGTGTATAAAATAATTAATTTTCTGGGGTTTTCTTGTATACAGGGCCCTTGTGGAAAGCAAAACCCACATTGCTGCCATACATTATTGAATAAAATAGTTTAAATAGTCTTAGGATGATTGTTTTATTTAAACGATTTTCACATTTTAAAATGTCTCGCTGAGTAGGCCTTGATTGTTTTTGAAATCATACTAAAATGAGTTTCCCCACTATATCTCTTGGCGTTTTAAGGTAATATTAGGCAAATTTCATTAAAACACAATTCTTAACACTTTTGCGAGAAGTTTTCCTACATTTGTTATTCTCCATCCAAGTGATGTAATTGGTAGGAAGAAATTCCTTAGATTTTATGCGCCTAATCTGTGTTGTACTAAATAAATCCATCTGTTATCAATGTTATTATCATTATTATTATCATTATTATCATTATTATCATATTATCTGTTTTTCGAATCTAAAGATCTAAAAGTCGCTTTCGAGTCTATTTTGAAAAAAAAGATGAATGATATCCCATATCATATATTGGGCATCACATTTTCGCTTTTTCTTATTTTTAAAGATTCAGAGTAGACTCATTTCTCTCATCATCTACTCGATGCACGCTTTCCGGGCGTAACTGTTAAATGACGAGCACAATCTTACTTTCCATTCCCAAAGACATTAATAAGTCAAAATGGTATGAATAAATATAATCTGTGCGTGCAAGCGATCATCACATCCTGATTATGTCGAGAAACTAAAATTAGAACTTTCATTTGGCGTGGATGAGTAAGAAACCAGGCAAGGCAAGCAAACGTATGATGAAGTCAAGGATTTAAGGGAACTATGATGAAGAATTTAAAAAATGTATGTCGTGGAAATGGGTACGGTTGTGTACAAGGGTTTAGGGACGTTTGGTGACATCCGTTTCAGAAGAAGAAATGGATAAATAGCTGCCATCGCTGAGCCAGAGACGGCGTTAAGCCTAATCTGAAATAGTTTTTCTCTCTCGAAAGGGAGAAAGCTGCTCTCGCTGACTGGAGCTATATCAGAATAGAGAGGAAAAGGGGAACATCAAGGTCGGGAAAGGTTCTGCTCAGGGAGACAAAATTCAGGGATTCTTTTCAGGAAAACGTGGGTTCAAGGAGATTGCTTTTTCTGTCTTAATTTATCATATGGATAAAGGAAATTATTTGTGATATCAATTTTAAGAGGTATACATTGTCAACGATGTGGCGACGAGCAAGATCGTTACAATTCAAAAAGGTAAGAGCATGATGGTTTTTAGTACTTTTGTTTATAGTTTTGAAAAAACCTGGAATTTAAATGATTTTTTTTTAAATATAACCTAGCGATACCTTCACTCAATCAAACAGGTGAAGTACCTTTTTTCAATGATCAGTGCTATTACCAATGGTCCCAATTACACATTTCTCTATAACTTCATATCCTGTTACTTTTTGTTAGTTCGTTTGTTATATATCTATAAAGGTCGATAACCGATTTCCATTTTTAATGTTTTAATAATATTTGTCTAATGTGGTTTAATAGTAAACATACATGCAACAACGAATTAACAAATTTGAAATAAGATAAAGACAGACATGTTCTAAAGCCGTGCAAGGAGACCAAAACTAAACCGCAATGTCAGATACGTAAGGTCGTGAACGTGAAATAATCCCTTCTTATCTCACTAATACTTAAGGTCAGGGGCGTTTTCGATTGAACTAGAATTTGAGATCGTGTGTTACCATGTAATTCCGTGAAATATTGACAGAAAGTTCTAAAATCATATATTTATTATGTAAGCCTATTCAATAATACCGTAGTTCTGTAATTTTATTTTTAAGTAGAAAGATTCATTTGATTTTTCCGCAACTTCAGCAATTTTGTTTTGATAAACAGAGTCGTTGCATAATGTGATTCGCAGAAGTATGGGCAGTAAACAGAATTAAAAGAACATTATAAGTTAGTCATAGTTACATTAGGTTGCATTATCAGTACTCTTCTAACACCATTCTATAAACTTCGACTGAATCAACAAACTAATCTTTATGGATCAACGTCACATTTCATCTATTAAAATCTCTCATTACTGAACATAAATAGAATCACGCACGCACGTATTACCTACCTATAATCAAATACAGAAACTTACAATAACTAGTATGATTCAGATGATGTGACATTTTCAAACGTCAACATTATTGTTTTATCGCGTGATTTGAAATAGAAGTATGACGCAGCGAGGGAGAGCATACATAAAGTATCAGATAAAAAACAACAATGAATTACTGAGAGGGTGACAGATCTGTAAATGTTAGTGTTAGCGGGTAAATCCAGAGTTTTGTTTTGTAGAGATCAGTCACATATCCGGTTATCTGTAATAAAATTGGAAGGATTTTCATTCTATTATTCGTTGCCCCACTTCAAACATGGGGGTTATTGTATTTGGTTTAAGTTGGATCTTTACTTGTGATTTCCTTTTTTGTTCTTTATCTTTTTTTAATAATATACTATGGCACTATTATGCACGGTATTTTTGTTTAGTTCTTAATCGGGATTACATGATTGGATTTGATAGTGTTTGATTTAAACATACCATATCGTATGGTATCGTTAAATGAATCCATACATGTATATATCCGATCATGATGGGTTTTGTTTCTCCAAGTCTTCCAACAATGTCAATATTATTTTCATTGTCCGAAATAAAAACAAAGCGATTCTAGAAATCAATTCGACAAATTATACAACTTACGTCACCTTTTGCATTATTATCTATATTTAATTTGTTACGTAATCAAAAAGAGATGCCCCTCCCCTTCTCCAGATGTATGTCATACCTACTCCACCAACTGTTTTCAAGCATCATGGCGGAAATTTCTAATCAGGACCCAACACTTCGGACAGGTGTGGTGTGCCTTACTACGTCACACCCGCCCCCTTCCATTAAGGTCTTGTCCACGCTGTTGTTGGCTATGTCACTGTCTTGAGCTATTAAACATGACATTGTGTGCGCGATGGGCGGGGAGGGTGTATATAAAGGGGCGTACTCTTTGGGCGGCTGTCCGGAGAAAGTCATGTCAGCTAGGGGTCCGACGAGGTGGCAACAATAACCATCATACTTCAGTCATACCGACAAGACCGTCACCAAACCGACGATATATCGAACAAAATAACACCTTATGCCTAGTGTACAGTAAATTGTTCTTGTATGAGTGGGTATGGCCTTGTGACGAGGGGGTTTCATGGACCGTACACCCTCGGCCGATCGTCCAATGAAAAACCACTTGTATGCCCCTTGCACGCGGCGCGTCATTTACTTGACGTAAGGACTGCGTCATTAACCTGACGTAAGGACTGTGTCAGCAACAGGTGTTCGGTGTTGGCTTTGACGCGCCATACGTGAGGGTGGCATCGTCAACAAATGTTTGCGAAATGAACAGTGCTAACATTGCGATAATTAATGGAGCATGAGCTAATTTCCTCATTAGGCGAAGGTATCAACGCAATAAATGTTTGGAGTTGACCATAAAAAATACAGTATGTATAGGGAACAATCTCGTTTGCGTTGTGTAGGGTTAGCCTTGTATGGCAAACGGGATATTTTAGTTATACTCGCATCCAGGGCATTATTAGAGGGCGTTCTCGTGGATAAAAAGTTTTTAAAAGTTCTGAAATAATGTTACTGTTCCAGCATGCATCGAACAAATGCATATTGTAATTAACCAAGATAAAATCTAACTCACTAGCAAATTATACAAATGCATGTCGTTTTTGATAAAATAATTCTAGAAAAATTCAGCTACTTAAAATCGCCCCTTTACAGATATGTTGAAGTGCAAAAGAAAAAAAAACACCTTATGAACTTTACCTGTGAGAAAATTTCACATAATTACAAAAACTAAAAAAAGAAGAAAATTAAAAATAGTGATATGATTTAGATACAATTGGCTACAATTAATTAAGTCACTTTTTAAAGTCCATTTGATATTAATTGCGTTATATCCTGCGATAATTCATGATGCTCAATTTTCATACCATTAATTTATGTTTTGGAATTCACGTTTGGTTCTATGTTTATAGCATAAACAGAACAGATGAATTTGGAAAGTATTTTCCAAATCTATTTAAAGTAAGTGACATAGCCTGTGCGTGATACCTTTAAAAGATACGCATAGAATCTAATTTATGTTGTATTCTGTCTGTCTTACGTACATATGTAAATGGTAAATGCTAGCTATACTTGGAACTCAAGCTTATAACTGTGTACTTTTCTTACGTAGACGATCATTTCAGGACTCCTAGACATTTAACCAATAATCGGTTATTTCCGTCGACATTCCGGACCACATAGTGATTAGACACGTAGGAAAGCTAAGATTAACCCATTTAAAACGAGATTAAGAATGTCCATCAAACTTGGAGACCAGTATGATATTGTTTTGTTTGCCTTAGTCTTGCAAAAAATAAAGAATGATCTATTTCGATATTTCTCGAGAAAGATAAATATCCAAGGTTGATATTGGCTCGTGATTTTTGCCGGGTTAGTAAACGTCTTATCGGTACGACAATGACGGGTTCTTCTTGTACATAAACTACATTTCGATGTAATTTCATAATATATATAAGACTACACTTCTACTACTATTCCTAAAACACTTATGCCACAGTATTACTATTCCTATTCTACGACAGCTGCTACTACTTACACCATTACTATGTTTCTATATTGTCAGGACGACGTATAGTCAACCTGTTCGATACGTCGAGCCCCCCCCCCCTACTACCCATCCTCTCCAATTGGACCTTTAGTTCTCTAAGCTCAAAAAAGATTACCAACAGTCCTTTTCAGGACTACACACACACACTCAAGAAAGAAAGATTACCGACCATCCTTTTCAGGACTCCACAATCCTTCCCCTCTCTCACATGGTGCAACTGTAAGTCTGATGTATATCTACATCACCATGCAAGCCGAAATTATAAGCAGTATTTACAGGAACATTATAAGAGATTTATTAAATATGTTATAGATATGTGAAAATTGTAAGACTGTTTAACTATCTACAGTAGCCTTCAAACAATTTAGCCACTCATCCAAACGGGTCAAAATAGGGGTACATTTTATCCCTGGACATCTAATTCTAGAACGGAATGTAAAACACGCTTCACTACCCAACAGCCTCACTGCGGGTCATTAATGGTTCCAATCCTTTGTGCTTCCTTTTTATTGTAACATCCGCTCCTGAATATTGTGTCGCTCGTCTTCCCCAAAACGTGTACAATGGCTCTAATCTCCCCATTTTTTTTTCAATCCTCAATACAAATGCGAAGTCCAAAGACACTTGCTTAAATAGCCAAGTACGTGGGCCATACAATGAGGAATGTGTCATAAAAGAAGTTTACTAGCTACTACACCATTTTGCATCGTCGATCGCAGGGTTACGTTTTGGAGTGGTGTTTTGATTTCTATTTTAAAAGAAAACTTGATTTTGAGGACCATAACATATAATGTCTTTCCACCAAATTCAAGTGTATCGCCGGCGTCCTTTAGACTTGGGAGAATGTAGTTTTGACGATGATCGTATTTCGACGTCGACCAAGATCGACGTCCCTGTCTTGTCTATGGTATGTAAAAGTGACTGCCTAATCATGCTACATGTAATAGTCTATCTTGTTGTAGTTTTTCTCAGTCTGTGCGTTTCTTGCCTTGTTTGTATTGTAATACATGCTACATCATGCTGCCTGACTAATATTACAGATAGTGTTGTTGTTGTTGTTGTCTTCCGTGTTGGTCAGTCTGACAACCATTTGGTCTATCACAACGTTTACTATCAGCTAGATAATGTCTTAGTTGATGCAGATATTGTCCTCAACAGTTAATGCATGTTGTTTTGGATAAGTCAATAATGTGCGTGGGCTTTCAATACCCACCATTTATTTTCACAGGGATTAGGATTCGTTCAACTTGTTCACTATACTTCTATTGTGGTTACATGTTTCAATTAGTAGGAAATGAAAGAACAGGCATGCGCATTTGTATAACTTAAATCATACTGATTTATTGCCGAATTTAGGGGGCATGTTCATCGGGAAAAATTGTTGCTGACATTTGCATCTAAATAAAACACAGTTTGTAGCATTAACCCCTGAATAGTGTGGCCTGTGAGCAAGTTGCTAATTAACGAAAACTTTATGATACCTCTCTTTAATGACTTACTGAATCGGGTCACGAATTCAAGACCGGATGAATGTTAATGAAAAGAGGAGAATCTTTCTGCATATGTATGCCTTACCGCAACTCGATATGCCTGCGATATCGGACCGAAAATAGACCGAACCAAAACAAATTACCCCAAAAGACCGAGAACCGATCGGGCATTTTCACGATGTGATTGAGGTACTACCCTAGTAAAGCACACGAGACCGTCACCTGACCGACACTATAGACCACACACAAATTACATGGAGCAGGAGTCGCTCGATTTGGAATCGGTAGGGGTCGGTTTGGCGGTGCGACTTGGCCTTTTAAAGAAAATATGCTAAGAATTAACATTTTAAATAAAAATGCTCGTTATTAAAACCTTTTTCCTTTTCTCTTTGAATTCGTAGGACAGAGGGTTGTTGCAAGAATCACCGGTATCATCTCGAATCCGAAGAGCTCGGGGCAACATGAACGGGCCTGTCGGAGACGACACAGACGTGGTGGTGGATACGGGAGCTGGACGAGCCAGTCGACACATCGACAACAAGGACATATCAAGTAAGAATACTTAAAAATCACCTTTATTAAAGCCTATCTGCACTAGTTCTGCCAGGAGGGATTATACCTCCATGCATGGTCACTGACAGGTGGTTATCTCATTAAAAGGGGACCATGGGGACCAACAGTCACCGAGTAGGCATTGTTTGTTATATAGAGGGCCCAAGTAGCTATAAGTAGTGCAGTGGGGCTTTAAGTCAATGACAGATTTTTCAATGTGTCGAAAAATAAAAACTTTATGCCCCTGTTTTTAAATTTCTCCCCCAGATATTCCTCTCTTTTTTCCTTTTCCCCTTTTTTATACGCTTTATTTAAATTATCACCATGTGTAAATCAGTTAATAAATCAAACAAAATGATACAACGCGGTATTACATCACACGAAATAATAAGAAATAAACATAGTACCAAAAACATTTGAAGGAATGTCTTTCACACGTTTCAGTGCTACATGATTTCATCACTTTTAAGCAGATACTGACGTGTCGTAAAACAATATTCATAAAAATCTGTTTGCATGTTATTCATTGACTTATAAAACTGTACGTTTACCTCACTCAATGGAATTGTGACTTATTCAGGGTCCATAATCCAAAATAAATTTATTTTCATTGTTTATGCACGGATTACGAACAAATAGTTAACTTTTTAACGATTCTGGAAAAATGTATTCTTCTTAGTGATAACAGAGTAGGAACTTGTTTCAATTTGAAGTTCATGATTTTTGTTTTGATTCCAATCTTTCATAATATTTGTTTGAATTATACTTTAATTTTACTTTATAATACCAGGCTCACTCGTAAGGCAGTTCTATATACTGAATATACCATTCGGTATAATAACAAAGGATAAAAAACATAAATAGTTAGATACCAAACGCTTTCAATAATAAGGTGTTTTTTTTCTTAGCTGCCTTGAGTAAATTGCGCAACGATATAAGCTACAAGTTGATGTCCAAAATAAATAATTGGCTCATGTACAACATGTAGGATGTAAAAAGGAGTAAAAGGGAACAAAGAAAAACGGGGCAATACATCAAAGGCTAAAAATCCCTTTAAGGATTGTGTCAGAGAGGACTATATTCATTCGTATATCATTTGATAACCAACGGGGATCATGATAAATGGGGATCTTTGAATACAATTGAGCAACAACTTTTCATCTTTGTCTGCCTCAATTGCATGTGCAATGTCAGCAATTCTCGAGGTATTCATGATTCAGCACGAGATTGTAAAGGAGTCGAACAATCAGACAAACCGCGCAGTCATTGCATTGTATGTCAACACTTTGTGAATATTCTTTTGATAAGATTACTACCCAAGCACTTTTTTTCAGGGGCCTGACTAAATATGGCCTGATGCACGCTCCAGCATGTTCGGTATTAAAAAAATACGTGGATTGAAAAAAACAAAATTATGATTTGATTTTGTTGTTGATTTTGGTACACTATAAATTCTATAGGCATATAGATTTAGACAGAGGGCGCTGTCACGGATTTATTTATAGTAGTGAACAAAGTCTAACATTAAATTTAAAAAAAGATAAGGTTGCTGATTCAATGTAAAAAGCAATGATAAGTCCCTTTATGATTTCTTAGTTGTTATGGAACTGATTAATGTAATTCAGACAGAAAGATGTGTTGACCTAGTATGATGATTTCACGGGTGTGTTCAACAATTTACATCTCCGCCTGATAAACAGGTCCCATTTTTAATGATCAAGTTTTTAGGAATTTAGTTGACTAGGGAATATGTTCGCAACTCATGGGGCAATCGAACATTTCTGATCATGTTTCGATTTAACCACAGCGAGTAACACCTCTATTTAGCAACGAGGAAAGTTTAGATGACCTGGATGTCCTGTTTTTTTAACAGTTGCGGTGAATTAAAACTAATCTAACGGAAGATTAATTATAATGAATTTTCTTTACTAAAGATATTGGAGTTGTATGTTTGCGATTGATCATGTGGATTAGAGAATGTCAATAATGATATTAAAATTTGTTACCTGCCAACATATCTTATTATTTTCTCGTAATATCTGAACACGTATCATTTGTAATAAAGTTATTTGCCTTGATCAAATCTGTTTATTCTGAAAACTGATCCGGATGTCACACATTGACTCTTACATCTCAAATAATATCACAACTATATAATCCGCCAAAGATGAACTGGAGAACTTGTGGGCGAGAACCAAAGTGCAACTGGGGAAAAGCACTGTTGTCCCTTCTCCGAAGCCTCTGCCCTGAACTCTTTTCGATTTACTTTTCTCAGTAAATAATATCTTATCGTTTTTGCCTCGTTAAATCAGGTAGCCAGCAAGGACCCCCTGAAAATTAAAATATGAAAGAAAGCAAATCATGTTCAAGAAAAATCAGTGGACTTATTGAAGCCTTCATAATTTCACAAATCCATTGTTTTCTCTTGTGTCAGAAAAAGGACACTGAAGTCTATCCTTGTTGATACATGGCATGGATGGATTTCCGTTATGCTCACTGAATTTCAAACATGTCGTATATTGGTCTTAAATCCTAAGGGATTAATACATTTTGAGGGGAAAACGACTTATTTGAGCCCCTCCCACTTAGGTGATAATAATATAGATTTAGAGAGATCAATGTTTCAAGCCCCGCCCGTTGTTTGTTTGTCCGATCGGAACATTCTGAACGCTACTTCCGCTCAACGCAAATTGGTGAATCCCTGCAGCAATGGAGAGAAGTGCTCGAAATGCGTACTCTGCCGCTTTAGAAGAAACCTGTACTATAGTAGAAAGAATCGCTAGATAAGCAATAATCTGACTATTAGTTAGCTTGATTAGCATATCTTTTTGATAATGAAAGGAATCTAGACATTGTTTAGGTATCGATTTAATTAGTTAATCGAATATATTCAGAAGGAAGAGTCTATCTACTCAAACATCTAAACGCTCTTTACAAATCATAATAATAACTTACGCAGAGCGCATCCTAGAAAATCGGCATTACACGATGTCATATTGATGTCAAATTGAATGTATTTCTCAAAGAAAGGTCACGAGGTACATTGCATATTTATACCATTTCAATAAAATATGGTTACTTCATCATTTTTTCAGTTAATCATGACTCATAGGCCTAAATCGATATATACAGAATAAGAGAGTGTAACATTCACAAGATCCGGCTTAGAATGTAAGACATATTTGTAAGAGGGATGTCTCTGAATAAGAAAAACGTTTATGTAATGCAATTCAGACATATTCATGAAAGAGAATATACTTTGTGCTAATCCACACGTATATTACTAGGAAAGACTTTGGGCACACTTATGCTGTACACCCTTTCGCTGATAGTATCAGACGCCAAGAGTTTCCCGTAGTGACTCACCTAACGTGCCCATCCTGTCAACACTCTACTAACCTCTCTACACCTTTCTCCTAAATATAATTTCCTTTATCCTTTCATAAACTAATGATAGTTTTCGCAAATGTCAATCGGGTATTATCCATAAAAGAACATTGTTATCTTGATATTATCATCCTCATTATTCTACATTTTGTCATTTTTTCGAAAGACAATGATGATTAATTCACATGAGCCCCGGTAGATTTTCAGAAGTGCTGTCTTGTACCTTAGTCTGGGGTCAAGGCCTATATGATGTTTAGCCATGGTCTCATGATGACCAAAGAGGGGCAGAGAAGGGGGCTAGTCACTCAGAAGTGACCTCTTCAAGATGATTAAAGCTATTTCCTCTTCCTATCATAGGGCCTACCGGTAATTCATGAAGGTAAAAAGATGTGGAGCATGTATTTATTTTAACGAAGCGGTCGTGACGGTTGATTAAAGTTTGCTGTGCACGTTCTATCGAATTGTAACAAGGGCAGATATGTATCTTAAGCTGGCTACCCCATTCAGCATCAATCTGTCCAAGCAAACGTAACACAGCGATCATGGTGATATAGTTCTTCCCTACTAGAAAACCAAGATTTATAAGGTACCCATGCATTTAACTTTGAGCAAGATCGGAAAGACTTTCCAGAAGTCGGAAATGATAAATTCAGCAGCATTTTACGTCACTTTTTGAGATGTGCGAGCGTGACTATGGCATTATTACGTAATCCGGAGAATATTTCTATATAGGCAAATACTATAGGGAAGTGGAATTGATCTTAAGTCAATTTCTTGACAGCCTTTGCAATCGTGATTTTGTGAGGTTTTGAAGCACTTTCAAACCTCTTTTGCGAACCGTTTCATCATTTAATCAAAACAATAAGTTTTAGGAGGAGTATTTTTAGGAAAGAAAAAAAACAAACCTGGTTCTCATGAGTATAGGCGAGGATACCAGGGGGAGTATGCCTTTTGTTTATGATTGTTGACGTCACGTCAGAGAATCGATGGAAGGTGATAAGGCATTCCCGATCACCTGATCTAATCCCTGGGCCTGTATTCATGCTCCCGAGATTAACCTGACTCTGTCCTTGGGACGCCCTCTCTTTCTATTGAACTTTTCATAATCGATGGAAAGGGGACTTGGCTTTGGAAGATTAAACTAAAACTATAATCAGTGGTGACAGCTAAGGTATACTCATGACGTGATGATACTGCCTTTATACAAATTGTCTAATCCAGGTTTTTCTAAGAGGGGCACTGAAAGTCCAACCTTTCAACTTAAATTGAGGTACCTGCGATTTCATTTTATACTTAAGGCAAAACCTAATTACGTTTTTCTTCAGAATCAAATGATTTCTTCCGGCCTTCTAAAACGATGAATCGCAGTTAACAGAACGTTTTAAAACGTGTCTTTTTCTCAATCCTCTAGTAAAAATAGGAAAATACATTTAGAGCTCTTAATTATATTTTCTTATATTACTGCTTTAAAGGAGAAACATTAACTTTTACGTAAATATTTACACTTGCACAGCACAAATAAAGAACAAGGTCCGATACTTTTATATCTTCACCTGAAGTAGACATAAGAACTTGGTACCTTGCCCATCTAAAACAGTTAAAATTTGATCAATGTAATCTATAAGTAGACGTGATTCATTTCCATCATCCAGGGATTTGTGATAAAATAGGAAAATATTAAACACTAATATCTTAATATATATATAAAATGCTTTCGACAGAAAAAGGCGTGCGTCTGCTCTTCTCTTTGTAAGTGATACTGGACACATTATCTTGATAACCTTTACTGAACCACCTAGTCGGTATCAAAATAGTTCTTTTCCTTTTTATTTGTCATATTTCTCGTCAAATGAGATTATACTTATTGATAACATAAGGATTTTCCTGAAAATTCACAATGGGGGACGTAGAAAACAACTATGGTAGAAATAGGAGTTGTGAGGTGGCAGCAGTAACACATTTCCCACGTATTACGTCAAAGGGGATTTCCCCTTTTCCAGAATGCTCGAATACATGTTTAAGTCTGTCCAGTTGTTAGGTGATTCAAGTATTTTACTTTCCCCCTTTGGAAGCCCATCCTATTCGTCATTCTTATTGCAATGGCGTACGTCAGAGAGATAACACAGTATTAAAGGACATTCCAATTTATTTTGTAACAAGTCGAGTCGTGTCATGTTCGTGGAAGCATAACAACAGGTTGGTGAAATCTTGAAAGAAATTGTCAAATAATAAGAAAATTATGGAATGTTTAAAATATAGGATCAGTAAGTCTGTGTCTTCATCCAATTTCGTTCAAACTTTTTACTTTCGTTCGGTGCAACTTGCTACCAAATTCGAATTTTCCTTCAAAGTTTGAATATCCTTTACGAATTTTCGGCGTTGTCGCATTTCTCGAACATGGTTTTCAACAGCCATTAGTCTTGCCAAGAAAGCGCTTGGCCTAGGGTGATACTAATTGAGTTAGAACAAGCCAGGGTCACCTTAAGGTGAGGAACGTTTGGTGAACTTCTATTAATGATCCTCTGGCCTTAAATAAATAGAATAAAATAGACCGACGTTTGAGGTGACAAAAATGAAAAAGCAAACAAGTAAATCGTGTTATGACATCGATGTCTGATAATTCTGGATCAGTGCGAGTCCTTGGCTCGCCATGATGTAAATTTAGTAGAATTATTGTATTTGCACGACAGGATACTCAAAGCCCTAAATAGAAAGAGTTAGAAAGGGGAGCAGTATTAGGTCCTTATCGTTACCGTATTACAAAGCATTTTTACTGCGCAAATCAGAATCATATGTTTTATAGATGTAAGTGATAGCGTTTATGTGTGTCTCTACTAAATATACTTGTTGCATATTGCCATAAATTCCGTCAGCAGTTTCTCAACAACTACATCACGACCAGAACGTGTTCCCTCCTCACTCGCGTTTTTTTCCTTCAGGTGTTTGACAACTTTTGGGATTGTCGTATTTTTATTTTAATTCTGTAAGTTGTTCTTCGATCGTGATGGTGTATTTCGTCGAGTGGGTTGAATAGTAGATTAACATTGATTGTTACTGTGGGAAGTATCAACAAGACTTTTTCTCTCCTAGCTGGAAAATTTTCATCACAGACACACAGGTAAGGCATCTTCTTGTCGAAAAAAAAATCATTTGATCCCCTCGCTTGGACGCAAACCGCTTCATACCTATATTTGTACATGTAACACTAAACTAATCAGCGGTTCCTGACGTTTCCTTTTGGTCACAATAGGTGTAATTTAATTAGGAATTAATTAATGGTGCATTGATTAATTGCTAATTTTCTTGGCTAATCAGTCAATAGAGGGCGATGTTGTCCTTAGAATAGTTTATTCATTCTTAGATACATGTGCCTCTTGATATTGATATCGCCTTCAAGGTTCAGTTAACTAAAAGGATTCTTTTAAATACCATTAACGACAATAACATTTGATTAAACAAGGCCATTTTATTTGAAATGTGTCAATTTTAGAGCGAAAGTTAAGCGTGTCTCGATTAGAATAACCTTCTGGGATACAAGTTTTCAACCTTTCGTCTGATTTCATGGTCTGTCAATAGTTCTCTTTTTCAGTCTTTCATACTTCATATAGTACAGAATGGGACGTGATGGCTCTGTGGTAGAGCAGTGGTCTCGAAACCGCAAGGTCCCGGGTTCGAAACCGATTCGATGCGCTAGTGCCCTTTGGTAAGGCATTAATCCTCATATAAAAGTCCCTCGACGAGGACTCAAAGACGTCGGTCCCCTGGTTGCTTACTTACGTGCATACACATGCTTTCTTAGCAGTCAGGTAAAACCAACCAACCAACCAACCAATGTATCCCGGAAATATGAATTGATGTGTATGAGAAGAAGATGCTTCAGAATACGAATATGTTGTGTAATAGAAGAGTTTGAATGATTTCGATCCATTTAAGGGTTTCAAAAGTAGGGCCTTGTCTGTAACCTTTTGGTTGTAAACCCGTCATGTGGTGTTTACTGCAGTTGCTGCGGAAGCCTACTCACACAAGCCGAGCTTGCCGCTAAATTGAGTTTTCCTGCTATTCATCCACTCGTGTTCGCGGTTCGTGGGCGGACAATGTGCCCCGAGATAGCGTAGATTAAAAGTCAGCTCGACTCAGCCTGGCTGTTAGTTAGCTGCAGCCAGAAAGACCTCCTCACCGCATAGGCACAAGTTGTCACCCAGGCTCTGAGGAAGAGTCTCGAAATAGAAGCTAAAACCAAGTCACACGGGAACCTGGCACACAATAACTTTTAAAGTCAGAGAAGGTAATAACTTCTAAGTCTACTATGTTCCCGTGACTGACTCTGAAGCAACTGTAGCTCCTGATTTAGACTTGCTGTGGTTTTTCCCCAACAAAGAATATTCCAGCAAAATTTATTCTCCTCTTCCTATGGTTGATCTCAATATGTAACCATTTCAGTAGACGATGGAGGTAGACCAACTAGGACCCATGAGGCTTTGTCAGTTAGTAAGATCTGAGAATAGATTGCCCATGTTAACTTTCCCTATGCATGTGACAACATTGCGAAAGGGAAATTGATTATTAACGTCATATAACAAGCTTTCTAATACTTAAAATGTCAGTTCTGGCTGAAAATTTAACACAAAACGGAGATTTCTGATTTGAAAAGCTGTGACCTTTTCCGTTCTTGATGCATGGCAGCTATATTAAGCTTTAGTGGATATTTTCGTGCTATAATTGACTTTTAAAGTAATTTAAATAGAGTACATTACGTTTCCACACAAGTGTGTAATGGCCCCAAGTGGTTAGGAGCTTTTGAACAAATCTTCACGCTTGTCATACTTCATTATGTGACTTGCATATCATATGCATGGTATATAATTTCGATCAATTTTGCTCATATTTCATTATCAAATGTGTGGACATGTGAGTAGACCCTCTCCTTACATTTCTGTCGTTGATCATGATAGAAAAATGTAATTCCGCAGTGGCGCCTTTTCTTAGTAAGATTTGGCACCCCACCCAAATATCCATCATTACATCTGTTTCCCGCTAAACTTTTCACCTCGTTCGCGACCCAACTGAACTTTTGACCTTAATCACGCTAATCTTAAAAGTTCCTCTTTATTTTGGGAATGTAGAATAGAGGTCACGATTATCCCCAAGATCGATGAAAGTTTCCTTTAAAATAGTCACGTGGTGCCGGAAAGCAGGTCAAAACAATGAGAAAGCCGTTTTCTACAAGTTAATCATCCGCAAATGAAGCTCAATTTAGTTTCATTAGATGCAGACATCCCCTCATAAACCCTCCCAGTTTGTTGAGCGTCGAAACGACTGTCTTAGCGCAATTAAAAAGTGCGCCGTCTATTACCCTCACCCATTTCATATACCCTGTCACCAATGAAGTTGGAATACATTTTGATACCTCTTTTCATGAAATGATTGTACAAATGTGATTTATCCTTGATATTAAAGTGTACATCTTGTGAAAACTTTATCATTTCTTTGTAATCAGTATTTATTGATCATTCAAGATTTTAACTACACGCCATTTTTCGGCACGTCTCGGGCAATAGCACGATTGTAACCTCCCATTGAGCTAATAAAAACAACTATGTCTCTCAAAGCAGTCATTATTATTATACTATCAAGAATAAATCATACTGTCATAATCATTTAATGACAAGAGGTTAAAAATAGGTATTTCTACTTCATGGGCAACAGTGTACAAGGTACAGGTTATATTTTGGTTAATTTATCATTTCAAGATCTTTAGTTGTCTCTGTTGAACGAACTGTTTTACATCCTATACACATTTGTTTATATACCCCGGCTATATAATAGTGTAGTTTTGATTATTATCATCACTGTTAGTATCGGCACTTTGGATTCTCAATCCCTCTCATAAATGGTATATGCTCTACTTATATTTTTATGGAAAAATGATAAACAATCCTTATCTATCGAATAAAGGCATTTTGAGAACAACGAAAACGTGAATCAAACAAATCACTTCACAGAATTACATGACTTTTGGGCTAAATGATCATCGAACTCTATGTCAATATTGCAACAATCTTAACAATTTGATTTTTTTCATTTTAAAACGTACATTGCTCCAACTGGAGTCGTTTCATATATGATGTACATGTTCTATTATTGTATTATATGCATGTATTGTATTTATGTAACTCCCTATGTTTTGCATTTGTGGAGAAATGAATTGAATCTTGAATCGATATGCTTGGATGTTATGATCTGATTTATAAAATATATCAATGTAAACTTAGCATGAGATCGCATGACCCATTGTCCTATATTGGCGAATCCCTGCTGCAATGGAGGGAAGCGCTCGAAATGCATACTCGGTCGCTTCAGAAGAAACGTGCATTATACTACAAAGAAGAAAGTCCTATACTGTATAGAGTTGTTAACATTATTTTCCGCGCTTTCTTGGAGATTGACTCCCCCCAAAAGGAAAGATTTCGACTCTCTAAAAAATGTATTCGTAGTGCTAAATGAATCACTGAGTAATATTTTGTTATTACAATGTGTCAGGGCGATACGTTGAGTGCTAAAAGTCCCTTTGGGAGGTTTACTCTCTTTAATCTTGATTTCCAATTTTGCTTATTTCTTCAGTTGAATCATAGTGTTTCCCTGAAAGATAGAGTAAGTCGGAGGTGGTTCACCTTGTTGTAGTAATCTCAACTTTTACAGTTTAGTTTGGAAGGTGTCCCAGTAATCCAATTTCTCTGACCCGAAGTCGATTCCCGAATGATTCGTCCTTGTTCGGTAGACATGGTAGATGGAATAATCTTTGATACTAAGTGTGGAATAAATGACACCCCACTCCAGTAAATACAATCCTACTAGAGGTGTCACTTTTTTAGGATTGGGGAGGGGTGCGGAAAAGTATTTATCAAAAATCTTATACTTTTAGCAGAGGGTAATGATAGTATTCAACGCTTTATTTCTTCCGGAAATACACTCTGTCTCCAGCTGCTAACATAATAACGATTGTGACGATGGTGATGATTATATCATCATCATCACCAAACTCATCATTATCATCACCGTCCTCATCATCGCCATCATCAACAATAACTTTATGATGTAAATGGGAGCGACGCCCTGGGACAACGTATGTTAAAGCTTTTGTGTTTCAGAAATGCACGGTCGTCTTCAAGTCTGTTGTGCTTTGTCGGGCTTTTAAGAGAAGAGTCTGTTGAAAGTGTGTGGTTAAAAGTTGTTTCCGTCTCCGAGACGTATGTGAAATGTACATCACGTAGTTGTTATTTTTATCCAAAATACAAGTTAGTCACATTCTCCAGAGTACACCGGTTGTCAGACTATGTTATCTACCTCGTCGTACCTAAGATGGGCAGACCTTCGAATTAAGAGTCCTGCCCACAGAGGGAAGGAAGACGACAAATTATGTTTGTGGAGACGTTTCTTGTGAGTCATAAGAAAATGACGTTGGTGCATATCCATAAAAACCCTACCAGGGTCGCCGAATTGATCAAGTTTTCGTTATGGCAGCAACCAACCTCTCAGCATTGGTTGTTCTATTTGTTGTGCGCCCTTGGCAACAGGCAAGACGATTTCTTTAGCGGTTATGCTTCCTCTGCGAACCCTCTCCTGTGTGTCCTACTCGCAATGTATGTGTGACTTGTGTGACTTGATGGACTTGGCTGGTTCAAGTGCTTCGGTTTAAGCAACCTAATATGGGCATAGTAACCAATGACAGACTTGAACCATAAACCAGCTTCCATAGTTAAGTTCGAATATTCGTCATTGTCTTATGCTCTCTTATGTGCGTTAATCAGTGGCAGTCGGATTTCTTTTTTTCTAATACACATGTTATATTCTAGATTCTTGCAGTGGCATTCCTATTAATAATTTATGAGACCAATAGTCTTTTAATATCAGATTCATGGATCTTGTGACTTGACTTAAACTCTCCACTTACATCAAGAGGAAAGCTAGGGACAGATCTACACGAGATGTATAATGATGATATTGGTAATGACTATTTGTTAACTCGACAGGAAATTAGATCGAGCATATAAAGGCAACATTCGTTTTAGTCTTCACATGAGCAATACTGGGATTGAAGACGAAATTGGGTTGATCAGTTGCGGTTAGGGAAAGGATAATTTTAGAAACATGCAAAGCGTCTCATCCTCATGCCAACTTTTACGAACGTCATACGTGGTTGATTTTGTATACAGTAGATGAATATTCTTATGGCAATAATGCTTCCCAGTTCCTTCCCAACAAAGGGTACTCATTTAACGGTACGTGTAAGTGATGTTAAGTTAGCTTAGGCACAACATAACCTTCCTTACTTGGAAATCGATTGCCCTCGGTGAGTCAGAGGCTCTTTCGAGAACTGAAAAGAAAATCCCTAAATTCGAGTGAAGATGTGACAGGAATTGACAAAAAGAGAGTAAAAAGGGGTAAGCAGATCGATGACGAGATGAGTCGATGAGAAAAAAAGGGAGCCCCGTCGAAGCACGAAGTTTAGGGTTATGACGAGTATCTTTGCCAGGGTACTGGCTGGTTTCTCCGAAATGTGTAAGCTAAGGAACCATCCCAAAATTGTCTTGTCTCTGTAACGTTACTATGTTGGCTTAAAGATCTTATCATCGCACTTCCTCACCCCCTCCATCAGAATTGCGAGGATTAGAATCTGGTGATCAATTAGTTGAAGTCAGAAAAAGAGTGAGCTTTATGGAGAGGCCATTATTACGTGCACAGATTATACTATAAAGAATCGAAAGAGCGGCATGCTATTGCCAAGATTGCAGATGCTGCAAGATGATGTTGCGAGTCACAAAGATGCAAAGGAAAAAAACTCGAGGAGATCGAGGCTTTCTCGATTTTTGGACTTACTCCAAATTCTGACTGTCTACACTACAGCAGAGTTTGTCTCGTGGCCGAGCTGGCTACTACGATGAGTTCACATCCGCCAGAAACAAGGTGGATTCCTTTTTAGAAATGTTAAGGGGGAGACGAGATGAAAGCTCTTTAGATATTGCTTTGTAAGGAAATCCCTCGCCCTTGACATGCAAATAACCCTGTGAGTTTGTGAGAGCCTTAGTATTTGTAAAACGTCGTTCATCGTTCGTTAGCTAGAATTTCCGGAAAGTTGAACTTCTAAATAGCTGGAGAGAAGAAGCGATTCCCTCCTACGCAGATTTACCGCTGTCAGACTTCTTTTCTTCTTCTTGAAGAGGTAGCATCTTCATCCAAATATCAATCTATCATCATCACGGTAACTATCATCAGCTTCATCGTCATCAGTGGCGTTTTCGTCACTGTTGGTCGTCAAAATACAGACACGATAACGTTTATGCATTTACCAAACATTAAACTTCGTCATCATCCGCGTCAGCTTGTTAAAATGAAATGTGATTGTCTTGGTTCAACAAACAAATCTTACTCGGATGAAGGCGCCAGTGCCAAGTCACCGAAATAGCTCTAGCTCTAGTTAAAGTTATAGTACAATTAAAACCATAACTATAACCCTAACTGTAAATATAACTAGAAATGTAAATATAACTAACTGGTCTTTGAAGTTTGTGAAAAGGTATGGATATCACCGGTTAATACTTATGAGCCTTTAGTACCGATTTTCTTGGATCTAATATGTTATCCTATAACGATTTCATAGTTATGATTATGGTCATGATATTGAGCCGGCCCCCTAAACGCCTACTACCCAGCTTTGCTTTCTGAAAATCTGGCGTGTTTATTCAAAAGTTTCTGTCCAATTTAACATCGTCACAAGTCCTTGAACGCATGAAGGGTGCGATCCATGCTCCACCTAGTCCCATCTCTCATCGACCTACCGTACATTCTCCCGGGCCAGCGAAAGGAATCGAGGGGATATCCAAGCTTTAGATTCTCTCCCGGGCCAGTAGCGGGGGGACTGCCATCAGCGGTTAGGCAGCGTGACTCACTCCATGGCGGCGCTTCGTGGTCGGCGTCAGAACGCTGTATGTGTGACATTTGAATTTTTGAGATGATGTCTCGTCTTGCAGATGCAAAGAGACGTTAGACTGGCGTTAGACGGGAGAGTCACTGTTGCAAATGTTACGATTGAAACTATGTAGAGAGAAGTGAAAACAAATGCAATGTAAAATTACAGAAAGAAGAAAATTAATAGAGAATAAAGGAGAAAAAATTAAACAAAATACTATGAAAGTGAGGCGATTTAAAAAATCTTATTCACTGTTAAAAGAGAGATATACGCACCCATTACAGCGCTCGAGCTTTTTAAGGAATTTATTCCTGCCAGGTACCCATTTACCTCACCTGGGTAGAGTGTGGCAACTGTAGATTAATGTCTCGCCCAAAGTACTGCGACAGATATATCTAGCCCTATCTAAGAGAGAAACATTGGGTGATATTCAGAAATACAAAGAGAATATCTATGTACTCTATCGGTCAAAAAGTGGAGAAGTATGATTATGATAAAGATCAAACGACTTTTTGCTAGTGAAAACGGTACTTACGATGTTCTTGCTCGCATGATCCAGGTGTGAGCTTGTCTAGATAGATGCGTGCTAGTTAAAGACTTCCCATTAGCAATGACTAGAACATATCTCACAGAAGAAACACAACTTGCGAGATATCAATGTTCGCTGACTAACTAGTTCCTGATGGCGGTATACTCGGTGATAACTCGTCCGGTAAGGGTTAGATTGCCAAAAGATAGCCTCTGCTAAGACCCTTTCTGTGTTTGTGGATGAAAACCTGTGAGGACACTGGAAACATATTAGCGATCATATTACAAAGACAAACATCTATTGACGGTTGCTAAGCAAATTAACGACAATGCTCAACTCTTCAAAGAATATTGTTTGATTATAGGACCAGCGCTTAGGCGTTGTTAAAGAAAACTTTTAAGAATTACAGGTACTTAATCGGAACTTGAGACAACATGAAACATGGATTAATTTTGAAAAAGTATGGACGCTTTCAAGAGGTCTATGATAAATATGGTTGATATCGTGATTCAAAAGTCACAGTAGTGTGTTCTCATGAGGAAATTCGACCCCATTCGGGTGTTAGCCCAATAAAAGGTGATGTCAATCACCAAGAATGGTCTTCATTTTTAGACCGATAGGTCTTTTGTAATGCACTGTGTGCCCTGAACCTAGAGCCATACGGAATTCTTATCATAATAAGATTTCCCTCATTCTCAAGATAATATGGCAAGTTGGAGTGTTTCCCGGTGGGACAACGGGCTAGCTGCCCGAGATACCTGTGCACCCATCAATCGGAAATTCAACCAAATTTGGTGTCAGCGAATTATGATGCAATACACATGGAAACTGACTACTATGTGGCAGAAATATTAACGTAAATGTTTTTTTCTTCTTCTCCTTCTTCTCTAATTTGCAGACCACCGATCAGGAGAGATGTACGCAGGTACTGATGGACCGGACCGGAAGAAAGGTCACCAGAACGGTCATGCTAACCCGGTCAGCAACGGACCAAACTCCCCACAGAGTCCAGCGGCCCAAATGAACTTTGAAAACGGTAAGCACCGGTCAACCCTCGTCTACAAACACATACTTTAATTTGACACTTTACCTCAATTCCTAAAACCTTGAGCAGAGCCTAGATTGACGGTCTCTCGCTGTATCAAATATGAGGAGCTGCTAAAGGACAGAGCATATCGTAGTCTCAAAATGCAGGCACGGTCTCAAGGTGCCATATACTCAGTTAACTTGAACCATGATTGCAGATTAAGTTTAAAAGTCAATCCAAATTATATGCAAAGATTGTTACCCCTTCTCAATCTACAGAGGTTGGAGAGACCCCATTACAGCGTGTGCAGTTCTTGTTGGGTGGTGATGGAGAGGGTCGTCAGAAGGACACTCCACCAGTCTACTCTGAAATGGAAGAGTTGTTTTATGATAAAGAGGGTCGTTTACTCGAATGGAAAGAAACTGCAAGGTGAGCTTCTATCCCCATAATGATGATAACAGTAGATTTAATATCTTTATAATGAGGACAACAAATGTAGTAGAGGACCCAATACAAGATAACAATTATGATAAAATCCCACCCTCTTCAACATGCGGCCAGCCATTATGAACATAATAGGGCTTGGCGGTTATGTACAGTCAAGCCACCATTTTACTCAAACTTACATCCATCTTTTGTTCAATCTTTTATCTATTATTTTCCACATAAAGGGGAAGGGTATGTTGCGGCTCTACGCTCATTAAACATGAATATATGCACATCGTCTCACCAATTAAGAATATATCATTTTCTCCCTTTTTTGCTATTCCTTTCGACAAATCACCAATTATCTTCCCTCTACACTCCATTTCTTTGTCACCCCTCTCTCTCTCTCTCTCTATCTATCTCTTTCCTTCTCTCTTTCTCTCTATCTCTCTGTCTCTCTGTCTCTCTTGATCTCTCTGTCTATCTTTATCTCTCTCCTCTCTCTCACCTCTCTCTCTCTCTCTCTCTCTCTCACCTCTCTCTCTTCGTAGATGGGTGAAGTACGAGGAGAACGTCGAGCACGGGGCCGGCCGTTGGAGTAAGCCTCACGTCGCCACCCTATCCCTTCACAGTCTCTTCGAGCTCAGGAAGTTCATCAGGAACGGTGGGGTCCAACTCGACATGGTGGCAGACGATCTGGAACAAATCATTGGTATGTCTTCAAAATGACAACATTTTAGTCTCAATTTTAGGTTAAGGCATGTATCGGGTGGAATTATAGCCAATGAAACATTTGAGGCTACCCTTGTCAGAAAATGGAACACTATTTAAATGTCTGTCAAAATTATTCTTACATTTCACAACATATATTATAGGCATGTAGATAGTAGGGGTCGACCTGTTGATGTTTTGGATTTATGTCCAGTTGAGTACGGTCAGAGTGCTGTATAATTGTTCTATTAACCCTGTTTGAACCAATTTCGAAACGCAAACAGATTTTAATCTAACTTTATGTTGGTGTCGCTGCTTCTTTTTTTTCGTCACCGTTTACACCATCACCATCTTTTGTTGCTCCCTAAATTTGTTCAGATCTCGCACTGGACAACCTGGTTGCCACAAACGTCTTGGAGGAGGACCAGCGAATCATCGCTCGCGAAGCTCTCCTTACCCGTCATCGTCACCACAAACAGAAGAAGAAGAAGGAGCCCGAAAACAAAGCCTACAACAAAGGTCGCAGAAAAAGCAGCATGTTCCCGGGTATGGACCGCGCCATGTCCGATATCGGCCGCAGCCAATCCACCGGAAACAACACAGTCAGCATGGAACAAGGTACGTGAAGCGGTTTCTTTGCGGTTACTATGCGGTCAAAGACGGTCACATTTTGATCATAAGAGCAGTTTGTGTATGATACAGTTTTAGTTATCATTTTGTAAACCTTAATACATTTCGGCTAAGACTAAATAACATAAATAAATATGAACACCATTGATACATGATACATTTTCACTGCGAATGATTGTCATAATGTAATTGAACATACCCATTTATACAATTCAAGACAGAAAGAGTATAGAATGTGAAAAGTGAAAATCGCAAATTTTCTCGTACTTTGCAGAAGCACAAGAAAAGGATGGAGAGATGAGGAAAAACTCAAGCGCCAATGCTCTGTCGAAGATGCCCGATGGCGCCCGAACCGAGAGCCGAGGGTCTGTCGGCAGAGTCGGCACATCGGACAGCCTCGATCAGAAGGAGAAAGAGGTTAAGAATGAGAAGGTAAGACGATTGATCAGGTCATCATCTAATTATATTTGTCATAATAATGATGAATTAAGTAAGTGGGAACCAGTTTCAATAATTCATTCTCCGTCGATTAAAGCTCTGCGGTCAATCTTCTATAATAGTCCTTACCGAATCCTGACGTAATTCCTGAACATTAGCTAAAACCCCACTGCAACTATAACCCTAACCGTATTTCTTTGACATGATAACGCCCAAAAGCCCGAAGCAAATAATGTTGCAGTAGTAAATGTCAGGTCAGTGTTACTACATGTAATCATGGTTAAATTATTTCGTTCGATATTTCCACACTTTCACATATCTTCCTCAAAATTGTTTCAAGGATAAACATATTTGAAAAGACGGTGAAGAGGATTTATTTGACTGAAATCAACAATGCATTTCAAGAATATTCAACAAATTCATAGTCAATAGGAAACATTGCTGTAATCCAATAAATGCCTATCGACTGGGGTGTCCTCCTGACTCCTCCATCCCATAAGACCCCAGTATTGATAACCTGATGACTCTTTATCCAACCTGAACAGGCGAAGTTCCTTCGTAAGATCCCAGCTGGTGCCGAGGCTTCCAATGTACTCGTGGGCGAAGTCGACTTCGTTGAGAAGCCCATGGTCGCCTTCATCCGCCTCAACGAAGGCAAGGTGTTATCGGAGATTACCGAAGTGCCCATCCCGACCCGTTTCGTCTTCCTACTGCTCGGGCCACCTACAACTGACAAGAAGAAGTACCGTGAAATCGGTCGTTGCATGGCAACCCTTATGACAGACGATGTAAGTTATCAACGAATGCAGTTTTTCTTTTAAGGCGGCGGCGCGCGTCGCAAAACGAGCGGTTACACCCTCCAGGGAAAATTTCTGTTGCCAAATTTTTAAGTTTTAAAGACTTGTCTGAAGATCACAGAAACTAAAAATGCATTTTTTGTTTATTTAAAAATTGTTTGAGACCTCTTTCGGCAAATTGGAAGATCTGAAGACCCCTTTGTGATTTTTTTTTAGCAATGTTGAATTATTTTTGCTGACTTACGAAATTTTTTCAGAAATCCCCAATTATCTGTTTACGATGACAACGGGTTACCAATTCATTGCTATGTGCTCAGTTATTCAGTCCAATCAAAGTCCATTTCTTAGTCGAATTATAGTTTACGTTCTGCTAATATCTGTAGTAGATTTGAAGTTATCAAATGAATCACCAGTACATGAATTGTCTATGTAACGTCTATCTTTTTTATCTCACAGGTCTTCCACGAAGTGGCCTACAAAGCAAGAGACAGGGAAGATCTGCTAGCTGGTCTGGATGAGTTCTTAGAACAGGTCACTGTACTTCCTCCAGGTTAGTAAAACATCATAGCTTTACCTAACTCTACAAACTTTAAGTTCAAGTTATAGTCAATTTCTTTCCCCGATTTGAATAAAATCACAAACACACAAACTGACATATGGACAAGCCTGTAAACAGAAACTATTAATTAGATAATGAGATGCAATACAATTCAAATTGTGGTGGGTAAACAGAGGTCAATTAGCCGGTCGAAGGTCAATCTTTTTTTTTGTAAAGCAATCACCAATATATAAGTATATTGCTTTGTATGTTTTTTAATCAAAATGTCAGTTTTCAGGAATATTTAGTCATTTTGTTGTAAATCTGATTATTTCAAAAAACCTCATAGTACCGTACACAATTCTTTCTGTTTACAACATAAACAACCACTCAAGGATACACTTCTAGGTGTTTCTTTCATAAAGCAATCGCGTGACTATCTTTGAAACCGAAATGATTTATTTGCAAACAGGTACCTGGGATCCTAACATCCGTATCGAGCCTCCCAAGCAGACACTATCCTCTGAAATGAGGAGACAATCTCAGCACTTCACCCATCCAATCGACATCATCAAGGAAGAAGAAGAAGACAAGGTCGAGCTAGCAAGAACAGGAAGGTAACAAACATAAAATAAAACCTTGAAACAGACATGGGGCTTCTCGCATGAAAAAAAGTTCATTAAACGTAGTTCATTGCTCCTCAAATCGCACGCCCTAAATACGCGGTCCTGAGTGGTAGAAAATCAAGTTGCGTTTGGGTATTGAGTTGCGTTTAAATGCAAAGTTCATTAAACGTGATCCATTGCTCATCTCATGGAACGCACGCCCTAAATACGCGATCCTGATTGGCGGAAACTCAAGTTGCGTTTGGGTATTGAGTTGCGTTTAAATGCAAAGTTCATTAAACGTGATCCATTGCTCATCTCATGGAACGCACGTCCTAAATACGCGATCCTGATTGGCGGAAACTCAAGTTGCGTTTGGGTGTTAAGTCGCGTATAAATGCAATTCTGCATGAGGCTCATGTACTCCAAATCACGCGTGTCAACCCCAACCAAAACAACGACTGCCGTCGAAGTTTTCCGAAGACGAGTACACTAGATCAACCCCCTCGACTAATTCCTCTCCGAAAATCAAATACATTTTCAAAAACTTTATGTTATTCGTCGTCCAGCGTAATACTACTACTACTACTAATAATAGCCTAATAGTCCACTCCAAATTGTATTAAACCGAAACGGAAATTCTTTTTGCCCGATTGATCGTGAGCCCGGCAGCCACTGAGCAGCGCCAGATCGACGTTGCTCTATCCCTTATTGTTGAACGCCAAACAAGGTAGCAGCAACTCCCATCTTTTAACGTCTTTTGGTATGAGGCGGCCGAGGTTCGAACCCACGACCTCCCGGTTGTGAGGCGGACGCTCTACTGACTGAGCCAACACATCCCATGGACCTAATGATTTAACCCTCACTAATCTTTCCAATTTGATTCCTCCAGACTATTCGGTGGTCTCATCAACGACATCAAGAAGAAAGCACCCTTCTACTGGAGCGAATATTACCACGCCCTCAACATACAATGTTTGGCCTCCTTCGTCTTCATGTACATCGCCTGCATCACTCCCATCATCACCTTTGGTGGGTTGCTAGGCGATGCCACCGAGGACTATATCGTGAGTATATAAGGGAAAGCCCAAGATTAATTTAAGTCCCAATATACTTTAAAGTCATTCCTCAGACTAAGGGCGGATTCATGTTTTTTGTTTTAAAAAGGGGGATAGGGCACGATATATTGAAAGAGTTCTGGCAAGCACACAATTAAAAGGTGAATATTGGGCCAGTTTTTGATAGGGGTAAATTTGTTATTTTCACACCAAGGGTTTGCTACGTTAGCTTAAAGAAGGGGGTACAGGTCGGTTGTGTCCTCTGATTCCGCCATTCTCAACACCATAGTATCATAAATAGTTGGAGCACTGGTATTATGGTGAAGACTGTCGACTCTGATATGAAAGGTTCCAGGTTCGATCCTTGCTGGGCGCTTACATCCTTTGACAAGGTTTTACTTACCCCAAAATGTCCATCTTGACCCAGAGGTAATGAATAATATAAATCATAACTAGCAATGCTGGGATTAAATATTGATACTGATGTGGCTGCCCTGGGTGAATAAGACCGAATTATTATTATCATTATTATCATGCTAACCCTTTATAGGCGGCCTTTGAGAGTTTGATTGGAGCGGCTATCTGTGGAGTTGTCTATCATATCTTCTCTGGTCAACCTCTCACGATTATTGGTAGTACGGGACCCATCCTCATCTTTGAAACCATCATGTACCAACTCTGCGGGTAAGTGCATGGGCAGCTTCATGATCAATTTGCGGGTTGGATTGCAATGAATACGATGTGGACCTCAGTAAACACCCGGTACTCACCCGGTTCTTGATGTAAAATAAACAAACAAATACCAACTTGCAGAGTATTTGTTGAGATGCATAACCAAAATCAAATACTTTCTTGATACAAGGTGTACTTGGAATTTCATAGCTATCATGCAATGTACGGTGCAACCTTTCTAAAATAAAGCTTTTGTTCAGTATAAATGAAGACGTAGAGGTGTCACGGTCTATATTTGAATATGAACCACACGATCGAGGCTAGTACCCATTTGAACAGACATTCATCTTTATATGCCACTCTCGACCTAGGTTAAGTAATTAGGTACCCGGTATGAAAAACCGAAGTAGTAATAGAAGCTCTTTGTATCCTTGAGAAATCGACGAGAATGAAACCATACTTGTCAGGAAATTACATTACGACGAAATATAAAATCTTGGTCGACTGACGGTGTGTATGGAGTCCGTTTGCCGACGTGAATGGAGTATTATAATTTGGTAAACATATCTAATGAGTGTACGGTTTATTCTCTCTAGATCGTTTGGGATTGATTACATCTCGTTCCGTGTTTGGATCGGGTTCTGGACCTGTGTTATCTGTATCGTGTTGGTTGCTACGGACGCTAGTGCCTTGGTTCGTTACTTCACCCGATTCACCGAAGAAGCCTTCTCTTCTCTCATATCCTTCATCTTCATTGTGGAGGCCTTTGAGAACCTGTTTGAGATCAGCCACGAGTACCCAATCAAGACGTGAGTTATTCAAAAAAAGATGCCAAAATTAAATTTATCCAAAACTAAAACATCAATAATGCTAAATATATTACTCATTGCGGATATAGTATCGAAAATAATATCGCTAGTGACATTCGTTTGTCTAAAACATCAAATTTGTCTTATAACATTTTTGTTTTGAATTTCCTTAATACGA